>NC_071580.1:26152652-26468120 GCF_024509145.1 Vidua macroura
CCTGCCTCAACTTCAGCAGTGTGTAATTGACTGAAGGCGAAAAACCAAGCAGCAGAGCAGCGGGCTTCTGTGCGCACTGAAGGCAATTGCAAGAATCCAGCAGCTGCTCCTCGCCAAGCACAGTCAACTGCCTGTGTTCTTGCTTCTTGACCAACTCACAGTTGCCCTTCTTCTCAGCAGCTGCCACCTGTTCTCTGCATCTCGGAGCCTCTGGGGAGCAACAAGAATTTCCAAGGTGGGATGCATGAAAACTAAAATAAAAACTCAGGAAAGTTGTCCTGGAACACCTCCCATTGGCATGCCAAGAGTGAATTCAAGAGGCAGGAGAGCGGCAGCCACCGTCCTGCAGCAGTCTGCGAGCTTCGCACACAAGCCGGCTTCTTCGCGGCTTCGTTCTTCGCCTCTTGCAAGCTACCGCGATCTCCGGCTGCCGGAGGCGAAGAAGCGGCAACTTCGCGCACAGATGACTGGAGCGGCAGCGGTGCGCTCCGAAGCGCCGCTTTTGCCGAAAGACGCCGGGAAGCGGCACTTGCTTTCGGCCAGCTGCGGAGCTCCGTATTCTGCCTCTCGAGTCGCCTACATCTTAGCGAAAAGCTTTTCCGCTCCAGTTCTCAAGGAGAAAGTGTACCAGCACTGCTCACTTAGCCCGACCTTGCCAGGAAATAGGATTTGCTGCACATTCCAAGGACACTGCATTTTCCTGGGCAAGCTGCAACCTGCTGGCAGATGGCCGTGCTCTCTGCCCACTCCTGCCCAGCTCTTGGTACTAGCGGGCACGTTGCAGCCTGGCGAAGGCAAGAAACCTGGAGAGCTGTCACAGAGCAGAAGGGCAGCTGAGATGCTGAAAAGCAGCAAAGCTGAACTGCCTGCCTCAACTTCAGCAGTGTGTAATTGACTGAAGGCGAAAAACCAAGCAGCAGAGCAGCGGGCTTCTGTGCGCACTGAAGGCAATTGCAAGAATCCAGCAGCTGCTCCTCGCCAAGCACTGTCAACTGCCTAGGTTCTTGCTTCTTGACCAATTCACAGTTGCCCTTCTTCTCAGCAGCTGCCACCGTGTTCTCTGCATCTCGGAGCCTCTGGGGAGCAGCAAGAATTTCCAAGGTGGGATGTAGTAGGACTACGTCAAAACCCAGGAAAATTGTCCTGGAACACCTTCCACTCGCATGCCAAGATTGAATTCAACAGGCTGGAGAGCAGCAGCCACCGTCCTGCAGCAGTCTGCGAGCTTCGCACACAAGCCGGCTTCTTCGCGGCTTCGTTCTTCGCCTCTTGCAAGCTACCGCGATCTCCGGCTGCCGGAGGCCAAGAAGCGGCAACTTCGCGCACAGATCACTGGAGCGGCAGCGGTGCGCTCCGAAGCGCCGCTTTTGCCGAAAGACGCCGGGAAGCGGCACTTGCTTTCGGCCAGCTGCGGAGCTCCGTATTCTGCCTCTCTAGTCGCCTACATCTTAGCGAAAAGCTTTTCCGCTCCAGTTCTCAAGGAGAAAGTGTACCAGCACTGCTCACTTAGCCCGACCTTGCCAGGAAATAGGATTTGCTGCACATTCCAAGGACACTGCATTTTCCTGGGCAAGCTGCAACCTGCTGGCAGATGGCCGTGCTCTCTGCCCACTCCTGCCCAGTTCTTGGTACTAGCGGGCACGTTGCAGCCTGGCGAAGGCAAGAGACCTCGAGAGCTGTCACAGAGCAGAAGGGCAGCTGAGATGCTGAAAAGCAGCAAAGCTGAACTGCCTGCCTCAACTTCAGCAGTGTGTAATTGACTGAAGGCGAAAAGCCAAGCAGCAGAGCAGCGGGCTTCTGTGCGCACTGAAGGCAATTGCAAGAATCCAGCAGCTGCTCCTAGCCAAGCACAGTCAACTGCCTGTGTTCTTGCTTCTTGACCAACTCACAGTTGCCCTTCTTCTCAGCAGCTGCCACCGTGTTCTCTGCATCTCGGAGCCTCAGGGGAGCAACAAGAATTTCCAAGGTGGGATGCATGAAAACTAAAATAAAAACTCAGGAAGTTTGTCCTGGAACACCTTCTATTGGCATGCCAAGAGTGAATTCAAGAGGCAGGAGAGCGGCAGCCACCGTCCTGCAGCAGTCTGCGAGCTTTGCACACAAGCCGGCTTCTTCGCGGCTTCGTTCTTCGCCTCTTGCAAGCTACCGCGATCTCCGGCTGCCGGAGGCGAGAAAGCGGCAACTTCGCGCACAGATGACTGGAGCGGCAGCGGTGCGCTCCGAAGCGCCGCTTTTGCCGAAAGACGCCGGGAAGCGGCACTTGCTTTCGGCCAGCTGCGGAGCTGCGTATTCTGCCTCTCTAGTCGCCTACATCTTAGCGAAAAGCTTTTCCGCTCCAGTTCTCAAGGAGAAAGTGTCCCAGCACTGCTCACTTAGCCCGACCTTGCCAGGAAATAGGATTTGCTGCACATTCCAAGGACACTGCATTTTCCTGGGCAAGCTGCAACCTGCTGGCAGATGGCCGTGCTCTCTGCCCACTCCTGCCCAGTTCTTGGTACTAGCGGGCACGTTGCAGCCTGGCGAAGGCAAGAAACCTGGAGAGCTGTCACAGAGCAGAAGGGCAGCTGAGATGCTGAAAAGCAGCAAAGCTGAACTGCCTGCCTCAACTTCAGCAGTGTGTAATTGACTGAAGGCGAAAAACCAAGCAGCAGAGCAGCGGGCTTCTGTGCGCACTGAAGGCAATTGCTAGAATCCAGCAGCTGCTCCTCGCCAAGCACAGTCAACTGCCTGTGTTCTTGCTTCTTGACCAACTCACAGTTGCCCTTCTTCTCAGCAGCTGCCACCGTGTTCTCTGCATCTCGGAGCCTCTGGGGAGCAGCAAGAATTTCCAAGGTGGGATGTAGTAGGACTACGTCAAAACCCAGGAAAATTGTCCTGGAACACCTTCCACTCGCATGCCAAGATTGAATTCAACAGGCTTGGAGAGCGGCAGCCACCGTCCTGCAGCTGTCTGCGAGTTTCGCACACAAGCCGGCTTCTTCGCGGCTTCGTTCTTCGCCTATGCAAGCTACCGCGATCTCCGGCTGCCGGAGGCGAAGAAGCGGCTACTTCGCGCACAGATGACTGGAGCGGCAGCGGTGCGCTCCGAAGCGCCGCTTTTGCCGAAAGACGCCGGGAAGCGGCACTTGCTTTCGGCCAGCTGCGGAGCTCCGTATTCTGCCTCTCGAGTCGCCTACATCTTAGCGAAAAGCTTTTCCGCTCCAGTTCTCAAGGAGAAAGTGTACCAGCACTGCTCACTTAGCCCGACCTTGCCAGGAAATAGGATTTGCTGCACATTCCAAGGACACTGCATTTTCCTGGGCAAGCTGCAACCTGCTGGCAAATGGCCGTGCTCTCTGCCCACTCCTGCCCAGCTCTGGGTAGTAGCGGGCACGTTGCAGCCTGGCGAAGGCAAGAAACCTGGAGAGCTGTCACAGAGCAGAAGGGCAGCTGAGATGCTGAAAAGCAGCAAAGCTGAACTGCCTGCCTCAACTTCAGCAGTGTGTAATTGACTGAAGGCGAAAAACCAAGCAGCAGAGCAGCGGGCTTCTGTGCGCACTGAAGGCAATTGCAAGAATCCAGCAGCTGCTCCTCGCCAAGCACAGTCAACTGCCTGTGTTCTTGCTTCTTGACCAACTCACAGTTGCCCTTCTTCTCAGCAGCTGCCACCTGTTCTCTGCATCTCGGAGCCTCTGGGGAGCAACAAGAATTTCCAAGGTGGGATGCATGAAAACTAAAATAAAAACTCAGGAAAGTTGTCCTGGAACACCTCCCATTGGCATGCCAAGAGTGAATTCAAGAGGCAGGAGAGCGGCAGCCACCGTCCTGCAGCAGTCTGCGAGCTTCGCACACAAGCCGGCTTCTTCGCGGCTTCGTTCTTCGCCTCTTGCAAGCTACCGCGATCTCCGGCTGCCGGAGGCGAAGAAGCGGCAACTTCGCGCACAGATGACTGGAGCGGCAGCGGTGCGCTCCGAAGCGCCGCTTTTGCCGAAAGACGCCGGGAAGCGGCACTTGCTTTCGGCCAGCTGCGGAGCTCCGTATTCTGCCTCTCGAGTCGCCTACATCTTAGCGAAAAGCTTTTCCGCTCCAGTTCTCAAGGAGAAAGTGTACCAGCACTGCTCACTTAGCCCGACCTTGCCAGGAAATAGGATTTGCTGCACATTCCAAGGACACTGCATTTTCCTGGGCAAGCTGCAACCTGCTGGCAGATGGCCGTGCTCTCTGCCCACTCCTGCCCAGCTCTTGGTACTAGCGGGCACGTTGCAGCCTGGCGAAGGCAAGAAACCTGGAGAGCTGTCACAGAGCAGAAGGGCAGCTGAGATGCTGAAAAGCAGCAAAGCTGAACTGCCTGCCTCAACTTCAGCAGTGTGTAATTGACTGAAGGCGAAAAACCAAGCAGCAGAGCAGCGGGCTTCTGTGCGCACTGAAGGCAATTGCAAGAATCCAGCAGCTGCTCCTCGCCAAGCACTGTCAACTGCCTAGGTTCTTGCTTCTTGACCAATTCACAGTTGCCCTTCTTCTCAGCAGCTGCCACCGTGTTCTCTGCATCTCGGAGCCTCTGGGGAGCAGCAAGAATTTCCAAGGTGGGATGTAGTAGGACTACGTCAAAACCCAGGAAAATTGTCCTGGAACACCTTCCACTCGCATGCCAAGATTGAATTCAACAGGCTGGAGAGCAGCAGCCACCGTCCTGCAGCAGTCTGCGAGCTTCGCACACAAGCCGGCTTCTTCGCGGCTTCGTTCTTCGCCTCTTGCAAGCTACCGCGATCTCCGGCTGCCGGAGGCGAGAAAGCGGCAACTTCGCGCACAGATGACTGGAGCGGCAGCGGTGCGCTCCGAAGCGCCGCTTTTGCCGAAAGACGCCGGGAAGCGGCACTTGCTTTCGGCCAGCTGCGGAGCTGCGTATTCTGCCTCTCTAGTCGCCTACATCTTAGCGAAAAGCTTTTCCGGTCCAGTTCTCAAGGAGAAAGTGTCCCAGCACTGCTCACTTAGCCCGACCTTGCCAGGAAATAGGATTTGCTGCACATTCCAAGGACACTGCATTTTCCTGGGCAAGCTGCAACCTGCTGGCAGATGGCCGTGCTCTCTGCCCACTCCTGCCCAGTTCTTGGTACTAGCGGGCACGTTGCAGCCTGGCGAAGGCAAGAAACCTGGAGAGCTGTCACAGAGCAGAAGGGCAGCTGAGATGCTGAAAAGCAGCAAAGCTGAACTGCCTGCCTCAACTTCAGCAGTGTGTAATTGACTGAAGGCGAAAAACCAAGCAGCAGAGCAGCGGGCTTCTGTGCGCACTGAAGGCAATTGCTAGAATCCAGCAGCTGCTCCTCGCCAAGCACAGTCAACTGCCTGTGTTCTTGCTTCTTGACCAACTCACAGTTGCCCTTCTTTTCAGCAGCTGCCACCGTGTTCTCTGCATCTCGGAGCCTCTGGGGAGCAGCAAGAATTTCCAAGGTGGGATGTAGTAGGACTACGTCAAAACCCAGGAAAATTGTCCTGGAACACCTTCCACTCGCATGCCAAGAGTGAATTCAACAGGCTTGGAGAGCGGCAGCCACCGTCCTGCAGCTGTCTGCGAGTTTCGCACACAAGCCGGCTTCTTCGCGGCTTCGTTCTTCGCCTATGCAAGCTACCGCGATCTCCGGCTGCCGGAGGCGAAGAAGCGGCTACTTCGCGCACAGATGACTGGAGCGGCAGCGGTGCGCTCCGAAGCGCCGCTTTTGCCGAAAGACGCCGGGAAGCGGCACTTGCTTTCGGCCAGCTGCGGAGCTCCGTATTCTGCCTCTCTAGTCGCCTACATCTTAGCGAAAAGCTTTTCCGCTCCAGTTCTCAAGGAGAAAGTGTCCCAGCACTGCTCACTTAGCCCGACCTTGCCAGGAAATAGGATTTGCTGCACATTCCAAGGACACTGCATTTTCCTGGGCAAGCTGCAACCTGCTGGCAGATGGCCGTGCTCTCTGCCCACTCCTGCCCAGTTCTTGGTACTAGCGGGCACGTTGCAGCCTGGCGAAGGCAAGAGACCTCGAGAGCTGTCACAGAGCAGAAGGGCAGCTGAGATGCTGAAAAGCAGCAAAGCTGAACTGCCTGCCTCAACTTCAGCAGTGTGTAATTGACTGAAGGCGAAAAGCCAAGCAGCAGAGCAGCGGGCTTCTGTGCGCACTGAAGGCAATTGCAAGAATCCAGCAGCTGCTCCTCGCCAAGCACAGTCAACTGCCTGTGTTCTTGCTTCTTGACCAACTCACAGTTGCCTTTCTTTTCAGCAGCTGCCACCGTGTTCTCTGCATCTCGGAGCCTCTGGGGTGCAACAAGAATTTCCAAGGTGGGATGTAGCAGGACTACGTCAAAACCCAGGAAAATTGTCCTGGAACACCTTCCACTCGCATGCCAAGAGTGAATTCAACAGGCTTGGAGAGCGGCAGCCACCGTCCTGCAGCTGTCTGCGAGCTTCGCACACAAGCCGGCTTCTTCGCGGCTTCGTTCTTCGCCTCTTGCAAGCTACCGCGATCTCCGGCTGCCGGAGGCGAAGAAGCGGCAACTTCGCGCACAGATGACTGGAGCGGCAGCGGTGCGCTCCGAAGCGCCGCTTTTGCCGAAAGACGCCGGGAAGCGGCACTTGCTTTCGGCCAGCTGCGGAGCTCCGTATTCTGCCTCTCTAGTCGCCTACATCTTAGCCAAAAGCTTTTCCGCTCCAGTTCTCAAGGAGAAAGTGTCCCAGCACTGCTCACTTAGCCCGACCTTGCCAGGAAATAAGATTTGCTGCACATTCCAAGGACACTGCATTTTCCTGGGCAAGCTGCAACCTGCTGGCAGATGGCCGTGCTCTCTGCCCACTCCTGCCCAGTTCTTGGTACTAGCGGGCACGTTGCAGCCTGGCGAAGGCAAGAAACCTCTGAAACGATACGCGGAAGAAATCAATAGACTCCATAACCTGGGGTAGTTATGAAGTGGGTACGTATGTCAGCGCCCGGCACAAGTGAGATAGCTCTCCAAAACTTGTGCCCCGAGCCTCAGTCTGAGCCACACTTTTATTCTTAAAGACGTTCCATATGCAATACATTGCACAACTTTTTTATGCATATTCCACCCCTGGCCCCGCCTGTCCTCGCTTCTCATGCGAAGTAAGTCCACGCCCTTCTGGGCATGCGTGGTTTGCTGTGGTGGTCGTACGGGGGTCTCTTGGTGGTCCTGAGGCTGAAGATTGTGGTCTTCCTCATGATTGAACTTTTGAACTTTTCCTCTCTGCGCGTGCGCTTTTGGTCCTTTGGTGCTTATCTGAGTACGTCTGTCAGTCTTGATAGGCTTGGAGACAGAGGAGCTTCTTTATCTGGGTTCTTTCCTTCTTCTGGTATTGTTCTCTATGCAAGAAGCTTCAGAAATTTGCATTTTCCTATGCCCTTTGTACTAGGCAGAGGTTTCTTAAGTAAAAGGTTGAAAATTCAACAGATAACTCTACAAGCTAAATTAGAAATGCTTCATTCATTTTGTTAACCTAACTCTAAAAATCTCTGCTTCAGTCCCCCCTTTTCTTAAAATAGATTAAATTCTTTTACTACAGGGGTCTTGATTTAAATTCTGATCTACTATCATGACCGTCCTCTTTCAGTAAGATTCTATGAGTTCTAGAGAGTGATGTCAGACTGGCCATGTGTTTTAACATCCTCGAATTCTACATGAGTGTTAAAGTAGACATCATTAAACTTACAGTAACTAAAATTAATAGGATTATAATTGGGTGACATAAAGTCTTCTAAACAGTGTATTTCACTAGTTATGACTTGTGTTTATTAGCTAGTGATTGGTGCTGGATACACCAAGTTAAGAGACTTAACATACAGGAGGTTAGTGACATGTCTTGGGTAGACATTCTCTTTCGCACCCCATATGGTTTTTCATAAAGCAATTCAAAGTGGTTTAGCTTTTCTTTACTCTTGGGTTTGGTTCGGATCTGCAGTAGTGCTAATGGGAGGGATTGAGTCCATGACAAATTAGCTTCTTGTCCCAATTGTACAATTTGTTGTTTGATCAAATGATTCATTTTTTTTACCTGACCACTTGATTGTGGGTTATATGGGGTGCGAAGTTCTCAGTCTATGTTCAAGTATTGGCTAACTTGTTGCACGAATTTTACAATAAAATGTGGTCCTCTATTTGAGGAGATTGTGGCCAGGACTCTAAAGCGTGGTATGTTTTCTTGTACCAATACCTTAGTTACTTCTTGAGCTTTAGAAGTCCTGGTGGGGAATGCTTCTGGCCATCCTGAAAAGGTATCTGTTAGCACCAGGAAAAACTTATACCCCCCTTTTCTTGGCAATTCTGTACAATCAATCTGCCATTGCTGCTCCGGCCCATGACCCTTCCTAATCTGGCTAAGCTTTGGTTTGGGAGTATTTTTGGGGTTGGTCTGGAGGCAAAGGTCACATTGTCGAGTTGTAAATGTCTAGTTATGCTAGAGCATCAATACCCCAATGGTTTTCTGGTGTTCTTCCTTTATTAGGGACCATCATAAATAGGAGGGTAGAACTAATTTTCCTTCTATGGTGGCCCATCCCTCTTGGTTAGTCTCCTTTTTGCTCATAGATTAATTTTTTTTCTGGTTTGTTGTATCTTGGCTTACCTTTAGGGGAAATTTGCCCGTCTTGCTGCTTCTTTTGCTTCCCTATCTGCCAGCTCGTTTCCTTCTTCCAATTCGGAGTTGATCTTCTGATGTGCCTTAATGTGCATGATCGCTACTTTCTCTGGCAACTGGACTGCTGCTAGAAGTGGCAGTACTTCTGATGCATCTTTAATATTTTTCCCTTGAGACTTCAGCAGTCCTCTCTCTTTCTAAATGGCTCTGTGAGCATGCACTACTCCAAATGCATACTTTGAGTCCGTGTATATGTTTATTTCTTTCCCTCTTGCCAATTCTAGGGCCCGAGTTAGAGCAATTATCTCGGCCTTCTGTGCAGAGGTATTTGTTGGCAGGGGCCCAGATGATATTACTTCCTTGCACGTTGGAACTGCCTAGCCGGCGTGCCGTTTTCCACTGATGATATAACTGCTTCCATCAGTAAACGAGACTTCTGCATTCTCGAGAGGGGTGTCCTTCGAGTCAGGGCAGCTGGAGTAGGTGGCTTCAATGGTCTCCAGGCAGTCATGTTCCACTGGTTCCCCTTGGTTTCTACTGAGGAAGGAGGCTGGATTGACAATGTTAGCCACTACTATCTCTACATCATCTTGCTCCGCTATGATAGCTTGGTATCTCAGGAGCCGTTGTGGGGAAAGCCAATGCCCACCTTTTACCTCTAGCACTGCAGACACTGTGTGAGACACTAGCACAGTTCTTTTCTGGCCTAGGGTGAATTTGTGTGCCTCTTGGATGTTCAGGACGACTGCTGCAACAGCTCTGAGGCACCCAGGCCACCCTTTAGCTGCTGTATCCAATTGCTTAGAGAAGTAAGCCACTGCTCTCCGATATGGGCCCAGGTCCTGTGCTAGTATTCCTAAGGCGATTCCTTGCTTCTCATGGGAGAATAAAAGGAAAGGCTTACTCACGTCCGGCAATCTCAGGGCTGGAGCTGACATGAGGGCTTTTTTCAGCTGGTTGAAAGCTTGCGTAGCTTCCTTTGTCTCTTGGATGTTCCTGCTTTCAGTTGCAATCAGTTCATAGAAGGGCTTAACAAACAGTCCATAGTTACAGATCCATAACCTGCACCACCCTGTCATCCTCAGGAAAGTTCGTAGTTCCTTTACCGTCTGAGGTTTTGGGGTCTGGCATATTGCCTCCTTCCGGCTTTGGCCCAAGGTACGTTGTCTAGCACTGACTTCGTAACCCAGATAAGTTACTTTCTGTTTTACTACTTGGGCTTTTTTCTTTGATACTCGGTACCCTTGGAGCCCCAAAAAGTTCAAGAGGCTTATCGTCCAGGCCGTGCATGCTTCCCTTGTCCGTGTGGCTATCAGGATGTCATCTACGTACTCTAGCAACTTCCCTTCCTCTGGACGGGCTTCTCAGGTCTCTAATTCTTTTGCAAGTTGTTCTCCAAACAAAGTGGGTGAGTTTTTGAATCCTTGTGGGAGTCTGGTCCATATCAGTTGAGTTCTTCGTCCGCTCTTAGGATTTTCCCATTCAAATGCAAAAATTTTCTGGCTTCGTGGATAGGAAGGCAAAAGAAGGCATCTTTTAAATCTAAAACGGTAAACCAAGTTAGCTCGGGGGTTAAGCAAGTTAATAACGTGTAGGGATTGGCCACCACAGGATACAGATCCTCAGTGACCTTGTTTATGGCCCGCAGATCCTGTACTAACCGGTATGACCCATCAGGTTTACCAACTGGTAGGATAGGGGTATTAACACTTACATAACATAAGTTGGAACAAGGTATTATAGACAATATCATGGTCATCAATGGAAGCAATATTTGATGGAACTTTTTCAGTTCTGAGGGTTCGTAACTTGTGTTTGTCGGTGACAGCAGGGAAGCACAGTGAGGCTGCTTAACAGGGCAGGATGCATACATATACTTTCCTTCGTCTACATTCACTTAACTTTATTTTACTTACTCTTACACATAACAAAACAACCACAACAACAAGGTACCTTTTCTTTTTCAACACACCTATTACACTTGTAGGTGTCCCTGGCTAGTCCCAGTGTTCTTGGATACCCCTCAATCTAGCTGTGTGGTTCCCAACTCTAGATCCTGTCAGACTTCTCTTCAAACTGGCAAAATTTTTACTCAATCTTGGCTGCTCTCAACAACCCAGCAAACTTAATTCTGGGTGCTCTTGGAATGTTAATCCCTCAACCCAGCAGGTTTGACTTAACCCTGGATGCTCTTGGAACATTAATCCCTCAATCCAGCAGGTTTGAATCAACCCTGGATGCTCTTGGAACATTAATCCCTCAATCCAGCAGGTTTGAATCAACCCTGGATGCTCTTGGAATATTAATCCCTCAATCCAGCAGGTTTGATCTTGGATGTTCTCGGGCATTCTTATCCCTCAATCCAGCAGAATTTTTAGGGGCCCCTCCTACACATTTTACCTTTTATTTTTCCCCAATAGATTATGCCAAGAAAACCCTCTTTTTACCTTTTCATTAATTTTTTTTTCTAATTAATTACCTTTTACTCCCCCCCCGCCCCCCCCCCCCCCACTAAAGGGTCCCACTCTTTCTCTGAGACCCAGTCCCAGGGGGGGTTCTCTCACTCTTTTTATTACTCGCTTCGTCTCTTTACTGGCCGCTTTTCTCGCGAAAAAGACGGAAACGCAGCATGGGAGACTGCCGCTCTCGCTTAGCAGGTCTGGGGTAACCAGCCCGCCTCTGTCACGATCCGCTTCTTGCGGGGTGTCGTGATGGTTCTTTTCACCCATCCCAAAAGTGCAACAAAGGCAAACAACAAGGGACTATCAGTTAATCACAACAAATGCACCTTTAGTAGGGGCCAAAACAGTAAACGCGATAGTGGGGATCTGAAAGGAGATAAAAGGTTAGAGAGAGAAGAGGGCTATGGGAATAGCTACCAACACAGGCGAGATCCTCAGTGCTCCGGACGATGGGGATCCGTCTCTCTTGTCGGGGGAGTCTTCGAAGTTCTGGTCGACTCGGGGCTCCAATTATAGTCCACAGAGGAGAGAGGGGGGGAACAAGTGTAATAATGAAAGTCCATTGTAATCGCCCCGAGGGAACGGGTGAGTCCACAGAAACCACCAAAGCAAGACGAATCCAATGAAGAATAAGTCCATTTGAATCACTGAAGGGAAACAGGTCATGTCATTAGTGGTCAGACCACCAATTTCCCCTCCTCCCTATAGCAGGGGTCTCAGTCTCAGCCCTTGGGAGGAGGGTTCTCATTCTTTCTTTGTCACAGTGGTAACGAGGCAGATGAGGGGTCTTCAGTGAAGGACCGCGAGAGTCACCCCAAAAGTTCATTGGGCTTAAGAACGGAGATTAGAAGCAGGCCGCGCATCAGGCTGTCCCGTGCTGGCTCCATGTCAGGTCTTTGCCAAGTCCTTGCCAACTCCTTGCCAAGTTCTTACCAGGCCTTGTTGGGAACAGCCAGCATGACGGTTCAGTGGTCCCACCTGTGCTGTGTCCTGTTCTAAGCCGGAACTACAGTGGGGGAAGGGATTCTTTCTTGTGGCAATCGGAAGGCAGAATGAAAAATGAGGGGCTTCTGACGGGCTCTTACACCACCCCGTGACTGACGATTGCCCTCGAAAGATCTTCATCAGCAGGATTCCATGGTGTCGTCGTGGAGTCTTCAGGACTCGTCAAGTGTTGGCAGCAGGTCCCAGGGAAAAGAGAAGAGGAAAAGGGAAAGAAAGAGAAAACGGGAAAACTAAAACAATCACAACATATTAGTCATCACAACAAATTATAATTAAACAATAAGCAAAATACAATTAGTAAATCAATAATAGTTATTTAAATAATAATCAATATGAATCAATTAAACAATAAATTGATCAAATAATAAACCAGTATCATCAATATTAAACAGTAAAGTAATAAACCTAGTATAATCGATATTACTCAGTACAATTTTATAAACAATAAACAAAAATAATTAAAACAGCGATTAGAACAAATCATAAAAGAAAATGATGTAAAACATATCTTCTAACCTTATCATCTTCTTGTGTCTACTGTCCTGGGAACATCTCTAGTGTAAAGGATGTCGGCCAAGTGGTGTGCATTAATTATAGATGTTAATTTTGTTCATCGTTTCATCATTCTCCAATTTACAATAAGCAAGATTACTGATAAAACCAATCATAACTAAAATCAGAAGAACAACAATGGGATGACACAATTTCTTCAGGATACCGGTGGCGGTGGGTGACCACCCGAAAAGGGTATCCCACCACTTGTGCTCGGCATCACTTTTCACCCTTTCTACAACACGATGTATTTCTTGCACATGATGATGAACAGTTACCAGAGTTTTCTGTCCATTCCCCTTGATTTTTCCTAGGATCTCTATTAGATCTTGATGAAGTAATAATTGCTTTACCAGAGAAAGGTTCATCCCAATGGGAGTAGGCAGTAGCTTGTGAATCAACGTGAGATTGGATTCTAAAAGTTCATGTGAAGTAACTGGAGCTACAAAAGAAAAATCACATCCTGCAATTTTAGTAAAGTTGCAAGCACAAAAATTGGAATGATTTTTAGTAGCTACTACTGTACTTTCTATAAACACAGTATCCCAAGCGGTTCTGAAGCAGGCACACCCATTGTCTGTAGATACAAGGACTGTTTCAGAAGTCTCGTTAGGATGAATATCAAAATGACAGCTATTTTGTTCTGTCTCCAGACAAATATCTTGAGCTACAATTGCATTACCTTCACAGATAAACCCTAGTTGTTCTCAGATGGTACAGGACTCTAAATTGACAGTTTGCCATTTGTCATCAATTTGACGGGCCCATTCTCTATGTTCAGAAGGATAGAAAGTGGGTCCATCATGATTTAATCCTAGTGCAATGATAGGGAATATCAAATGCACCGAGGCATTTCTTATGGTCAACGCAAATGCTGTGGCTGTGTTTGTGTTAGGGTCATAGGTAAAATTCACTAAATTCCACCAGGATTGGAAATCTCTTTCAAAGTCAGTGGCACTGTCCCAGACTATTTTCCTCATTTCAGTGGGAAAAGTGCCTTCTTCACCTTCTCTTATAATTGAGGCAGCAACTGACTGCATCCATCATTGAGCCTGGATACGGCTAAGAGCTAAGGAAACGTTGCTTTGTGTGGCATTAAGTGCATCAATGATCAATTTGCTATTATTTACATTTATCTTTTCCCAATTTGCTAGAATGTTTGATAGCAACCACTGATGTGTTCCCAAGGCTGATAAGGACGATTGCAGTGGTTGTTGTATTTTGGTTAAATCTTTAGTTGTGGAAGCCAATTTATTCATTCATACTTCTGAATCAATACTATTTAGGATTCCCAATCCTGTTCCCACAAGACCAGTTATGTCTCTTGGCACGCGGTTTTTAGGAGGCTTCCACTGTCGCAGCCAGGTTGTCCAAGCCTGAAAAGAGGTCTGCAAAAAGGGTGAACAAGCTGGTTGTATTTCTCAGATATTGTTTTGAATCAGCAATTTGACTTGTTTAAGAGACCATAACAGATTAAACAATATCTGTTGTTGGCCAGTTTTCCTGATTCTACATGGTCCAATTTCAAAAATTTTCGGGCTAAGTGTAACCAGTGGTTGGGTGGTAGGTGTCACAACATTAACATCAAGTCCTACTCCAGTATTTGAATCAATACTTTCAACTTAAAAAACAAAAACAAAAACAAAAACAAAAACAAAAACAAAACAAAACAAAAAAAAAAGTGCTTCAGTATTTTTGGACCAAAACCAAACTACTTCTACAGTTTGTGTTCATGTGAAATTGTGCCAACAATCCTGTATGCTTGGCTGCGTACAAACCTTTTTGTGCTTCAAGAGATCCTTTCACTTTTTCTGCATGCTACCACAATTAGTTCAGACCACGGTCACTCAGCTGCTTTCTGGCCATGGGGTTGCGGTAGGATGCAGAAAAGTATTACCAGTTTTATCATGGATTAGGTGGTCTTCATGTCCCTCGGAGTTCTTCTGAGAAAGTAAACACAACAGAATTCTGCCGCCGAGAGGCAGAAAAGTTAGAATGATGGAATTATCCAGCATGTATTTGTCCAATGCTCTTTCCCTAGAGCACCAGAGGATTCCCATGCATATTTCTTCAGAGGGGGTTTTAGCACAAGTGCTACTAGTCCTATAGTAAGAGAGGTCCACCAGAACAGGTTGGCCAGGGTCATGAGCTGGATTATTAGGATCATTTGGTACAGAGCATAGGAGTCAGTGTAGATGCAGACCAAAGAGGAATTCTGTGCTTCTCGTTGAAAAACACTCCAGACAGCTATCAGCTCCCCACTGTGTGTACTACCTTCTCCCTCTGTAATCATTTGCTCACCAGAGGAAAAGTGGAGGGCTTCTGCCCTAGATTTCCATCCTTTTCCTTCCCCTTTAGCAAAAGCATCAGTAAACCAAGAGTTTGCTGATTGTTCGGGGCAGAAAGGAGGGGTTACTTTGATTACAGAGGCAGGTTTGTCCAAGCTCTCCGTTTCTTGGATTGCTAAAGTTTTTACAGCTCCTTCTGTCATTGAGAAGAAGTTACAGTAATGTTCAACCTGAGCATACCACTTTCTCACTGAGGCCCTCTGGGCCACCCCGTCAGGAGGGGGACTCCCACTAGTGACTGTCTTAATAACCTTGAAGGGGCCTCTCAATACAATTGGTTGTTTTTGTGCAATTTTTTCTACTTCTAGGAAAGCTAAGATAACCATCAACAATCCTTTTTCCCAGGTAGTGTATCTTTTCTCAGCATCTTTGGAACCACGGGAATCAAAACCAACAGGTCTTGTCGGAGCCTCAGGACCCCGCTGCCATATGTGTACTGACAGCCCTGAGGAGGCAAATGCCCATTCCACCTGGAAAGGATCTGTAGGATGGATAGGGCCCAGTGCTTGATGAGCTGTTGCTTCAAAAATCAGCAATTGCAATGCTGACTCCTGAGAAAGACTCCAATCCCATTTCACCCCTTTCCTCAACAAGTCATAAAGGGGAACAAATGGGTCGTTCCAGTGACTAGGAAATCTGTCTGGTCTTTCTACAGGAGATACAGCTGCTATCGTTTTTGGAAGGAGAATTGCTGTAGGTTTGAGTGATTCTGGAAGCCCACAAATTCAAGGGGTCATTATCTTGGGCTTCACAGGTAATTGCATCAGGGATTCAAAGCCAGGAATTCATTTCTTTTTGTGAGTCATTTGCAGGCAAGCAGCTTTGTGCACATTTTCCAAGAGCTGGTCGGGGGTACTAATTCTAGCTATGGGATCTCCCCTTTCCAAGGGGCTTGTTCCCCCGGCCCAAAAAGCTGCACGCTGTGTCAGGGACCATGTGTCACCTTTCTCTCCCGTTGTTAAGAAGACACCATGTCCCCAATACCCACTGGCTTCCTGTTCAGTGAATTGAATTTGATCACCACCAGTGAGGGACACCCGGAAAACATATTCTGTTTCTGATTCATGTGGAGGCTGTCCGTATTCCCTTTTAAGCTTAGCTAGCTCGGTGGCCGTGTTTAGTTGTGATGGTATGCGTTTGGTTGTGATGTGAGGTTCCAGATCATCATCACTGAGATAGTTCTACTCTGTTTTAATCAAGGGTCTCAAGTGATGGCAGCAATGTTCCCCACAATTACTTGCTGCTTCAAGTTCTTGATGAGGATAGATTTGTTTAATGTGAGGAGTTTCCTTCTCCTCAAGCTCTGTAGAGGAATCAGCATGATGTGATTTGTTAATATGTTCCTCTCTTAAGGCAGCTCGCAATGCATAGATCACATTTTTTTGCTTCATAGAACTGTTTTTGCAAAATTTCAACTAGATTTTGAAGGGAGTCTATTATAGCACGTTCCTCACTTCTTCGCTCGAAGCCATTTTCTATAGCTGCCATAAGACAAGCTCCCAAAACTGAGCAGAAGATAGTTTTATTTTTGCCCAGTTTGAATTTTGTTTCATGTTGTAATGAACACACTCTATCAATAACATTTTCTAAGTTCAACCAATTACTCTGTGCCCATTTTTCTCCTTCTGTAGAAGGTTTGGCATTGTGTTTGGCTAGTAGTGCATAAAATTCAGCTTTAATTTCAAGGCTAAGATTGTCACTCATTTTGTGAAGGGACCAAAACCACGACAGGGAGCTACAAACTTAAGTTCCACAAAACTACACAGCCCTCGCTGTGTCGCCCTTCGCTTCCCTGGCTGGGTGAAAGGACAATCATCTGCCTGGGAGGCTCTGCTTAGTTGCTTCAAGTTGTCCCTTCCTTCCCAGACCACATACACACAACAACAACAAAACAACAGTGTCCCGCCCTTTGCACTAAGGGATCCTTTATGAATTGCCAAAGACAGTATGGGTGCCTTTTCAGCTGCAACCCTTCTGTCTAGACAGAAATCCTGTCCGTGACGCCAATTTTAATGTCACGATCCGTTTCTTGCGGGGTGTCGTGATGGTTCTTTTCACCCATCCCAAAAGTGCAACAAAGGCAAACAACAAGGGACTATCAGTTAATCACAACAAATGCACCTTTAGTAGGGGCCAAAACAGTAAACGCGATAGTGGGGATCTGAAAGGAGATAAAAGGTTAGAGAGAGAAGAGGGATATGGGAATAGCTACCAACACAGGCGAGATCCTCAGTGCTCCGGACGATGGGGATCCGTCTGTCGTGTCGGGGGAGTCTTCGAAGTTCTGGTCGACTCGGGGCTCCAATTATAGTCCACAGAGGAGAGAGGGGGGGAACAAGTGTAATAATGAAAGTCCATTGTAATCGCCCCGAGGGAACGGGTGAGTCCACAGAAACCACCAAAGCAAGACGAATCCAATGAAGAATAAGTCCATTTGAATCACTGAAGGGAAACAGGTCATGTCATTAGTGGTCAGACCACCAATTTCCCCTCCTCCCTATAGCAGGGGTCTCAGTCTCAGCCCTTGGGAGGAGGGTTCTCATTCTTTCTTTGTCACAGTGGTAACGAGGCAGATGAGGGGTCTTCAGTGAAGGACCGCGAGAGTCACCCCAAAAGTTCATTGGGCTTAAGAACGGAGATTAGAAGCAGGCCGCGCATCAGGCTGTCCCGTGCTGGCTCCATGTCAGGTCTTTGCCAAGTCCTTGCCAACTCCTTGCCAAGTTCTTACCAGGCCTTGTTGGGAACAGCCAGCATGACGGTTCAGTGGTCCCACCTGTGCTGTGTCCTGTTCTAAGCCGGAACTACAGTGGGGGAAGGGATTCTTTCTTGTGGCAATCGGAAGGCAGAATGGAAAATGAGGGGCTTCTGACGGGCTCTTACAGCCTCGCATTCACACACATTCATCCCCCCTTTATTCGCCCTGTAATGCAAAGGATCTCCCAGTTGCCGAGCCATGGGGGCTTTTAGCCGCTCGGCACGAAGCTCGGGTAGCTGGTACATCTGAGGGTCCACCAGAAGAACGGGAGGGACACTCGGGCTGCTGAAATCCTGCTCGTTGATTGAAGGGTCGCAGAAGGGGCAAACAGGGAGACAACGAAGCAGTAGGGAGGCAGATTCCGAGAGCCCCGAAGGGCGGGGTGAGGATTCTTTTACTGCGTAGGGGTAGGAGGGTTTAGCATTCGAGGGTACAATCGGGAGAAGGCTAAAGGGAGGGGAAATATAGCATTAACCAGTGGGGAAAAGGGAAAGGAGTGTTCTTGGTGGAAGAACCAAAGGGAAAACGTGGAACAGAGAAGATTCTAGGCTAAGGGGCAGACTTGAACAACAACTGACAGGACAGGGGGAGGGTACAATTCTCTTCCGAAAGGGGGTGGAGAACTCATACAACTGCTGTTTCCCATGGCAACCCTAGACTGCCTTCCCCAACCCCTCCCCCTGCACCAGTGACAGCTTTTAACACTGAAGGGCAGTGCTATTGTATAACAAACACTTAACTCTTAGCCCAGCCGGGCTGGCTGGCTACTTTTGCAAGCTTTTTACCAACTAGCGATGCTTGTAAGCGGTGCTTGTAACTCCTAGCTTGTACCACGCTCCCACTAGCTGCGCTATCAGCTAGCGGCGTTCAAAGCAGCTCCTCAAACCGCGGCTTGTGCCCGCGCGCCCGCTGCGCTATCAGCTGGGCCGCGCCTAAAGCACCTTTGCAAGCCCCGACTGAAACGATACGCGGAAGAAATCAATAGACTCCATAACCTGGGGTAGTTATGAAGTGGGTACGTATGTCAGCGCCCGGCACAAGTGAGATAGCTCTCCAAAACTTGTGCCCCGAGCCTCAGTCTGACCCACACTTTTATTCTTAAAGACGTTCCATATGCAATACATTGCACAACTTTTTCATGCATATTCCACCCCTGGCCCCGCCTGTCCTCGCTTCTCACGCGAAGTAAGTCCACGCCCTTCTGGGCATGCGTGGTTTGCTGTGGTGGTCGTATGGGGGTCTCTTGGTGGTCCTGAGGCTGAAGATTGTGGTCTTCCTCATGATTGAACTTTTGAACTTTTCCTCTCTGCGCGTGCGCTTTTGGTCCTTTGGTGCTTATCTGAGTACGTCTGTCAGTCTTGATAGGCTTGGAGACAGAGGAGCTTCTTTATTTTAATTCAGAAGGAAAGGGTTCTTTCCTTCTTCTGGTATTGTTCTTCATGCGAGAAGCTTCAGAAATTTGCATTTTCCTTTGCCCTTTGTATTAGGCAGAGGTTTCTTAAGCAAAAGGTTGAAAATTCAACACATAACTCTACAAGCTAAATTAGAAATGCTTAATTCATTTTGTTAACCTAACTCTAAAAATCTCTATTTCACCTCGAGAGCTGTCACAGAGCAGAAAGCAGCTGAGATGCTGAAAAGCAGCAAAGCTGAACTGCCTGCCTCAGCTTCAGCAATGTGCAATTGACTGAAGGCGAAACACGAAGCAGCAGAGCAGCGGGCTTCTGTGCGCACTGAAGGCAATTGCAAGAATCCAGCAGCTGCTCCTTGCCAAGCACAGGCAGCTGCCTAGGTTCTTGCTTCTTGACCAACTCACAGTTGCCTTTCTTTTCAGCAGCTGCCACCGTGTTCTCTGCATCTCGGAGCCTCTGGGGAGCAACAAGAATTTCCAAGGTGGGATGCATGAAAACCAAAATAAAAACTCAGGAAGGTTGTCCTGGAACACCTCCCATTGGCATGCCAAGAGTGAATTCAAGAGGCAGGAGAGCGGCAGCCACCGTCCTGCAGCTGTCTGCGAGCTTCGCACACAAGCCGGCTTCTTCGCGGCTTCGTTCTTCGCCTATGCAAGCTACCGCGATCTCCGGCTGCCGGAGGCGAAGAAGCGGCAACTTCGCGCACAGATGACTGGAGCGGCAGCGGTGCGCTCCGAAGCGCCGCTTTTGCCGAAAGACGCCGGGAAGCGGCACTTGCTTTCGGCCAGCTGCGGAGCTCCGTATTCTGCCTCTCTAGTCGCCTACATCTTAGCCAAAAGCTTTTCCGCTCCAGTTCTCAAGGAGAAAGTGTACCAGCACTGCTCACTTAGCCCGACCTTGCCAGGAAATGAGATTTGCTGCACATTCCAAGGACACTGCATTTTCCTGGGCAAGCTGCAACCTGCTGGCAAATGGCCGTGCTCTCTGCCCACTCCTGCCCAGCTCTGGGTAGTAGCGGGCACGTTGCAGCCTGGCGAAGGCAAGAAACCTGGAGAGCTGTCACAGAGCAGAAGGGCAGCTGAGATGCTGAAAAGCAGCAAAGCTGAACTGCCTGCCTCAACTTCAGCAGTGTGTAATTGACTGAAGGCGAAAAGCCAAGCAGCAGAGCAGCGGGCTTCTGTGCGCACTGAAGGCAATTGCAAGAATCCAGCAGCTGCTCCTCGCCAAGCACAGTCAACTGCCTGTGTTCTTGCTTCTTGACCAACTCACAGTTGCCTTTCTTCTCAGCAGCTGCCACCGTGTTCTCTGCATCTCGGAGCCTCTGGGGAGCAGCAAGAATTTCCAAGGAGGGATGTAGCAGGACTACGTCAAAAACCAGGAAAATTGTCCTGGAACACCTTCCACTCGCATGCCAAGAGTGAATTCAACAGGCTTGGAGAGCGGCAGCCACCGTCCTGCAGCTGTCTGCGAGCTTCGCACACAAGCCGGCTTCTTCGCGGCTTCGTTCTTCGCCTATGCAAGCTACCGCGATCTCCGGCTGCCGGAGGCGAAGAAGCGGCAACTTCGCGCACAGATGACTGGAGCGGCAGCGGTGCGCTCCGAAGCGCCGCTTTTGCCGAAAGACGCCGGGAAGCGGCACTTGCTTTCGGCCAGCTGCGGAGCTGCGTATTCTGCCTCTCTAGTCGCCTACATCTTAGCGAAAAGCTTTTCCGCTCCAGTTCTCAAGGAGAAAGTGTACCAGCACTGCTCACTTAGCCCGACCTTGCCAAGAAATGAGATTTGCTGCACATTCCAAGGACACTGCATTTTCCTGGGCAAGCTGCAACCTGCTGGCAAATGGCCGTGCTCTCTGCCCACTCCTGCCCAGCTCTGGGTAGTAGCGGGCACGTTGCAGCCTGGCGAAGGCAAGAAACCTCGAGAGCTGTCACAGAGCAGAAGGGCAGCTGAGATGCTGAAAAGCAGCAAAGCTGAACTGCCTGCCTCAACTTCAGCAGTGTGTAATTGACTGAAGGCGAAAAGGCAAGCAGCAGAGCAGCGGGCTTCTGTGCGCACTGAAGGCAATTGCAAGAATCCAGCAGCTGCTCCTCGCCAAGCACTGTCAACTGCCTAGGTTCTTGCTTCTTGACCAATTCACAGTTGCCCTTCTTCTCAGCAGCTGCCACCGTGTTCTCTGCATCTCGGAGCCTCTGGGGAGCAACAAGAATTTCCAAGGTGGGATGTAGTAGGACTACGTCAAAACACAGGAAAATTGTCCTGGAACACCTTCCACTCGCATGCCAAGATTGAATTCAACAGGCTGGAGAGCAGCAGCCACCGTCCTGCAGCAGTCTGCGAGCTTCGCACACAAGCCGGCTTCTTCGCGGCTTCGTTCTTCGCCTCTTGCAAGCTACCGCGATCTCCGGCTGCCGGAGGCGAAGAAGCGGCTACTACGCGCACAGATCACTGGAGCGGCAGCGGTGCGCTCCGAAGCGCCGCTTTTGCCGAAAGACGCCGGGAAGCGGCACTTGCTTTCGGCCAGCTGCGGAGCTCCGTATTCTGCCTCTCTAGTCGCCTACATCTTAGCGAAAAGCTTTTCCGCTCCAGTTCTCAAGGAGAAAGTGTCCCAGCACTGCTCACTTAGCCCGACCTTGCCAGGAAATAGGATTTGCTGCACATTCCAAGGACACTGCATTTTCCTGGGCAAGCTGCAACCTGCTGGCAGATGGCCGTGCTCTCTGCCCACTCCTGCCCAGTTCTTGGTACTAGCGGGCACGTTGCAGCCTGGCGAAGGCAAGAAACCTCGAGAGCTGTCACAGAGCAGAAGGGCAGCTGAGATGCTGAAAAGCAGCAAAGCTGAACTGCCTGCCTCAGCTTCAGCAGTGTGTAATTGACTGAAGGCGAAAAACCAAGCAGCAGAGCAGCGGGCTTCTGTGCGCACTGAAGGCAATTGCAAGAATCCAGCAGCTGCTCCTCGCCAAGCACAGTCAACTGCCTGTGTTCTTGCTTCTTGACCAACTCACAGTTGCCCTTCTTTTCAGCAGCTGCCACCGTGTTCTCTGCATCTCGGAGCCTCTGGGGAGCAACAAGAATTTCCAAGGTAGCATGCATGAAAACTAAAATAAAAACTCAGGAAGGTTGTCCTGGAACACCTCCCATTGGCATGCCAAGAGTGAATTCAAGAGGCAGGAGAGCGGCAGCCACCGTCCTGCAGCAGTCTGCGAGCTTCGCACACAAGCCGGCTTCTTCGCGGCTTCGTTCTTCGCCTATGCAAGCTACCGCGATCTCCGGCTGCCGGAGGCGAAGAAGCGGCAACTTCGCGCACAGATGACTGGAGCGGCAGCGGTGCGCTCCGAAGCGCCGCTTTTGCCGAAAGACGCCGGGAAGCGGCACTTGCTTTCGGCCAGCTGCGGAGCTGCGTATTCTGCCTCTCTAGTCGCCTACATCTTAGCGAAAAGCTTTTCCGCTCCAGTTCTCAAGGAGAAAGTGTCCCAGCACTGCTCACTTAGCCCGACCTTGCCAGGAAATAAGATTTGCTGCACATTCCAAGGACACTGCATTTTCCTGGGCAAGCTGCAACCTGCTGGCAGATGGCCGTGCTCTCTGCCCACTCCTGCCCAGCTCTGGGTAGTAGCGGGCACGTTGCAGCCTGGCGAAGGCAAGAAACCTGGAGAGCTGTCACAGAGCAGAAGGGCAGCTGAGATGCTGAAAAGCAGCAAAGCTGAACTGCCTGCCTCAGCTTCAGCAGTGTGTAATTGACTGACGGCGAAAAACCAAGCAGCAGAGAGCGGGCTTCTGTGCGCACTGAAGGCAATTGCAAGAATCCAGCAGCTGCTCCTCGCCAAGCACAGTCAACTGCCTGTGTTCTTGCTTCTTGACCAACTCACAGTTGCCCTTCTTCTCAGCAGCTGCCACCGTGTTCTCTGCATCTCGGAGCCTCTGGGGAGCAACAAGAATTTCCAAGGTGGGATGTAGTAGGACTACGTCAAAACACAGGAAAATTGTCCTGGAACACCTTCCACTCGCATGCCAAGATTGAATTCAACAGGCTGGAGAGCGGCAGCCACCGTCCTGCAGCAGTCTGCGAGCTTCGCACACAAGCCGGCTTCTTCGCGGCTTCGTTCTTCGCCTCTTGCAAGCTACCGCGATCTCCGGCTGCCGGAGGCGAAGAAGCGGCTACTTCGCGCACAGATCACTGGAGCGGCAGCGGTGCGCTCCGAAGCGCCGCTTTTGCCGAAAGACGCCGGGAAGCGGCACTTGCTTTCGGCCAGCTGCGGAGCTCCGTATTCTGCCTCTCTAGTCGCCTACATCTTAGCGAAAAGCTTTTCCGCTCCAGTTCTCAAGGAGAAAGTGTCCCAGCACTGCTCACTTAGCCCGACCTTGCCAGGAAATAGGATTTGCTGCACATTCCAAGGACACTGCATTTTCCTGGGCAAGCTGCAACCTGCTGGCAGATGGCCGTGCTCTCTGCCCACTCCTGCCCAGTTCTTGGTACTAGCGGGCACGTTGCAGCCTGGCGAAGGCAAGAAACCTCGAGAGCTGTCACAGAGCAGAAGGGCAGCTGAGATGCTGAAAAGCAGCAAAGCTGAACTGCCTGCCTCAACTTCAGCAGTGTGTAATTGACTGAAGGCGAAAAACCAAGCAGCAGAGCAGCGGGCTTCTGTGCGCACTGAAGGCAATTGCAAGAATCCAGCAGCTGCTCCTCGCCAAGCACAGTCAACTGCCTGTGTTCTTGATTCTTGACCAACTCACAGTTGCCCTTCTTTTCAGCAGCTGCCACCGTGTTCTCTGCATCTCGGAGCCTCTGGGGAGCAACAAGAATTTCCAAGGTGGCATGCATGAAAACTAAAATAAAAACTCAGGAAGGTTGTCCTGGAACACCTCCCATTGGCATGCCAAGAGTGAATTCAAGAGGCAGGAGAGCGGCAGCCACCGTCCTGCAGCAGTCTGCGAGCTTCGCACACAAGCCGGCTTCTTCGCGGCTTCGTTCTTCGCCTCTTGCAAGCTACCGCGATCTCCGGCTGCCGGAGGCGAAGAAGCGGCAACTTCGCGCACAGATGACTGGAGCGGCAGCGGTGCGCTCCGAAGCGCCGCTTTTGCCGAAAGACGCCGGGAAGCGGCACTTGCTTTCGGCCAGCTGCGGAGCTGCGTATTCTGCCTCTCTAGTCGCCTACATCTTAGCGAAAAGATTTTCCGCTCCAGTTCTCAAGGAGAAAGTGTCCCAGCACTGCTCACTTAGCCCGACCTTGCCAGGAAATAGGATTTGCTGCACATTCCAAGGACACTGCATTTTCCTGGGCAAGCTGCAACCTGCTGGCAGATGGCCGTGCTCTCTGCCCACTCCTGCCCAGCTCTGGGTAGTAGCGGGCACGTTGCAGCATGGCGAAGGCAAGAAACCTGGAGAGCTGTCACAGAGCAGAAGGGCAGCTGAGATGCTGAAAAGCAGCAAAGCTGAACTGCCTGCCTCAACTTCAGCAGTGTGTAATTGACTGAAGGCGAAAAGCCAAGCAGCAGAGCAGCGGGCTTCTGTGCGCACTGAAGGCAATTGCAAGAATCCAGCAGCTGCTCCTAGCCAAGCACAGTCAACTGCCTGTGTTCTTGCTTCTTGACCAACTCACAGTTGCCCTTCTTTTCAGCAGCTGCCACCGTGTTCTCTGCATCTCGGAGCCTCTGGGGAGCAGCAAGAATTTCCAAGGTGGGATGTAGCAGGACTACGTCAAAACCCAGGAAAATTGTCCTGGAACACCTTCCACTCGCATGCCAAGAGTGAATTCAACAGGCTTGGAGAGCGGCAGCCACCGTCCTGCAGCTGTCTGCGAGCTTCGCACACAAGCCGGCTTCTTCGCGGCTTCGTTCTTCGCCTATGCAAGCTACCGCGATCTCCGGCTGCCGGAGGCGAAGAAGCGGCTACTTCGCGCACAGATCACTGGAGCGGCAGCGGTGCGCTCCGAAGCGCCGCTTTTGCCGAAAGACGCCGGGAAGCGGCACTTGCTTTCGGCCAGCTGCGGAGCTCCGTATTCTGCCTCTCTAGTCGCCTACATCTTAGCGAAAAGCTTTTCCGCTCCAGTTCTCAAGGAGAAAGTGTACCAGCACTGCTCACTTAGCCCGACCTTGCCAGGAAATAGGATTTGCTGCACATTCCAAGGACACTGCATTTTCCTGGGCAAGCTGCAACCTGCTGGCAGATGGCCGTGCTCTCTGCCCACTCCTGCCCAGTTCTTGGTACTAGCGGGCACGTTGCAGCCTGGCGAAGGCAAGAAACCTGGAGAGCTGTCACAGAGCAGAAGGGCAGCTGAGATGCTGAAAAGCAGCAAAGCTGAACTGCCTGCCTCAGCTTCAGCAGTGTGTAATTGACTGAAGGCGAAAAACCAAGCAGCAGAGCAGCGGGCTTCTGTGCGCACTGAAGGCAATTGCAAGAATCCAGCAGCTGCTCCTCGCCAAGCACAGTCAACTGCCTGTGTTCTTGCTTCTTGACCAACTCACAGTTGCCCTTCTTCTCAGCAGCTGCCACCGTGTTCTCTGCATCTCGGAGCCTCTGGGGAGCAACAAGAATTTCCAAGGTGGCATGCATGAAAACTAAAATAAAAACTCAGGAAGGTTGTCCTGGAACACCTCCCATTGCCATGCCAAGAGTGAATTCAAGAGGCAGGAGAGCGGCAGCCACCGTCCTGCAGCTGTCTGCGAGCTTCGCACACAAGCCGGCTTCTTCGCGGCTTCGTTCTTCGCCTATGCAAGCTACCGCGATCTCCGGCTGCCGGAGGCGAAGAAGCGGCTACTTCGCGCACAGATCACTGGAGCGGCAGCGGTGCGCTCCGAAGCGCCGCTTTTGCCGAAAGACGCCGGGAAGCGGCACTTGCTTTCGGCCAGCTGCGGAGCTCCGTATTCTGCCTCTCTAGTCGCCTACATCTTAGCGAAAAGCTTTTCCGCTCCAGTTCTCAAGGAGAAAGTGTACCAGCACTGCTCACTTAGCCCGACCTTGCCAGGAAATAGGATTTGCTGCACATTCCAAGGACACTGCATTTTCCTGGGCAAGCTGCAACCTGCTGGCAGATGGCCGTGCTCTCTGCCCACTCCTGCCCAGTTCTTGGTACTAGCGGGCACGTTGCAGCCTGGCGAAGGCAAGAAACCTCGAGAGCTGTCACAGAGCAGAAGGGCAGCTGAGATGCTGAAAAGCAGCAAAGCTGAACTGCCTGCCTCAACTTCAGCAGTGTGTAATTGACTGAAGGCGAAAAACCAAGCAGCAGAGCAGCGGGCTTCTGTGCGCACTGAAGGCAATTGCAAGAATCCAGCAGCTGCTCCTCGCCAAGCACAGTCAACTGCCTGTGTTCTTGCTTCTTGACCAACTCACAGTTGCCCTTCTTCTCAGCAGCTGCCACCGTGTTCTCTGCATCTCGGAGCCTCTGGGGAGCAACAAGAATTTCCAAGGTGGCATGCATGAAAACTAAAATAAAAACTCAGGAAGGTTGTCCTGGAACACCTCCCATTGGCATGCCAAGAGTGAATTCAAGAGGCAGGAGAGCGGCAGCCACCGTCCTGCAGCAGTCTGCGAGCTTCGCACACAAGCCGGCTTCTTCGCGGCTTCGTTCTTCGCCTCTTGCAAGCTACCGCGATCTCCGGCTGCCGGAGGCGAAGAAGCGGCAACTTCGCGCACAGATGACTGGAGCGGCAGCGGTGCGCTCCGAAGCGCCGCTTTTGCCGAAAGACGCCGGGAAGCGGCACTTGTTTTCGGCCAGCTGCGGAGCTGCGTATTCTGCCTCTCTAGTCGCCTACATCTTAGCGAAAAGCTTTTCCGATCCAGTTCTCAAGGAGAAAGTGTACCAGCACTGCTCACTTAGCCCGACCTTGCCAGGAAATGGGATTTGCTGCACATTCCAAGGGCACTGCATTTTCCTGGGCAAGCTGCAACCTGCTGGCAGATGGCCGTGCTCTCTGCCCACTCCTGCCCAGCTCTGGGTAGTAGCGGGCACGTTGCAGCATGGCGAAGGCAAGAAACCTCGAGAGCTGTCACAGAGCAGAAGGGCAGCTGAGATGCTGAAAAGCAGCAAAGCTGAACTGCCTGCCTCAGCTTCAGCAGTGTGTAATTGACTGAAGGCGAAAAGCCAAGCAGCAGAGCAGCGGGCTTCTGTGCGCACTGAAGGCAATTGCAAGAATCCAGCAGCTGCTCCTAGCCAAGCACAGTCAACTGCCTGTGTTCTTGCTTCTTGACCAACTCACAGTTGCCCTTCTTTTCAGCAGCTGCCACCGTGTTCTCTGCATCTCGGAGCCTCTGGGGAGCAGCAAGAATTTCCAAGGTGGGATGTAGCAGGACTACGTCAAAACCCAGGAAAATTGTCCTGGAACACCTTCCACTCGCATGCCAAGAGTGAATTCAACAGGCTTGGAGAGCGGCAGCCACCGTCCTGCAGCTGTCTGCGAGCTTCGCACACAAGCCGGCTTCTTCGCGGCTTCGTTCTTCGCCTATGCAAGCTACCGCGATCTCCGGCTGCCGGAGGCGAAGAAGCGGCTACTTCGCGCACAGATCACTGGAGCGGCAGCGGTGCGCTCCGAAGCGCCGCTTTTGCCGAAAGACGCCGGGAAGCGGCACTTGCTTTCGGCCAGCTGCGGAGCTCCGTATTCTGCCTCTCTAGTCGCCTACATCTTAGCGAAAAGCTTTTCCGCTCCAGTTCTCAAGGAGAAAGTGTACCAGCACTGCTCACTTAGCCCGACCTTGCCAAGAAATGAGATTTGCTGCACATTCCAAGGACACTGCATTTTCCTGGGCAAGCTGCAACCTGCTGGCAAATGGCCGTGCTCTCTGCCCACTCCTGCCCAGCTCTGGGTAGTAGCGGGCACGTTGCAGCCTGGCGAAGGCAAGAAACCTCGAGAGCTGTCACAGAGCAGAAGGGCAGCTGAGATGCTGAAAAGCAGCAAAGCTGAACTGCCTGCCTCAACTTCAGCAGTGTGTAATTGACTGAAGGCGAAAAGGCAAGCAGCAGAGCAGCGGGCTTCTGTGCGCACTGAAGGCAATTGCAAGAATCCAGCAGCTGCTCCTCGCCAAGCACAGTCAACTGCCTGTGTTCTTGCTTCTTGACCAACTCACAGTTGCCCTTCTTCTCAGCAGCTGCCACCGTGTTCTCTGCATCTCGGAGCCTCTGGGGAGCAACAAGAATTTCCAAGGTGGCATGCATGAAAACTAAAATAAAAACTCAGGAAGGTTGTCCTGGAACACCTCCCATTGGCATGCCAAGAGTGAATTCAAGAGGCAGGAGAGCGGCAGCCACCGTCCTGCAGCAGTCTGCGAGCTTCGCACACAAGCCGGCTTCTTCGCGGCTTCGTTCTTCGCCTATGCAAGCTACCGCGATCTCCGGCTGCCGGAGGCGAAGAAGCGGCTACTTCGCGCACAGATGACTGGAGCGGCAGCGGTGCGCTCCGAAGCGCCGCTTTTGCCGAAAGACGCCGGGAAGCGGCACTTGCTTTCGGCCAGCTGCGGAGCTCCGTATTCTGCCTCTCTAGTCGCCTACATCTTAGCGAAAAGCTTTTCCGCTCCAGTTCTCAAGGAGAAAGTGTCCCAGCACTGCTCACTTAGCCCGACCTTGCCAGGAAATAGGATTTGCTGCACATTCCAAGGACACTGCATTTTCCTGGGCAAGCTGCAACCTGCTGGCAGATGGCCGTGCTCTCTGCCCACTCCTGCCCAGTTCTTGGTACTAGCGGGCACGTTGCAGCCTGGCGAAGGCAAGAAACCTGGAGAGCTGTCACAGAGCAGAAGGGCAGCTGAGATGCTGAAAAGCAGCAAAGCTGAACTGCCTGCCTCAACTTCAGCAGTGTGTAATTGACTGAAGGCGAAAAACCAAGCAGCAGAGCAGCGGGCTTCTGTGCGCACTGAAGGCAATTGCAAGAATCCAGCAGCTGCTCCTCGCCAAGCACAGTCAACTGCCTGTGTTCTTGATTCTTGACCAACTCACAGTTGCCTTTCTTCTCAGCAGCTGCCACCGTGTTCTCTGCATCTCGGAGCCTCTGGGGAGCAGCAAGAATTTCCAAGGAGGGATGTAGCAGGACTACGTCAAAAACCAGGAAAATTGTCCTGGAACACCTTCCACTCGCATGCCAAGAGTGAATTCAACAGGCTTGGAGAGCGGCAGCCACCGTCCTGCAGCTGTCTGCGAGCTTCGCACACAAGCCGGCTTCTTCGCGGCTTCGTTCTTCGCCTATGCAAGCTACCGCGATCTCCGGCTGCCGGAGGCGAAGAAGCGGCAACTTCGCGCACAGATGACTGGAGCGGCAGCGGTGCGCTCCGAAGCGCCGCTTTTGCCGAAAGACGCCGGGAAGCGGCACTTGCTTTCGGCCAGCTGCGGAGCTCCGTATTCTGCCTCTCTAGTCGCCTACATCTTAGCGAAAAGCTTTTCCGCTCCAGTTCTCAAGGAGAAAGTGTACCAGCACTGCTCACTTAGCCCGACCTTGCCAAGAAATGAGATTTGCTGCACATTCCAAGGACACTGCATTTTCCTGGGCAAGCTGCAACCTGCTGGCAAATGGCCGTGCTCTCTGCCCACTCCTGCCCAGCTCTGGGTAGTAGCGGGCACGTTGCAGCCTGGCGAAGGCAAGAAACCTGGAGAGCTGTCACAGAGCAGAAGGGCAGCTGAGATGCTGAAAAGCAGCAAAGCTGAACTGCCTGCCTCAACTTCAGCAGTGTGTAATTGACTGAAGGCGAAAAACCAAGCAGCAGAGCAGCGGGCTTCTGTGCGCACTGAAGGCAATTGCAAGAATCCAGCAGCTGCTCCTCGCCAAGCACAGTCAACTGCCTGTGTTCTTGCTTCTTGACCAACTCACAGTTGCCCTTCTTTTCAGCAGCTGCCACCGTGTTCTCTGCATCTCGGAGCCTCTGGGGAGCAACAAGAATTTCCAAGGAGGGATGTAGCAGGACTACGTCAAAAACCAGGAAAATTGTCCTGGAACACCTTCCACTCGCATGCCAAGAGTGAATTCAACAGGCTTGGAGAGCGGCAGCCACCGTCCTGCAGCTGTCTGCGAGCTTCGCACACAAGCCGGCTTCTTCGCGGCTTCGTTCTTCGCCTATGCAAGCTACCGCGATCTCCGGCTGCCGGAGGCGAAGAAGCGGCAACTTCGCGCACAGATGACTGGAGCGGCAGCGGTGCGCTCCGAAGCGCCGCTTTTGCCGAAAGACGCCGGGAAGCGGCACTTGCTTTCGGCCAGCTGCGGAGCTGCGTATTCTGCCTCTCTAGTCGCCTGCATCTTAGCGAAAAGCTTTTCCGCTCCAGTTCTCAAGGAGAAAGTGTACCAGCACTGCTCACTTAGCCCGACCTTGCCAGGAAATAGGATTTGCTGCACATTCCAAGGACACTGCATTTTCCTGGGCAAGCTGCAACCTGCTGGCAGATGGCCGTGCTCTCTGCCCACTCCTGCCCAGTTCTTGGTACTAGCGGGCACGTTGCAGGCTGGCGAAGGCAAGAAACCTCGAGAGCTGTCACAGAGCAGAAGGGCAGCTGAGATGCTGAAAAGCAGCAAAGCTGAACTGCCTGCCTCAGCTTCAGCAGTGTGTAATTGACTGAAGGCGAAAAACCAAGCAGCAGAGCAGCGGGCTTCTGTGCGCACTGAAGGCAATTGCAAGAATCCAGCAGCTGCTCCTCGCCAAGCACAGTCAACTGCCTGTGTTCTTGATTCTTGACCAACTCACAGTTGCCCTTCTTTTCAGCAGCTGCCACCGTGTTCTCTGCATCTCGGAGCCTCTGGGGAGCAACAAGAATTTCCAAGGTGGCATGCATGAAAACTAAAATAAAAACTCAGGAAGGTTGTCCTGGAACACCTCCCATTGGCATGCCAAGAGTGAATTCAAGAGGCAGGAGAGCGGCAGCCACCGTCCTGCAGCAGTCTGCGAGCTTCGCACACAAGCCGGCTTCTTCGCGGCTTCGTTCTTCGCCTCTTGCAAGCTACCGCGATCTCCGGCTGCCGGAGGCGAAGAAGCGGCAACTTCGCGCACAGATGACTGGAGCGGCAGCGGTGCGCTCCGAAGCGCCGCTTTTGCCGAAAGACGCCGGGAAGCGGCACTTGCTTTCGGCCAGCTGCGGAGCTGCGTATTCTGCCTCTCTAGTCGCCTACATCTTAGCGAAAAGCTTTTCCGCTCCAGTTCTCAAGGAGAAAGTGTACCAGCACTGCTCACTTAGCCCGACCTTGCCAGGAAATAAGATTTGCTGCACATTCCAAGGACACTGCATTTTCCTGGGCAAGCTGCAACCTGCTGGCAGATGGCCGTGCTCTCTGCCCACTCCTGCCCAGCTCTGGGTAGTAGCGGGCACGTTGCAGCATGGCGAAGGCAAGAAACCTGGAGAGCTGTCACAGAGCAGAAGGGCAGCTGAGATGCTGAAAAGCAGCAAAGCTGAACTGCCTGCCTCAACTTCAGCAGTGTGTAATTGACTGAAGGCGAAAAGCCAAGCAGCAGAGCAGCGGGCTTCTGTGCGCACTGAAGGCAATTGCAAGAATCCAGCAGCTGCTCCTAGCCAAGCACAGTCAACTGCCTGTGTTCTTGCTTCTTGACCAACTCACAGTTGCCCTTCTTTTCAGCAGCTGCCACCGTGTTCTCTGCATCTCGGAGCCTCTGGGGAGCAGCAAGAATTTCCAAGGTGGGATGTAGCAGGACTACGTCAAAACCCAGGAAAATTGTCCTGGAACACCTTCCACTCGCATGCCAAGAGTGAATTCAACAGGCTTGGAGAGCGGCAGCCACCGTCCTGCAGCTGTCTGCGAGCTTCGCACACAAGCCGGCTTCTTCGCGGCTTCGTTCTTCGCCTATGCAAGCTACCGCGATCTCCGGCTGCCGGAGGCGAAGAAGCGGCTACTTCGCGCACAGATCACTGGAGCGGCAGCGGTGCGCTCCGAAGCGCCGCTTTTGCCGAAAGACGCCGGGAAGCGGCACTTGCTTTCGGCCAGCTGCGGAGCTCCGTATTCTGCTTCTCTAGTCGCCTACATCTTAGCGAAAAGCTTTTCCGCTCCAGTTCTCAAGGAGAAAGTGTCCCAGCACTGCTCACTTAGCCCGACCTTGCCAGGAAATAAGATTTGCTGCACATTCCAAGGACACTGCATTTTCCTGGGCAAGCTGCAACCTGCTGGCAGATGGCCGTGCTCTCTGCCCACTCCTGCCCAGTTCTTGGTACTAGCGGGCACGTTGCAGCCTGGCGAAGGCAAGAAACCTCGAGAGCTGTCACAGAGCAGAAGGGCAGCTGAGATGCTGAAAAGCAGCAAAGCTGAACTGCCTGCCTCAGCTTCAGCAGTGTGTAATTGACTGACGGCGAAAAACCAAGCAGCAGAGCAGCGGGCTTCTGTGCGCACTGAAGGCAATTGCAAGAATCCAGCAGCTGCTCCTCGCCAAGCACAGTCAACTGCCTGTGTTCTTGCTTCTTGACCAACTCACAGTTGCCCTTCTTCTCAGCAGCTGCCACCGTGTTCTCTGCATCTCGGAGCCTCTGGGGAGCAACAAGAATTTCCAAGGTGGGATGTAGCAGGACTACGTCAAAACCCAGGAAAATTGTCCTGGAACACCTTCCACTCGCATGCCAAGAGTGAATTCAACAGGCTTGGAGAGCGGCAGCCACCGTCCTGCAGCTGTCTGCGAGCTTCGCACACAAGCCGGCTTCTTCGCGGCTTCGTTCTTCGCCTATGCAAGCTACCGCGATCTCCGGCTGCCGGAGGCGAAGAAGCGGCTACTTCGCGCACAGATGACTGGAGCGGCAGCGGTGCGCTCCGAAGCGCCGCTTTTGCCGAAAGACGCCGGGAAGCGGCACTTGCTTTCGGCCAGCTGCGGAGCTCCGTATTCTGCCTCTCTAGTCGCCTACATCTTAGCGAAAAGCTTTTCCGCTCCAGTTCTCAAGGAGAAAGTGTACCAGCACTGCTCACTTAGCCCGACCTTGCCAGGAAATAGGATTTGCTGCACATTCCAAGGACACTGCATTTTCCTGGGCAAGCTGCAACCTGCTGGCAGATGGCCGTGCTCTCTGCCCACTCCTGCCCAGTTCTTGGTACTAGCGGGCACGTTGCAGGCTGGCGAAGGCAAGAAACCTCGAGAGCTGTCACAGAGCAGAAGGGCAGCTGAGATGCTGAAAAGCAGCAAAGCTGAACTGCCTGCCTCAGCTTCAGCAGTGTGTAATTGACTGAAGGCGAAAAACCAAGCAGCAGAGCAGCGGGCTTCTGTGCGCACTGAAGGCAATTGCAAGAATCCAGCAGCTGCTCCTCGCCAAGCACAGTCAACTGCCTGTGTTCTTGCTTCTTGACCAACTCACAGTTGCCCTTCTTCTCAGCAGCTGCCACCGTGTTCTCTGCATCTCGGAGCCTCTGGGGAGCAACAAGAATTTCCAAGGTGGCATGCATGAAAACTAAAATAAAAACTCAGGAAGGTTGTCCTGGAACACCTCCCATTGGCATGCCAAGAGTGAATTCAAGAGGCAGGAGAGCGGCAGCCACCGTCCTGCAGCAGTCTGCGAGCTTCGCACACAAGCCGGCTTCTTCGCGGCTTCGTTCTTCGCCTATGCAAGCTACCGCGATCTCCGGCTGCCGGAGGCGAAGAAGCGGCAACTTCGCGCACAGATGACTGGAGCGGCAGCGGTGCGCTCCGAAGCGCCGCTTTTGCCGAAAGACGCCGGGAAGCGGCACTTGTTTTCGGCCAGCTGCGGAGCTGCGTATTCTGCCTCTCTAGTCGCCTACATCTTAGCGAAAAGCTTTTCCGATCCAGTTCTCAAGGAGAAAGTGTACCAGCACTGCTCACTTAGCCCGACCTTGCCAGGAAATGGGATTTGCTGCACATTCCAAGGACACTGCATTTTCCTGGGCAAGCTGCAACCTGCTGGCAGATGGCCGTGCTCTCTGCCCACTCCTGCCCAGTTCTTGGTACTAGCGGGCACGTTGCAGCCTGGCGAAGGCAAGAAACCTCGAGAGCTGTCACAGAGCAGAAGGGCAGCTGAGATGCTGAAAAGCAGCAAAGCTGAACTGCCTGCCTCAACTTCAGCAGTGTGTAATTGACTGAAGGCGAAAAGGCAAGCAGCAGAGCAGCGGGCTTCTGTGCGCACTGAAGGCAATTGCAAGAATCCAGCAGCTGCTCCTAGCCAAGCACAGTCAACTGCCTAGGTTCTTGCTTCTTGACCAACTCACAGTTGCCCTTCTTCTCAGCAGCTGCCACCGTGTTCTCTGCATCTCGGAGCCTCTGGGGAGCAACAAGAATTTCCAAGGTGGGATGTAGTAGGACTACGTCAAAACACAGGAAAATTGTCCTGGAACACCTTCCACTCGCATGCCAAGATTGAATTCAACAGGCTGGAGAGCAGCAGCCACCGTCCTGCAGCAGTCTGCGAGCTTCGCACACAAGCCGGCTTCTTCGCGGCTTCGTTCTTCGCCTCTTGCAAGCTACCGCGATCTCCGGCTGCCGGAGGCGAAGAAGCGGCAACTTCGCGCACAGATCACTGGAGCGGCAGCGGTGCGCTCCGAAGCGCCGCTTTTGCCGAAAGACGCCGGGAAGCGGCACTTGCTTTCGGCCAGCTGCGGAGCTCCGTATTCTGCCTCTCTAGTCGCCTACATCTTAGCGAAAAGCTTTTCCGCTCCAGTTCTCAAGGAGAAAGTGTCCCAGCACTGCTCACTTAGCCCGACCTTGCCAGGAAATAGGATTTGCTGCACATTCCAAGGACACTGCATTTTCCTGGGCAAGCTGCAACCTGCTGGCAGATGGCCGTGCTCTCTGCCCACTCCTGCCCAGTTCTTGGTACTAGCGGGCACGTTGCAGCCTGGCGAAGGCAAGAAACCTGGAGAGCTGTCACAGAGCAGAAGGGCAGCTGAGATGCTGAAAAGCAGCAAAGCTGAACTGCCTGCCTCAGCTTCAGCAGTGTGTAATTGACTGAAGGCGAAAAACCAAGCAGCAGAGCAGCGGGCTTCTGTGCGCACTGAAGGCAATTGCAAGAATCCAGCAGCTGCTCCTCGCCAAGCACAGTCAACTGCCTGTGTTCTTGCTTCTTGACCAACTCACAGTTGCCCTTCTTCTCAGCAGCTGCCACCGTGTTCTCTGCATCTCGGAGCCTCTGGGGAGCAACAAGAATTTCCAAGGAGGGATGTAGCAGGACTACGTCAAAACCCAGGAAAATTGTCCTGGAACACCTTCCACTCGCATGCCAAGAGTGAATTCAACAGGCTTGGAGAGCGGCAGCCACCGTCCTGCAGCTGTCTGCGAGCTTCGCACACAAGCCGGCTTCTTCGCGGCTTCGTTCTTCGCCTATGCAAGCTACCGCGATCTCCGGCTGCCGGAGGCGAAGAAGCGGCAACTTCGCGCACAGATGACTGGAGCGGCAGCGGTGCGCTCCGAAGCGCCGCTTTTGCCGAAAGACGCCGGGAAGCGGCACTTGCTTTCGGCCAGCTGCGGAGCTGCGTATTCTGCCTCTCTAGTCGCCTGCATCTTAGCGAAAAGCTTTTCCGCTCCAGTTCTCAAGGAGAAAGTGTACCAGCACTGCTCACTTAGCCCGACCTTGCCAGGAAATAGGATTTGCTGCACATTCCAAGGACACTGCATTTTCCTGGGCAAGCTGCAACCTGCTGGCAGATGGCCGTGCTCTCTGCCCACTCCTGCCCAGTTCTTGGTACTAGCGGGCACGTTGCAGGCTGGCGAAGGCAAGAAACCTCGAGAGCTGTCACAGAGCAGAAGGGCAGCTGAGATGCTGAAAAGCAGCAAAGCTGAACTGCCTGCCTCAGCTTCAGCAGTGTGTAATTGACTGAAGGCGAAAAACCAAGCAGCAGAGCAGCGGGCTTCTGTGCGCACTGAAGGCAATTGCAAGAATCCAGCAGCTGCTCCTCGCCAAGCACAGTCAACTGCCTGTGTTCTTGATTCTTGACCAACTCACAGTTGCCCTTCTTTTCAGCAGCTGCCACCGTGTTCTCTGCATCTCGGAGCCTCTGGGGAGCAACAAGAATTTCCAAGGTGGCATGCATGAAAACTAAAATAAAAACTCAGGAAGGTTGTCCTGGAACACCTCCCATTGGCATGCCAAGAGTGAATTCAAGAGGCAGGAGAGCGGCAGCCACCGTCCTGCAGCAGTCTGCGAGCTTCGCACACAAGCCGGCTTCTTCGCGGCTTCGTTCTTCGCCTCTTGCAAGCTACCGCGATCTCCGGCTGCCGGAGGCGAAGAAGCGGCAACTTCGCGCACAGATGACTGGAGCGGCAGCGGTGCGCTCCGAAGCGCCGCTTTTGCCGAAAGACGCCGGGAAGCGGCACTTGCTTTCGGCCAGCTGCGGAGCTGCGTATTCTGCCTCTCTAGTCGCCTACATCTTAGCGAAAAGCTTTTCCGCTCCAGTTCTCAAGGAGAAAGTGTACCAGCACTGCTCACTTAGCCCGACCTTGCCAGGAAATAAGATTTGCTGCACATTCCAAGGACACTGCATTTTCCTGGGCAAGCTGCAACCTGCTGGCAGATGGCCGTGCTCTCTGCCCACTCCTGCCCAGCTCTGGGTAGTAGCGGGCACGTTGCAGCATGGCGAAGGCAAGAAACCTGGAGAGCTGTCACAGAGCAGAAGGGCAGCTGAGATGCTGAAAAGCAGCAAAGCTGAACTGCCTGCCTCAACTTCAGCAGTGTGTAATTGACTGAAGGCGAAAAGCCAAGCAGCAGAGCAGCGGGCTTCTGTGCGCACTGAAGGCAATTGCAAGAATCCAGCAGCTGCTCCTAGCCAAGCACAGTCAACTGCCTGTGTTCTTGCTTCTTGACCAACTCACAGTTGCCCTTCTTTTCAGCAGCTGCCACCGTGTTCTCTGCATCTCGGAGCCTCTGGGGAGCAGCAAGAATTTCCAAGGTGGGATGTAGCAGGACTACGTCAAAACCCAGGAAAATTGTCCTGGAACACCTTCCACTCGCATGCCAAGAGTGAATTCAACAGGCTTGGAGAGCGGCAGCCACCGTCCTGCAGCTGTCTGCGAGCTTCGCACACAAGCCGGCTTCTTCGCGGCTTCGTTCTTCGCCTATGCAAGCTACCGCGATCTCCGGCTGCCGGAGGCGAAGAAGCGGCTACTTCGCGCACAGATCACTGGAGCGGCAGCGGTGCGCTCCGAAGCGCCGCTTTTGCCGAAAGACGCCGGGAAGCGGCACTTGCTTTCGGCCAGCTGCGGAGCTCCGTATTCTGCTTCTCTAGTCGCCTACATCTTAGCGAAAAGCTTTTCCGCTCCAGTTCTCAAGGAGAAAGTGTCCCAGCACTGCTCACTTAGCCCGACCTTGCCAGGAAATAGGATTTGCTGCACATTCCAAGGACACTGCATTTTCCTGGGCAAGCTGCAACCTGCTGGCAGATGGCCGTGCTCTCTGCCCACTCCTGCCCAGTTCTTGGTACTAGCGGGCACGTTGCAGCCTGGCGAAGGCAAGAAACCTCGAGAGCTGTCACAGAGCAGAAGGGCAGCTGAGATGCTGAAAAGCAGCAAAGCTGAACTGCCTGCCTCAGCTTCAGCAGTGTGTAATTGACTGAAGGCGAAAAACCAAGCAGCAGAGCAGCGGGCTTCTGTGCGCACTGAAGGCAATTGCAAGAATCCAGCAGCTGCTCCTCGCCAAGCACAGTCAACTGCCTGTGTTCTTGCTTCTTGACCAACTCACAGTTGCCCTTCTTCTCAGCAGCTGCCACCGTGTTCTCTGCATCTCGGAGCCTCTGGGGAGCAACAAGAATTTCCAAGGTGGGATGTAGTAGGACTACGTCAAAACCCAGGAAAATTGTCCTGGAACACCTTCCACTCGCATGCCAAGAGTGAATTCAACAGGCTTGGAGAGCGGCAGCCACCGTCCTGCAGCTGTCTGCGAGCTTCGCACACAAGCCGGCTTCTTCGCGGCTTCGTTCTTCGCCTATGCAAGCTACCGCGATCTCCGGCTGCCGGAGGCGAAGAAGCGGCAACTTCGCGCACAGATGACTGGAGCGGCAGCGGTGCGCTCCGAAGCGCCGCTTTTGCCGAAAGACGCCGGGAAGCGGCACTTGCTTTCGGCCAGCTGCGGAGCTGCGTATTCTGCCTCTCGAGTCGCCTACATCTTAGCGAAAAGCTTTTCCGCTCCAGTTCTCAAGGAGAAAGTGTACCAGCACTGCTCACTTAGCCCGACCTTGCCAGGAAATAGGATTTGCTGCACATTCCAAGGACACTGCATTTTCCTGGGCAAGCTGCAACCTGCTGGCAGATGGCCGTGCTCTCTGCCCACTCCTGCCCAGTTCTTGGTACTAGCGGGCACGTTGCAGCCTGGCGAAGGCAAGAAACCTCGAGAGCTGTCACAGAGCAGAAGGGCAGCTGAGATGCTGAAAAGCAGCAAAGCTGAACTGCCTGCCTCAGCTTCAGCAGTGTGTAATTGACTGAAGGCGAAAAGGCAAGCAGCAGAGCAGCGGGCTTCTGTGCGCACTGAAGGCAATTGCAAGAATCCAGCAGCTGCTCCTAGCCAAGCACAGTCAACTGCCTGTGTTCTTGCTTCTTGACCAACTCACAGTTGCCCTTCTTCTCAGCAGCTGCCACCGTGTTCTCTGCATCTCGGAGCCTCTGGGGAGCAACAAGAATTTCCAAGGTGGGATGTAGTAGGACTACGTCAAAACACAGGAAAATTGTCCTGGAACACCTTCCACTCGCATGCCAAGATTGAATTCAACAGGCTGGAGAGCAGCAGCCACGGTCCTGCAGCTGTCTGCGAGCTTCGCACACAAGCCGGCTTCTTCGCGGCTTCGTTCTTCGCCTCTTGCAAGCTACCGCGATCTCCGGCTGCCGGAGGCGAAGAAGCGGCTACTTCGCGCACAGATCACTGGAGCGGCAGCGGTGCGCTCCGAAGCGCCGCTTTTGCCGAAAGACGCCGGGAAGCGGCACTTGCTTTCGGCCAGCTGCGGAGCTCCGTATTCTGCCTCTCTAGTCGCCTGCATCTTAGCGAAAAGCTTTTCCGCTCCAGTTCTCAAGGAGAAAGTGTACCAGCACTGCTCACTTAGCCCGACCTTGCCAGGAAATAGGATTTGCTGCACATTCCAAGGACACTGCATTTTCCTGGGCAAGCTGCAACCTGCTGGCAGATGGCCGTGCTCTCTGCCCACTCCTGCCCAGTTCTTGGTACTAGCGGGCACGTTGCAGGCTGGCGAAGGCAAGAAACCTCGAGAGCTGTCACAGAGCAGAAGGGCAGCTGAGATGCTGAAAAGCAGCAAAGCTGAACTGCCTGCCTCAGCTTCAGCAGTGTGTAATTGACTGAAGGCGAAAAACCAAGCAGCAGAGCAGCGGGCTTCTGTGCGCACTGAAGGCAATTGCAAGAATCCAGCAGCTGCTCCTCGCCAAGCACAGTCAACTGCCTGTGTTCTTGATTCTTGACCAACTCACAGTTGCCCTTCTTTTCAGCAGCTGCCACCGTGTTCTCTGCATCTCGGAGCCTCTGGGGAGCAACAAGAATTTCCAAGGTGGCATGCATGAAAACTAAAATAAAAACTCAGGAAGGTTGTCCTGGAACACCTCCCATTGGCATGCCAAGAGTGAATTCAAGAGGCAGGAGAGCGGCAGCCACCGTCCTGCAGCAGTCTGCGAGCTTCGCACACAAGCCGGCTTCTTCGCGGCTTCGTTCTTCGCCTCTTGCAAGCTACCGCGATCTCCGGCTGCCGGAGGCGAAGAAGCGGCAACTTCGCGCACAGATGACTGGAGCGGCAGCGGTGCGCTCCGAAGCGCCGCTTTTGCCGAAAGACGCCGGGAAGCGGCACTTGCTTTCGGCCAGCTGCGGAGCTGCGTATTCTGCCTCTCTAGTCGCCTACATCTTAGCGAAAAGCTTTTCCGCTCCAGTTCTCAAGGAGAAAGTGTACCAGCACTGCTCACTTAGCCCGACCTTGCCAGGAAATAAGATTTGCTGCACATTCCAAGGACACTGCATTTTCCTGGGCAAGCTGCAACCTGCTGGCAGATGGCCGTGCTCTCTGCCCACTCCTGCCCAGCTCTGGGTAGTAGCGGGCACGTTGCAGCATGGCGAAGGCAAGAAACCTGGAGAGCTGTCACAGAGCAGAAGGGCAGCTGAGATGCTGAAAAGCAGCAAAGCTGAACTGCCTGCCTCAACTTCAGCAGTGTGTAATTGACTGAAGGCGAAAAGCCAAGCAGCAGAGCAGCGGGCTTCTGTGCGCACTGAAGGCAATTGCAAGAATCCAGCAGCTGCTCCTAGCCAAGCACAGTCAACTGCCTGTGTTCTTGCTTCTTGACCAACTCACAGTTGCCCTTCTTTTCAGCAGCTGCCACCGTGTTCTCTGCATCTCGGAGCCTCTGGGGAGCAGCAAGAATTTCCAAGGTGGGATGTAGCAGGACTACGTCAAAACCCAGGAAAATTGTCCTGGAACACCTTCCACTCGCATGCCAAGAGTGAATTCAACAGGCTTGGAGAGCGGCAGCCACCGTCCTGCAGCTGTCTGCGAGCTTCGCACACAAGCCGGCTTCTTCGCGGCTTCGTTCTTCGCCTATGCAAGCTACCGCGATCTCCGGCTGCCGGAGGCGAAGAAGCGGCTACTTCGCGCACAGATCACTGGAGCGGCAGCGGTGCGCTCCGAAGCGCCGCTTTTGCCGAAAGACGCCGGGAAGCGGCACTTGCTTTCGGCCAGCTGCGGAGCTCCGTATTCTGCTTCTCTAGTCGCCTACATCTTAGCGAAAAGCTTTTCCGCTCCAGTTCTCAAGGAGAAAGTGTCCCAGCACTGCTCACTTAGCCCGACCTTGCCAGGAAATAGGATTTGCTGCACATTCCAAGGACACTGCATTTTCCTGGGCAAGCTGCAACCTGCTGGCAGATGGCCGTGCTCTCTGCCCACTCCTGCCCAGTTCTTGGTACTAGCGGGCACGTTGCAGCCTGGCGAAGGCAAGAAACCTCGAGAGCTGTCACAGAGCAGAAGGGCAGCTGAGATGCTGAAAAGCAGCAAAGCTGAACTGCCTGCCTCAGCTTCAGCAGTGTGTAATTGACTGACGGCGAAAAACCAAGCAGCAGAGCAGCGGGCTTCTGTGCGCACTGAAGGCAATTGCAAGAATCCAGCAGCTGCTCCTCGCCAAGCACAGTCAACTGCCTGTGTTCTTGCTTCTTGACCAACTCACAGTTGCCCTTCTTCTCAGCAGCTGCCACCGTGTTCTCTGCATCTCGGAGCCTCTGGGGAGCAACAAGAATTTCCAAGGTGGGATGTAGTAGGACTACGTCAAAACCCAGGAAAATTGTCCTGGAACACCTTCCACTCGCATGCCAAGAGTGAATTCAACAGGCTTGGAGAGCGGCAGCCACCGTCCTGCAGCTGTCTGCGAGCTTCGCACACAAGCCGGCTTCTTCGCGGCTTCGTTCTTCGCCTATGCAAGCTACCGCGATCTCCGGCTGCCGGAGGCGAAGAAGCGGCTACTTCGCGCACAGATGACTGGAGCGGCAGCGGTGCGCTCCGAAGCGCCGCTTTTGCCGAAAGACGCCGGGAAGCGGCACTTGCTTTCGGCCAGCTGCGGAGCTCCGTATTCTGCCTCTCTAGTCGCCTACATCTTAGCGAAAAGCTTTTCCGCTCCAGTTCTCAAGGAGAAAGTGTACCAGCACTGCTCACTTAGCCCGACCTTGCCAGGAAATAGGATTTGCTGCACATTCCAAGGACACTGCATTTTCCTGGGCAAGCTGCAACCTGCTGGCAGATGTCCGTGCTCTCTGCCCACTCCTGCCCAGTTCTTGGTACTAGCGGGCACGTTGCAGGCTGGCGAAGGCAAGAAACCTCGAGAGCTGTCACAGAGCAGAAGGGCAGCTGAGATGCTGAAAAGCAGCAAAGCTGAACTGCCTGCCTCAGCTTCAGCAGTGTGTAATTGACTGAAGGCGAAAAACCAAGCAGCAGAGCAGCGGGCTTCTGTGCGCACTGAAGGCAATTGCAAGAATCCAGCAGCTGCTCCTCGCCAAGCACAGTCAACTGCCTGTGTTCTTGCTTCTTGACCAACTCACAGTTGCCCTTCTTCTCAGCAGCTGCCACCGTGTTCTCTGCATCTCGGAGCCTCTGGGGAGCAGCAAGAATTTCCAAGGTGGGATGTCGCAGGACTACGTCAAAACCCAGGAAAATTGTCCTGGAACACCTTCCACTCGCATGCCAAGAGTGAATTCAACAGGCTTGGAGAGCGGCAGCCACCGTCCTGCAGCTGTCTGCGAGCTTCGCACACAAGCCGGCTTCTTCGCGGCTTCGTTCTTCGCCTATGCAAGCTACCGCGATCTCCGGCTGCCGGAGGCGAAGAAGCGGCAACTTCGCGCACAGATGACTGGAGCGGCAGCGGTGCGCTCCGAAGCGCCGCTTTTGCCGAAAGACGCCGGGAAGCGGCACTTGCTTTCGGCCAGCTGCGGAGCTGCGTATTCTGCCTCTCGAGTCGCCTACATCTTAGCGAAAAGCTTTTCCGCTCCAGTTCTCAAGGAGAAAGTGTACCAGCACTGCTCACTTAGCCCGACCTTGCCAGGAAATAGGATTTGCTGCACATTCCAAGGACACTGCATTTTCCTGGGCAAGCTGCAACCTGCTGGCAGATGGCCGTGCTCTCTGCCCACTCCTGCCCAGTTCTTGGTACTAGCGGGCACGTTGCAGCCTGGCGAAGGCAAGAAACCTCGAGAGCTGTCACAGAGCAGAAGGGCAGCTGAGATGCTGAAAAGCAGCAAAGCTGAACTGCCTGCCTCAGCTTCAGCAGTGTGTAATTGACTGAAGGCGAAAAGGCAAGCAGCAGAGCAGCGGGCTTCTGTGCGCACTGAAGGCAATTGCAAGAATCCAGCAGCTGCTCCTAGCCAAGCACAGTCAACTGCCTGTGTTCTTGATTCTTGACCAACTCACAGTTGCCCTTCTTCTCAGCAGCTGCCACCGTGTTCTCTGCATCTCGGAGCCTCTGGGGAGCAACAAGAATTTCCAAGGTGGCATGCATGAAAACTAAAATAAAAACTCAGGAAGGTTGTCCTGGAACACCTCCCATTGGCATGCCAAGAGTGAATTCAAGAGGCAGGAGAGCGGCAGCCACCGTCCTGCAGCAGTCTGCGAGCTTCGCACACAAGCCGGCTTCTTCGCGGCTTCGTTCTTCGCCTCTTGCAAGCTACCGCGATCTCCGGCTGCCGGAGGCGAAGAAGCGGCAACTTCGCGCACAGATGACTGGAGCGGCAGCGGTGCGCTCCGAAGCGCCGCTTTTGCCGAAAGACGCCGGGAAGCGGCACTTGCTTTCGGCCAGCTGCGGAGCTGCGTATTCTGCCTCTCTAGTCGCCTACATCTTAGCGAAAAGCTTTTCCGCTCCAGTTCTCAAGGAGAAAGTGTACCAGCACTGCTCACTTAGCCCGACCTTGCCAGGAAATAAGATTTGCTGCACATTCCAAGGACACTGCATTTTCCTGGGCAAGCTGCAACCTGCTGGCAGATGGCCGTGCTCTCTGCCCACTCCTGCCCAGCTCTGGGTAGTAGCGGGCACGTTGCAGCATGGCGAAGGCAAGAAACCTGGAGAGCTGTCACAGAGCAGAAGGGCAGCTGAGATGCTGAAAAGCAGCAAAGCTGAACTGCCTGCCTCAACTTCAGCAGTGTGTAATTGACTGAAGGCGAAAAGCCAAGCAGCAGAGCAGCGGGCTTCTGTGCGCACTGAAGGCAATTGCAAGAATCCAGCAGCTGCTCCTAGCCAAGCACAGTCAACTGCCTGTGTTCTTGCTTCTTGACCAACTCACAGTTGCCCTTCTTTTCAGCAGCTGCCACCGTGTTCTCTGCATCTCGGAGCCTCTGGGGAGCAGCAAGAATTTCCAAGGTGGGATGTAGCAGGACTACGTCAAAACCCAGGAAAATTGTCCTGGAACACCTTCCACTCGCATGCCAAGAGTGAATTCAACAGGCTTGGAGAGCGGCAGCCACCGTCCTGCAGCTGTCTGCGAGCTTCGCACACAAGCCGGCTTCTTCGCGGCTTCGTTCTTCGCCTATGCAAGCTACCGCGATCTCCGGCTGCCGGAGGCGAAGAAGCGGCTACTTCGCGCACAGATCACTGGAGCGGCAGCGGTGCGCTCCGAAGCGCCGCTTTTGCCGAAAGACGCCGGGAAGCGGCACTTGCTTTCGGCCAGCTGCGGAGCTCCGTATTCTGCTTCTCTAGTCGCCTACATCTTAGCGAAAAGCTTTTCCGCTCCAGTTCTCAAGGAGAAAGTGTCCCAGCACTGCTCACTTAGCCCGACCTTGCCAGGAAATAAGATTTGCTGCACATTCCAAGGACACTGCATTTTCCTGGGCAAGCTGCAACCTGCTGGCAGATGGCCGTGCTCTCTGCCCACTCCTGCCCAGTTCTTGGTACTAGCGGGCACGTTGCAGCCTGGCGAAGGCAAGAAACCTCGAGAGCTGTCACAGAGCAGAAGGGCAGCTGAGATGCTGAAAAGCAGCAAAGCTGAACTGCCTGCCTCAGCTTCAGCAGTGTGTAATTGACTGACGGCGAAAAACCAAGCAGCAGAGCAGCGGGCTTCTGTGCGCACTGAAGGCAATTGCAAGAATCCAGCAGCTGCTCCTCGCCAAGCACAGTCAACTGCCTGTGTTCTTGCTTCTTGACCAACTCACAGTTGCCCTTCTTCTCAGCAGCTGCCACCGTGTTCTCTGCATCTCGGAGCCTCTGGGGAGCAACAAGAATTTCCAAGGTGGGATGTAGCAGGACTACGTCAAAACCCAGGAAAATTGTCCTGGAACACCTTCCACTCGCATGCCAAGAGTGAATTCAACAGGCTTGGAGAGCGGCAGCCACCGTCCTGCAGCTGTCTGCGAGCTTCGCACACAAGCCGGCTTCTTCGCGGCTTCGTTCTTCGCCTATGCAAGCTACCGCGATCTCCGGCTGCCGGAGGCGAAGAAGCGGCTACTTCGCGCACAGATGACTGGAGCGGCAGCGGTGCGCTCCGAAGCGCCGCTTTTGCCGAAAGACGCCGGGAAGCGGCACTTGCTTTCGGCCAGCTGCGGAGCTCCGTATTCTGCCTCTCTAGTCGCCTACATCTTAGCGAAAAGCTTTTCCGCTCCAGTTCTCAAGGAGAAAGTGTACCAGCACTGCTCACTTAGCCCGACCTTGCCAGGAAATAGGATTTGCTGCACATTCCAAGGACACTGCATTTTCCTGGGCAAGCTGCAACCTGCTGGCAGATGGCCGTGCTCTCTGCCCACTCCTGCCCAGTTCTTGGTACTAGCGGGCACGTTGCAGGCTGGCGAAGGCAAGAAACCTCGAGAGCTGTCACAGAGCAGAAGGGCAGCTGAGATGCTGAAAAGCAGCAAAGCTGAACTGCCTGCCTCAGCTTCAGCAGTGTGTAATTGACTGAAGGCGAAAAACCAAGCAGCAGAGCAGCGGGCTTCTGTGCGCACTGAAGGCAATTGCAAGAATCCAGCAGCTGCTCCTCGCCAAGCACAGTCAACTGCCTGTGTTCTTGCTTCTTGACCAACTCACAGTTGCCCTTCTTCTCAGCAGCTGCCACCGTGTTCTCTGCATCTCGGAGCCTCTGGGGAGCAACAAGAATTTCCAAGGTGGCATGCATGAAAACTAAAATAAAAACTCAGGAAGGTTGTCCTGGAACACCTCCCATTGGCATGCCAAGAGTGAATTCAAGAGGCAGGAGAGCGGCAGCCACCGTCCTGCAGCAGTCTGCGAGCTTCGCACACAAGCCGGCTTCTTCGCGGCTTCGTTCTTCGCCTATGCAAGCTACCGCGATCTCCGGCTGCCGGAGGCGAAGAAGCGGCAACTTCGCGCACAGATGACTGGAGCGGCAGCGGTGCGCTCCGAAGCGCCGCTTTTGCCGAAAGACGCCGGGAAGCGGCACTTGTTTTCGGCCAGCTGCGGAGCTGCGTATTCTGCCTCTCTAGTCGCCTACATCTTAGCGAAAAGCTTTTCCGATCCAGTTCTCAAGGAGAAAGTGTACCAGCACTGCTCACTTAGCCCGACCTTGCCAGGAAATGGGATTTGCTGCACATTCCAAGGACACTGCATTTTCCTGGGCAAGCTGCAACCTGCTGGCAGATGGCCGTGCTCTCTGCCCACTCCTGCCCAGTTCTTGGTACTAGCGGGCACGTTGCAGCCTGGCGAAGGCAAGAAACCTCGAGAGCTGTCACAGAGCAGAAGGGCAGCTGAGATGCTGAAAAGCAGCAAAGCTGAACTGCCTGCCTCAACTTCAGCAGTGTGTAATTGACTGAAGGCGAAAAGGCAAGCAGCAGAGCAGCGGGCTTCTGTGCGCACTGAAGGCAATTGCAAGAATCCAGCAGCTGCTCCTAGCCAAGCACAGTCAACTGCCTAGGTTCTTGCTTCTTGACCAACTCACAGTTGCCCTTCTTCTCAGCAGCTGCCACCGTGTTCTCTGCATCTCGGAGCCTCTGGGGAGCAACAAGAATTTCCAAGGTGGGATGTAGTAGGACTACGTCAAAACACAGGAAAATTGTCCTGGAACACCTTCCACTCGCATGCCAAGATTGAATTCAACAGGCTGGAGAGCAGCAGCCACCGTCCTGCAGCAGTCTGCGAGCTTCGCACACAAGCCGGCTTCTTCGCGGCTTCGTTCTTCGCCTCTTGCAAGCTACCGCGATCTCCGGCTGCCGGAGGCGAAGAAGCGGCTACTTCGCGCACAGATCACTGGAGCGGCAGCGGTGCGCTCCGAAGCGCCGCTTTTGCCGAAAGACGCCGGGAAGCGGCACTTGCTTTCGGCCAGCTGCGGAGCTCCGTATTCTGCTTCTCTAGTCGCCTACATCTTAGCGAAAAGCTTTTCCGCTCCAGTTCTCAAGGAGAAAGTGTCCCAGCACTGCTCACTTAGCCCGACCTTGCCAGGAAATAGGATTTGCTGCACATTCCAAGGACACTGCATTTTCCTGGGCAAGCTGCAACCTGCTGGCAGATGGCCGTGCTCTCTGCCCACTCCTGCCCAGTTCTTGGTACTAGCGGGCACGTTGCAGCCTGGCGAAGGCAAGAAACCTCGAGAGCTGTCACAGAGCAGAAGGGCAGCTGAGATGCTGAAAAGCAGCAAAGCTGAACTGCCTGCCTCAGCTTCAGCAGTGTGTAATTGACTGACGGCGAAAAACCAAGCAGCAGAGCAGCGGGCTTCTGTGCGCACTGAAGGCAATTGCAAGAATCCAGCAGCTGCTCCTCGCCAAGCACAGTCAACTGCCTGTGTTCTTGCTTCTTGACCAACTCACAGTTGCCCTTCTTCTCAGCAGCTGCCACCGTGTTCTCTGCATCTCGGAGCCTCTGGGGAGCAACAAGAATTTCCAAGGTGGGATGTAGTAGGACTACGTCAAAACCCAGGAAAATTGTCCTGGAACACCTTCCACTCGCATGCCAAGAGTGAATTCAACAGGCTTGGAGAGCGGCAGCCACCGTCCTGCAGCTGTCTGCGAGCTTCGCACACAAGCCGGCTTCTTCGCGGCTTCGTTCTTCGCCTATGCAAGCTACCGCGATCTCCGGCTGCCGGAGGCGAAGAAGCGGCTACTTCGCGCACAGATGACTGGAGCGGCAGCGGTGCGCTCCGAAGCGCCGCTTTTGCCGAAAGACGCCGGGAAGCGGCACTTGCTTTCGGCCAGCTGCGGAGCTCCGTATTCTGCCTCTCTAGTCGCCTACATCTTAGCGAAAAGCTTTTCCGCTCCAGTTCTCAAGGAGAAAGTGTACCAGCACTGCTCACTTAGCCCGACCTTGCCAGGAAATAGGATTTGCTGCACATTCCAAGGACACTGCATTTTCCTGGGCAAGCTGCAACCTGCTGGCAGATGGCCGTGCTCTCTGCCCACTCCTGCCCAGTTCTTGGTACTAGCGGGCACGTTGCAGGCTGGCGAAGGCAAGAAACCTCGAGAGCTGTCACAGAGCAGAAGGGCAGCTGAGATGCTGAAAAGCAGCAAAGCTGAACTGCCTGCCTCAGCTTCAGCAGTGTGTAATTGACTGAAGGCGAAAAACCAAGCAGCAGAGCAGCGGGCTTCTGTGCGCACTGAAGGCAATTGCAAGAATCCAGCAGCTGCTCCTCGCCAAGCACAGTCAACTGCCTGTGTTCTTGCTTCTTGACCAACTCACAGTTGCCCTTCTTCTCAGCAGCTGCCACCGTGTTCTCTGCATCTCGGAGCCTCTGGGGAGCAGCAAGAATTTCCAAGGTGGGATGTCGCAGGACTACGTCAAAACCCAGGAAAATTGTCCTGGAACACCTTCCACTCGCATGCCAAGAGTGAATTCAACAGGCTTGGAGAGCGGCAGCCACCGTCCTGCAGCTGTCTGCGAGCTTCGCACACAAGCCGGCTTCTTCGCGGCTTCGTTCTTCGCCTATGCAAGCTACCGCGATCTCCGGCTGCCGGAGGCGAAGAAGCGGCAACTTCGCGCACAGATGACTGGAGCGGCAGCGGTGCGCTCCGAAGCGCCGCTTTTGCCGAAAGACGCCGGGAAGCGGCACTTGCTTTCGGCCAGCTGCGGAGCTGCGTATTCTGCCTCTCGAGTCGCCTACATCTTAGCGAAAAGCTTTTCCGCTCCAGTTCTCAAGGAGAAAGTGTACCAGCACTGCTCACTTAGCCCGACCTTGCCAGGAAATAGGATTTGCTGCACATTCCAAGGACACTGCATTTTCCTGGGCAAGCTGCAACCTGCTGGCAGATGGCCGTGCTCTCTGCCCACTCCTGCCCAGTTCTTGGTACTAGCGGGCACGTTGCAGCCTGGCGAAGGCAAGAAACCTCGAGAGCTGTCACAGAGCAGAAGGGCAGCTGAGATGCTGAAAAGCAGCAAAGCTGAACTGCCTGCCTCAGCTTCAGCAGTGTGTAATTGACTGAAGGCGAAAAGGCAAGCAGCAGAGCAGCGGGCTTCTGTGCGCACTGAAGGCAATTGCAAGAATCCAGCAGCTGCTCCTAGCCAAGCACAGTCAACTGCCTGTGTTCTTGCTTCTTGACCAACTCACAGTTGCCCTTCTTCTCAGCAGCTGCCACCGTGTTCTCTGCATCTCGGAGCCTCTGGGGAGCAACAAGAATTTCCAAGGTGGCATGCATGAAAACTAAAATAAAAACTCAGGAAGGTTGTCCTGGAACACCTCCCATTGGCATGCCAAGAGTGAATTCAAGAGGCAGGAGAGCGGCAGCCACCGTCCTGCAGCAGTCTGCGAGCTTCGCACACAAGCCGGCTTCTTCGCGGCTTCGTTCTTCGCCTCTTGCAAGCTACCGCGATCTCCGGCTGCCGGAGGCGAAGAAGCGGCAACTTCGCGCACAGATGACTGGAGCGGCAGCGGTGCGCTCCGAAGCGCCGCTTTTGCCGAAAGACGCCGGGAAGCGGCACTTGCTTTCGGCCAGCTGCGGAGCTGCGTATTCTGCCTCTCTAGTCGCCTACATCTTAGCGAAAAGCTTTTCCGCTCCAGTTCTCAAGGAGAAAGTGTACCAGCACTGCTCACTTAGCCCGACCTTGCCAGGAAATAAGATTTGCTGCACATTCCAAGGACACTGCATTTTCCTGGGCAAGCTGCAACCTGCTGGCAGATGGCCGTGCTCTCTGCCCACTCCTGCCCAGCTCTGGGTAGTAGCGGGCACGTTGCAGCATGGCGAAGGCAAGAAACCTGGAGAGCTGTCACAGAGCAGAAGGGCAGCTGAGATGCTGAAAAGCAGCAAAGCTGAACTGCCTGCCTCAACTTCAGCAGTGTGTAATTGACTGAAGGCGAAAAGCCAAGCAGCAGAGCAGCGGGCTTCTGTGCGCACTGAAGGCAATTGCAAGAATCCAGCAGCTGCTCCTAGCCAAGCACAGTCAACTGCCTGTGTTCTTGCTTCTTGACCAACTCACAGTTGCCCTTCTTTTCAGCAGCTGCCACCGTGTTCTCTGCATCTCGGAGCCTCTGGGGAGCAGCAAGAATTTCCAAGGTGGGATGTAGCAGGACTACGTCAAAACCCAGGAAAATTGTCCTGGAACACCTTCCACTCGCATGCCAAGAGTGAATTCAACAGGCTTGGAGAGCGGCAGCCACCGTCCTGCAGCTGTCTGCGAGCTTCGCACACAAGCCGGCTTCTTCGCGGCTTCGTTCTTCGCCTATGCAAGCTACCGCGATCTCCGGCTGCCGGAGGCGAAGAAGCGGCTACTTCGCGCACAGATCACTGGAGCGGCAGCGGTGCGCTCCGAAGCGCCGCTTTTGCCGAAAGACGCCGGGAAGCGGCACTTGCTTTCGGCCAGCTGCGGAGCTCCGTATTCTGCTTCTCTAGTCGCCTACATCTTAGCGAAAAGCTTTTCCGCTCCAGTTCTCAAGGAGAAAGTGTCCCAGCACTGCTCACTTAGCCCGACCTTGCCAGGAAATAAGATTTGCTGCACATTCCAAGGACACTGCATTTTCCTGGGCAAGCTGCAACCTGCTGGCAGATGGCCGTGCTCTCTGCCCACTCCTGCCCAGTTCTTGGTACTAGCGGGCACGTTGCAGCCTGGCGAAGGCAAGAAACCTCGAGAGCTGTCACAGAGCAGAAGGGCAGCTGAGATGCTGAAAAGCAGCAAAGCTGAACTGCCTGCCTCAGCTTCAGCAGTGTGTAATTGACTGACGGCGAAAAACCAAGCAGCAGAGCAGCGGGCTTCTGTGCGCACTGAAGGCAATTGCAAGAATCCAGCAGCTGCTCCTCGCCAAGCACAGTCAACTGCCTGTGTTCTTGCTTCTTGACCAACTCACAGTTGCCCTTCTTCTCAGCAGCTGCCACCGTGTTCTCTGCATCTCGGAGCCTCTGGGGAGCAACAAGAATTTCCAAGGTGGGATGTAGCAGGACTACGTCAAAACCCAGGAAAATTGTCCTGGAACACCTTCCACTCGCATGCCAAGAGTGAATTCAACAGGCTTGGAGAGCGGCAGCCACCGTCCTGCAGCTGTCTGCGAGCTTCGCACACAAGCCGGCTTCTTCGCGGCTTCGTTCTTCGCCTATGCAAGCTACCGCGATCTCCGGCTGCCGGAGGCGAAGAAGCGGCTACTTCGCGCACAGATGACTGGAGCGGCAGCGGTGCGCTCCGAAGCGCCGCTTTTGCCGAAAGACGCCGGGAAGCGGCACTTGCTTTCGGCCAGCTGCGGAGCTCCGTATTCTGCCTCTCTAGTCGCCTACATCTTAGCGAAAAGCTTTTCCGCTCCAGTTCTCAAGGAGAAAGTGTACCAGCACTGCTCACTTAGCCCGACCTTGCCAGGAAATAGGATTTGCTGCACATTCCAAGGACACTGCATTTTCCTGGGCAAGCTGCAACCTGCTGGCAGATGGCCGTGCTCTCTGCCCACTCCTGCCCAGTTCTTGGTACTAGCGGGCACGTTGCAGGCTGGCGAAGGCAAGAAACCTCGAGAGCTGTCACAGAGCAGAAGGGCAGCTGAGATGCTGAAAAGCAGCAAAGCTGAACTGCCTGCCTCAGCTTCAGCAGTGTGTAATTGACTGAAGGCGAAAAACCAAGCAGCAGAGCAGCGGGCTTCTGTGCGCACTGAAGGCAATTGCAAGAATCCAGCAGCTGCTCCTCGCCAAGCACAGTCAACTGCCTGTGTTCTTGCTTCTTGACCAACTCACAGTTGCCCTTCTTCTCAGCAGCTGCCACCGTGTTCTCTGCATCTCGGAGCCTCTGGGGAGCAACAAGAATTTCCAAGGTGGCATGCATGAAAACTAAAATAAAAACTCAGGAAGGTTGTCCTGGAACACCTCCCATTGGCATGCCAAGAGTGAATTCAAGAGGCAGGAGAGCGGCAGCCACCGTCCTGCAGCAGTCTGCGAGCTTCGCACACAAGCCGGCTTCTTCGCGGCTTCGTTCTTCGCCTATGCAAGCTACCGCGATCTCCGGCTGCCGGAGGCGAAGAAGCGGCAACTTCGCGCACAGATGACTGGAGCGGCAGCGGTGCGCTCCGAAGCGCCGCTTTTGCCGAAAGACGCCGGGAAGCGGCACTTGTTTTCGGCCAGCTGCGGAGCTGCGTATTCTGCCTCTCTAGTCGCCTACATCTTAGCGAAAAGCTTTTCCGATCCAGTTCTCAAGGAGAAAGTGTACCAGCACTGCTCACTTAGCCCGACCTTGCCAGGAAATGGGATTTGCTGCACATTCCAAGGACACTGCATTTTCCTGGGCAAGCTGCAACCTGCTGGCAGATGGCCGTGCTCTCTGCCCACTCCTGCCCAGTTCTTGGTACTAGCGGGCACGTTGCAGCCTGGCGAAGGCAAGAAACCTCGAGAGCTGTCACAGAGCAGAAGGGCAGCTGAGATGCTGAAAAGCAGCAAAGCTGAACTGCCTGCCTCAACTTCAGCAGTGTGTAATTGACTGAAGGCGAAAAGGCAAGCAGCAGAGCAGCGGGCTTCTGTGCGCACTGAAGGCAATTGCAAGAATCCAGCAGCTGCTCCTAGCCAAGCACAGTCAACTGCCTAGGTTCTTGCTTCTTGACCAACTCACAGTTGCCCTTCTTCTCAGCAGCTGCCACCGTGTTCTCTGCATCTCGGAGCCTCTGGGGAGCAACAAGAATTTCCAAGGTGGGATGTAGTAGGACTACGTCAAAACACAGGAAAATTGTCCTGGAACACCTTCCACTCGCATGCCAAGATTGAATTCAACAGGCTGGAGAGCAGCAGCCACCGTCCTGCAGCAGTCTGCGAGCTTCGCACACAAGCCGGCTTCTTCGCGGCTTCGTTCTTCGCCTCTTGCAAGCTACCGCGATCTCCGGCTGCCGGAGGCGAAGAAGCGGCTACTTCGCGCACAGATCACTGGAGCGGCAGCGGTGCGCTCCGAAGCGCCGCTTTTGCCGAAAGACGCCGGGAAGCGGCACTTGCTTTCGGCCAGCTGCGGAGCTCCGTATTCTGCCTCTCTAGTCGCCTACATCTTAGCGAAAAGCTTTTCCGCTCCAGTTCTCAAGGAGAAAGTGTCCCAGCACTGCTCACTTAGCCCGACCTTGCCAGGAAATAGGATTTGCTGCACATTCCAAGGACACTGCATTTTCCTGGGCAAGCTGCAACCTGCTGGCAGATGGCCGTGCTCTCTGCCCACTCCTGCCCAGTTCTTGGTACTAGCGGGCACGTTGCAGCCTGGCGAAGGCAAGAAACCTGGAGAGCTGTCACAGAGCAGAAGGGCAGCTGAGATGCTGAAAAGCAGCAAAGCTGAACTGCCTGCCTCAGCTTCAGCAGTGTGTAATTGACTGAAGGCGAAAAACCAAGCAGCAGAGCAGCGGGCTTCTGTGCGCACTGAAGGCAATTGCAAGAATCCAGCAGCTGCTCCTCGCCAAGCACAGTCAACTGCCTGTGTTCTTGCTTCTTGACCAACTCACAGTTGCCCTTCTTCTCAGCAGCTGCCACCGTGTTCTCTGCATCTCGGAGCCTCTGGGGAGCAACAAGAATTTCCAAGGAGGGATGTAGCAGGACTACGTCAAAACCCAGGAAAATTGTCCTGGAACACCTTCCACTCGCATGCCAAGAGTGAATTCAACAGGCTTGGAGAGCGGCAGCCACCGTCCTGCAGCTGTCTGCGAGCTTCGCACACAAGCCGGCTTCTTCGCGGCTTCGTTCTTCGCCTATGCAAGCTACCGCGATCTCCGGCTGCCGGAGGCGAAGAAGCGGCAACTTCGCGCACAGATGACTGGAGCGGCAGCGGTGCGCTCCGAAGCGCCGCTTTTGCCGAAAGACGCCGGGAAGCGGCACTTGCTTTCGGCCAGCTGCGGAGCTGCGTATTCTGCCTCTCTAGTCGCCTGCATCTTAGCGAAAAGCTTTTCCGCTCCAGTTCTCAAGGAGAAAGTGTACCAGCACTGCTCACTTAGCCCGACCTTGCCAGGAAATAGGATTTGCTGCACATTCCAAGGACACTGCATTTTCCTGGGCAAGCTGCAACCTGCTGGCAGATGGCCGTGCTCTCTGCCCACTCCTGCCCAGTTCTTGGTACTAGCGGGCACGTTGCAGGCTGGCGAAGGCAAGAAACCTCGAGAGCTGTCACAGAGCAGAAGGGCAGCTGAGATGCTGAAAAGCAGCAAAGCTGAACTGCCTGCCTCAGCTTCAGCAGTGTGTAATTGACTGAAGGCGAAAAACCAAGCAGCAGAGCAGCGGGCTTCTGTGCGCACTGAAGGCAATTGCAAGAATCCAGCAGCTGCTCCTCGCCAAGCACAGTCAACTGCCTGTGTTCTTGATTCTTGACCAACTCACAGTTGCCCTTCTTTTCAGCAGCTGCCACCGTGTTCTCTGCATCTCGGAGCCTCTGGGGAGCAACAAGAATTTCCAAGGTGGCATGCATGAAAACTAAAATAAAAACTCAGGAAGGTTGTCCTGGAACACCTCCCATTGGCATGCCAAGAGTGAATTCAAGAGGCAGGAGAGCGGCAGCCACCGTCCTGCAGCAGTCTGCGAGCTTCGCACACAAGCCGGCTTCTTCGCGGCTTCGTTCTTCGCCTCTTGCAAGCTACCGCGATCTCCGGCTGCCGGAGGCGAAGAAGCGGCAACTTCGCGCACAGATGACTGGAGCGGCAGCGGTGCGCTCCGAAGCGCCGCTTTTGCCGAAAGACGCCGGGAAGCGGCACTTGCTTTCGGCCAGCTGCGGAGCTGCGTATTCTGCCTCTCTAGTCGCCTACATCTTAGCGAAAAGCTTTTCCGCTCCAGTTCTCAAGGAGAAAGTGTACCAGCACTGCTCACTTAGCCCGACCTTGCCAGGAAATAAGATTTGCTGCACATTCCAAGGACACTGCATTTTCCTGGGCAAGCTGCAACCTGCTGGCAGATGGCCGTGCTCTCTGCCCACTCCTGCCCAGCTCTGGGTAGTAGCGGGCACGTTGCAGCATGGCGAAGGCAAGAAACCTGGAGAGCTGTCACAGAGCAGAAGGGCAGCTGAGATGCTGAAAAGCAGCAAAGCTGAACTGCCTGCCTCAACTTCAGCAGTGTGTAATTGACTGAAGGCGAAAAGCCAAGCAGCAGAGCAGCGGGCTTCTGTGCGCACTGAAGGCAATTGCAAGAATCCAGCAGCTGCTCCTAGCCAAGCACAGTCAACTGCCTGTGTTCTTGCTTCTTGACCAACTCACAGTTGCCCTTCTTTTCAGCAGCTGCCACCGTGTTCTCTGCATCTCGGAGCCTCTGGGGAGCAGCAAGAATTTCCAAGGTGGGATGTAGCAGGACTACGTCAAAACCCAGGAAAATTGTCCTGGAACACCTTCCACTCGCATGCCAAGAGTGAATTCAACAGGCTTGGAGAGCGGCAGCCACCGTCCTGCAGCTGTCTGCGAGCTTCGCACACAAGCCGGCTTCTTCGCGGCTTCGTTCTTCGCCTATGCAAGCTACCGCGATCTCCGGCTGCCGGAGGCGAAGAAGCGGCTACTTCGCGCACAGATCACTGGAGCGGCAGCGGTGCGCTCCGAAGCGCCGCTTTTGCCGAAAGACGCCGGGAAGCGGCACTTGCTTTCGGCCAGCTGCGGAGCTCCGTATTCTGCTTCTCTAGTCGCCTACATCTTAGCGAAAAGCTTTTCCGCTCCAGTTCTCAAGGAGAAAGTGTCCCAGCACTGCTCACTTAGCCCGACCTTGCCAGGAAATAGGATTTGCTGCACATTCCAAGGACACTGCATTTTCCTGGGCAAGCTGCAACCTGCTGGCAGATGGCCGTGCTCTCTGCCCACTCCTGCCCAGTTCTTGGTACTAGCGGGCACGTTGCAGCCTGGCGAAGGCAAGAAACCTCGAGAGCTGTCACAGAGCAGAAGGGCAGCTGAGATGCTGAAAAGCAGCAAAGCTGAACTGCCTGCCTCAGCTTCAGCAGTGTGTAATTGACTGAAGGCGAAAAGGCAAGCAGCAGAGCAGCGGGCTTCTGTGCGCACTGAAGGCAATTGCAAGAATCCAGCAGCTGCTCCTAGCCAAGCACAGTCAACTGCCTGTGTTCTTGCTTCTTGACCAACTCACAGTTGCCCTTCTTCTCAGCAGCTGCCACCGTGTTCTCTGCATCTCGGAGCCTCTGGGGAGCAACAAGAATTTCCAAGGTGGGATGTAGTAGGACTACGTCAAAACACAGGAAAATTGTCCTGGAACACCTTCCACTCGCATGCCAAGATTGAATTCAACAGGCTGGAGAGCAGCAGCCACGGTCCTGCAGCAGTCTGCGAGCTTCGCACACAAGCCGGCTTCTTCGCGGCTTCGTTCTTCGCCTCTTGCAAGCTACCGCGATCTCCGGCTGCCGGAGGCGAAGAAGCGGCTACTTCGCGCACAGATCACTGGAGCGGCAGCGGTGCGCTCCGAAGCGCCGCTTTTGCCGAAAGACGCCGGGAAGCGGCACTTGCTTTCGGCCAGCTGCGGAGCTCCGTATTCTGCCTCTCTAGTCGCCTGCATCTTAGCGAAAAGCTTTTCCGCTCCAGTTCTCAAGGAGAAAGTGTACCAGCACTGCTCACTTAGCCCGACCTTGCCAGGAAATAGGATTTGCTGCACATTCCAAGGACACTGCATTTTCCTGGGCAAGCTGCAACCTGCTGGCAGATGGCCGTGCTCTCTGCCCACTCCTGCCCAGTTCTTGGTACTAGCGGGCACGTTGCAGGCTGGCGAAGGCAAGAAACCTCGAGAGCTGTCACAGAGCAGAAGGGCAGCTGAGATGCTGAAAAGCAGCAAAGCTGAACTGCCTGCCTCAGCTTCAGCAGTGTGTAATTGACTGAAGGCGAAAAACCAAGCAGCAGAGCAGCGGGCTTCTGTGCGCACTGAAGGCAATTGCAAGAATCCAGCAGCTGCTCCTCGCCAAGCACAGTCAACTGCCTGTGTTCTTGATTCTTGACCAACTCACAGTTGCCCTTCTTTTCAGCAGCTGCCACCGTGTTCTCTGCATCTCGGAGCCTCTGGGGAGCAACAAGAATTTCCAAGGTGGCATGCATGAAAACTAAAATAAAAACTCAGGAAGGTTGTCCTGGAACACCTCCCATTGGCATGCCAAGAGTGAATTCAAGAGGCAGGAGAGCGGCAGCCACCGTCCTGCAGCAGTCTGCGAGCTTCGCACACAAGCCGGCTTCTTCGCGGCTTCGTTCTTCGCCTCTTGCAAGCTACCGCGATCTCCGGCTGCCGGAGGCGAAGAAGCGGCAACTTCGCGCACAGATGACTGGAGCGGCAGCGGTGCGCTCCGAAGCGCCGCTTTTGCCGAAAGACGCCGGGAAGCGGCACTTGCTTTCGGCCAGCTGCGGAGCTGCGTATTCTGCCTCTCTAGTCGCCTACATCTTAGCGAAAAGCTTTTCCGCTCCAGTTCTCAAGGAGAAAGTGTACCAGCACTGCTCACTTAGCCCGACCTTGCCAGGAAATAAGATTTGCTGCACATTCCAAGGACACTGCATTTTCCTGGGCAAGCTGCAACCTGCTGGCAGATGGCCGTGCTCTCTGCCCACTCCTGCCCAGCTCTGGGTAGTAGCGGGCACGTTGCAGCATGGCGAAGGCAAGAAACCTGGAGAGCTGTCACAGAGCAGAAGGGCAGCTGAGATGCTGAAAAGCAGCAAAGCTGAACTGCCTGCCTCAACTTCAGCAGTGTGTAATTGACTGAAGGCGAAAAGCCAAGCAGCAGAGCAGCGGGCTTCTGTGCGCACTGAAGGCAATTGCAAGAATCCAGCAGCTGCTCCTAGCCAAGCACAGTCAACTGCCTGTGTTCTTGCTTCTTGACCAACTCACAGTTGCCCTTCTTTTCAGCAGCTGCCACCGTGTTCTCTGCATCTCGGAGCCTCTGGGGAGCAGCAAGAATTTCCAAGGTGGGATGTAGCAGGACTACGTCAAAACCCAGGAAAATTGTCCTGGAACACCTTCCACTCGCATGCCAAGAGTGAATTCAACAGGCTTGGAGAGCGGCAGCCACCGTCCTGCAGCTGTCTGCGAGCTTCGCACACAAGCCGGCTTCTTCGCGGCTTCGTTCTTCGCCTATGCAAGCTACCGCGATCTCCGGCTGCCGGAGGCGAAGAAGCGGCTACTTCGCGCACAGATCACTGGAGCGGCAGCGGTGCGCTCCGAAGCGCCGCTTTTGCCGAAAGACGCCGGGAAGCGGCACTTGCTTTCGGCCAGCTGCGGAGCTCCGTATTCTGCTTCTCTAGTCGCCTACATCTTAGCGAAAAGCTTTTCCGCTCCAGTTCTCAAGGAGAAAGTGTCCCAGCACTGCTCACTTAGCCCGACCTTGCCAGGAAATAGGATTTGCTGCACATTCCAAGGACACTGCATTTTCCTGGGCAAGCTGCAACCTGCTGGCAGATGGCCGTGCTCTCTGCCCACTCCTGCCCAGTTCTTGGTACTAGCGGGCACGTTGCAGCCTGGCGAAGGCAAGAAACCTCGAGAGCTGTCACAGAGCAGAAGGGCAGCTGAGATGCTGAAAAGCAGCAAAGCTGAACTGCCTGCCTCAGCTTCAGCAGTGTGTAATTGACTGACGGCGAAAAACCAAGCAGCAGAGCAGCGGGCTTCTGTGCGCACTGAAGGCAATTGCAAGAATCCAGCAGCTGCTCCTCGCCAAGCACAGTCAACTGCCTGTGTTCTTGCTTCTTGACCAACTCACAGTTGCCCTTCTTCTCAGCAGCTGCCACCGTGTTCTCTGCATCTCGGAGCCTCTGGGGAGCAACAAGAATTTCCAAGGTGGGATGTAGTAGGACTACGTCAAAACCCAGGAAAATTGTCCTGGAACACCTTCCACTCGCATGCCAAGAGTGAATTCAACAGGCTTGGAGAGCGGCAGCCACCGTCCTGCAGCTGTCTGCGAGCTTCGCACACAAGCCGGCTTCTTCGCGGCTTCGTTCTTCGCCTATGCAAGCTACCGCGATCTCCGGCTGCCGGAGGCGAAGAAGCGGCTACTTCGCGCACAGATGACTGGAGCGGCAGCGGTGCGCTCCGAAGCGCCGCTTTTGCCGAAAGACGCCGGGAAGCGGCACTTGCTTTCGGCCAGCTGCGGAGCTCCGTATTCTGCCTCTCTAGTCGCCTACATCTTAGCGAAAAGCTTTTCCGCTCCAGTTCTCAAGGAGAAAGTGTACCAGCACTGCTCACTTAGCCCGACCTTGCCAGGAAATAGGATTTGCTGCACATTCCAAGGACACTGCATTTTCCTGGGCAAGCTGCAACCTGCTGGCAGATGGCCGTGCTCTCTGCCCACTCCTGCCCAGTTCTTGGTACTAGCGGGCACGTTGCAGGCTGGCGAAGGCAAGAAACCTCGAGAGCTGTCACAGAGCAGAAGGGCAGCTGAGATGCTGAAAAGCAGCAAAGCTGAACTGCCTGCCTCAGCTTCAGCAGTGTGTAATTGACTGAAGGCGAAAAACCAAGCAGCAGAGCAGCGGGCTTCTGTGCGCACTGAAGGCAATTGCAAGAATCCAGCAGCTGCTCCTCGCCAAGCACAGTCAACTGCCTGTGTTCTTGCTTCTTGACCAACTCACAGTTGCCCTTCTTCTCAGCAGCTGCCACCGTGTTCTCTGCATCTCGGAGCCTCTGGGGAGCAACAAGAATTTCCAAGGAGGGATGTAGCAGGACTACGTCAAAAACCAGGAAAATTGTCCTGGAACACCTTCCACTCGCATGCCAAGAGTGAATTCAACAGGCTTGGAGAGCGGCAGCCACCGTCCTGCAGCTGTCTGCGAGCTTCGCACACAAGCCGGCTTCTTCGCGGCTTCGTTCTTCGCCTATGCAAGCTACCGCGATCTCCGGCTGCCGGAGGCGAAGAAGCGGCAACTTCGCGCACAGATGACTGGAGCGGCAGCGGTGCGCTCCGAAGCGCCGCTTTTGCCGAAAGACGCCGGGAAGCGGCACTTGCTTTCGGCCAGCTGCGGAGCTGCGTATTCTGCCTCTCTAGTCGCCTGCATCTTAGCGAAAAGCTTTTCCGCTCCAGTTCTCAAGGAGAAAGTGTACCAGCACTGCTCACTTAGCCCGACCTTGCCAGGAAATAGGATTTGCTGCACATTCCAAGGACACTGCATTTTCCTGGGCAAGCTGCAACCTGCTGGCAGATGGCCGTGCTCTCTGCCCACTCCTGCCCAGTTCTTGGTACTAGCGGGCACGTTGCAGGCTGGCGAAGGCAAGAAACCTGGAGAGCTGTCACAGAGCAGAAGGGCAGCTGAGATGCTGAAAAGCAGCAAAGCTGAACTGCCTGCCTCAGCTTCAGCAGTGTGTAATTGACTGAAGGCGAAAAACCAAGCAGCAGAGCAGCGGGCTTCTGTGCGCACTGAAGGCAATTGCAAGAATCCAGCAGCTGCTCCTCGCCAAGCACAGTCAACTGCCTGTGTTCTTGATTCTTGACCAACTCACAGTTGCCCTTCTTTTCAGCAGCTGCCACCGTGTTCTCTGCATCTCGGAGCCTCTGGGGAGCAACAAGAATTTCCAAGGTGGCATGCATGAAAACTAAAATAAAAACTCAGGAAGGTTGTCCTGGAACACCTCCCATTGGCATGCCAAGAGTGAATTCAAGAGGCAGGAGAGCGGCAGCCACCGTCCTGCAGCAGTCTGCGAGCTTCGCACACAAGCCGGCTTCTTCGCGGCTTCGTTCTTCGCCTCTTGCAAGCTACCGCGATCTCCGGCTGCCGGAGGCGAAGAAGCGGCAACTTCGCGCACAGATGACTGGAGCGGCAGCGGTGCGCTCCGAAGCGCCGCTTTTGCCGAAAGACGCCGGGAAGCGGCACTTGCTTTCGGCCAGCTGCGGAGCTGCGTATTCTGCCTCTCTAGTCGCCTACATCTTAGCGAAAAGCTTTTCCGCTCCAGTTCTCAAGGAGAAAGTGTACCAGCACTGCTCACTTAGCCCGACCTTGCCAGGAAATGGGATTTGCTGCACATTCCAAGGACACTGCATTTTCCTGGGCAAGCTGCAACCTGCTGGCAGATGGCCGTGCTCTCTGCCCACTCCTGCCCAGCTCTGGGTAGTAGCGGGCACGTTGCAGCATGGCGAAGGCAAGAAACCTGGAGAGCTGTCACAGAGCAGAAGGGCAGCTGAGATGCTGAAAAGCAGCAAAGCTGAACTGCCTGCCTCAACTTCAGCAGTGTGTAATTGACTGAAGGCGAAAAGCCAAGCAGCAGAGCAGCGGGCTTCTGTGCGCACTGAAGGCAATTGCAAGAATCCAGCAGCTGCTCCTAGCCAAGCACAGTCAACTGCCTGTGTTCTTGCTTCTTGACCAACTCACAGTTGCCCTTCTTTTCAGCAGCTGCCACCGTGTTCTCTGCATCTCGGAGCCTCTGGGGAGCAGCAAGAATTTCCAAGGTGGGATGTAGCAGGACTACGTCAAAACCCAGGAAAATTGTCCTGGAACACCTTCCACTCGCATGCCAAGAGTGAATTCAACAGGCTTGGAGAGCGGCAGCCACCGTCCTGCAGCTGTCTGCGAGCTTCGCACACAAGCCGGCTTCTTCGCGGCTTCGTTCTTCGCCTATGCAAGCTACCGCGATCTCCGGCTGCCGGAGGCGAAGAAGCGGCTACTTCGCGCACAGATCACTGGAGCGGCAGCGGTGCGCTCCGAAGCGCCGCTTTTGCCGAAAGACGCCGGGAAGCGGCACTTGCTTTCGGCCAGCTGCGGAGCTCCGTATTCTGCTTCTCTAGTCGCCTACATCTTAGCGAAAAGCTTTTCCGCTCCAGTTCTCAAGGAGAAAGTGTCCCAGCACTGCTCACTTAGCCCGACCTTGCCAGGAAATAGGATTTGCTGCACATTCCAAGGACACTGCATTTTCCTGGGCAAGCTGCAACCTGCTGGCAGATGGCCGTGCTCTCTGCCCACTCCTGCCCAGTTCTTGGTACTAGCGGGCACGTTGCAGCCTGGCGAAGGCAAGAAACCTCGAGAGCTGTCACAGAGCAGAAGGGCAGCTGAGATGCTGAAAAGCAGCAAAGCTGAACTGCCTGCCTCAGCTTCAGCAGTGTGTAATTGACTGACGGCGAAAAACCAAGCAGCAGAGCAGCGGGCTTCTGTGCGCACTGAAGGCAATTGCAAGAATCCAGCAGCTGCTCCTCGCCAAGCACAGTCAACTGCCTGTGTTCTTGCTTCTTGACCAACTCACAGTTGCCCTTCTTCTCAGCAGCTGCCACCGTGTTCTCTGCATCTCGGAGCCTCTGGGGAGCAACAAGAATTTCCAAGGTGGGATGTAGTAGGACTACGTCAAAACCCAGGAAAATTGTCCTGGAACACCTTCCACTCGCATGCCAAGAGTGAATTCAACAGGCTTGGAGAGCGGCAGCCACCGTCCTGCAGCTGTCTGCGAGCTTCGCACACAAGCCGGCTTCTTCGCGGCTTCGTTCTTCGCCTATGCAAGCTACCGCGATCTCCGGCTGCCGGAGGCGAAGAAGCGGCTACTTCGCGCACAGATGACTGGAGCGGCAGCGGTGCGCTCCGAAGCGCCGCTTTTGCCGAAAGACGCCGGGAAGCGGCACTTGCTTTCGGCCAGCTGCGGAGCTCCGTATTCTGCCTCTCTAGTCGCCTACATCTTAGCGAAAAGCTTTTCCGCTCCAGTTCTCAAGGAGAAAGTGTACCAGCACTGCTCACTTAGCCCGACCTTGCCAGGAAATAGGATTTGCTGCACATTCCAAGGACACTGCATTTTCCTGGGCAAGCTGCAACCTGCTGGCAGATGGCCGTGCTCTCTGCCCACTCCTGCCCAGTTCTTGGTACTAGCGGGCACGTTGCAGGCTGGCGAAGGCAAGAAACCTCGAGAGCTGTCACAGAGCAGAAGGGCAGCTGAGATGCTGAAAAGCAGCAAAGCTGAACTGCCTGCCTCAGCTTCAGCAGTGTGTAATTGACTGAAGGCGAAAAACCAAGCAGCAGAGCAGCGGGCTTCTGTGCGCACTGAAGGCAATTGCAAGAATCCAGCAGCTGCTCCTCGCCAAGCACAGTCAACTGCCTGTGTTCTTGCTTCTTGACCAACTCACAGTTGCCCTTCTTCTCAGCAGCTGCCACCGTGTTCTCTGCATCTCGGAGCCTCTGGGGAGCAACAAGAATTTCCAAGGAGGGATGTAGCAGGACTACGTCAAAAACCAGGAAAATTGTCCTGGAACACCTTCCACTCGCATGCCAAGAGTGAATTCAACAGGCTTGGAGAGCGGCAGCCACCGTCCTGCAGCTGTCTGCGAGCTTCGCACACAAGCCGGCTTCTTCGCGGCTTCGTTCTTCGCCTATGCAAGCTACCGCGATCTCCGGCTGCCGGAGGCGAAGAAGCGGCAACTTCGCGCACAGATGACTGGAGCGGCAGCGGTGCGCTCCGAAGCGCCGCTTTTGCCGAAAGACGCCGGGAAGCGGCACTTGCTTTCGGCCAGCTGCGGAGCTGCGTATTCTGCCTCTCTAGTCGCCTGCATCTTAGCGAAAAGCTTTTCCGCTCCAGTTCTCAAGGAGAAAGTGTACCAGCACTGCTCACTTAGCCCGACCTTGCCAGGAAATAGGATTTGCTGCACATTCCAAGGACACTGCATTTTCCTGGGCAAGCTGCAACCTGCTGGCAGATGGCCGTGCTCTCTGCCCACTCCTGCCCAGTTCTTGGTACTAGCGGGCACGTTGCAGGCTGGCGAAGGCAAGAAACCTGGAGAGCTGTCACAGAGCAGAAGGGCAGCTGAGATGCTGAAAAGCAGCAAAGCTGAACTGCCTGCCTCAGCTTCAGCAGTGTGTAATTGACTGAAGGCGAAAAACCAAGCAGCAGAGCAGCGGGCTTCTGTGCGCACTGAAGGCAATTGCAAGAATCCAGCAGCTGCTCCTCGCCAAGCACAGTCAACTGCCTGTGTTCTTGATTCTTGACCAACTCACAGTTGCCCTTCTTTTCAGCAGCTGCCACCGTGTTCTCTGCATCTCGGAGCCTCTGGGGAGCAACAAGAATTTCCAAGGTGGCATGCATGAAAACTAAAATAAAAACTCAGGAAGGTTGTCCTGGAACACCTCCCATTGGCATGCCAAGAGTGAATTCAAGAGGCAGGAGAGCGGCAGCCACCGTCCTGCAGCAGTCTGCGAGCTTCGCACACAAGCCGGCTTCTTCGCGGCTTCGTTCTTCGCCTCTTGCAAGCTACCGCGATCTCCGGCTGCCGGAGGCGAAGAAGCGGCAACTTCGCGCACAGATGACTGGAGCGGCAGCGGTGCGCTCCGAAGCGCCGCTTTTGCCGAAAGACGCCGGGAAGCGGCACTTGCTTTCGGCCAGCTGCGGAGCTGCGTATTCTGCCTCTCTAGTCGCCTACATCTTAGCGAAAAGCTTTTCCGCTCCAGTTCTCAAGGAGAAAGTGTACCAGCACTGCTCACTTAGCCCGACCTTGCCAGGAAATAAGATTTGCTGCACATTCCAAGGACACTGCATTTTCCTGGGCAAGCTGCAACCTGCTGGCAGATGGCCGTGCTCTCTGCCCACTCCTGCCCAGCTCTGGGTAGTAGCGGGCACGTTGCAGCATGGCGAAGGCAAGAAACCTGGAGAGCTGTCACAGAGCAGAAGGGCAGCTGAGATGCTGAAAAGCAGCAAAGCTGAACTGCCTGCCTCAACTTCAGCAGTGTGTAATTGACTGAAGGCGAAAAGCCAAGCAGCAGAGCAGCGGGCTTCTGTGCGCACTGAAGGCAATTGCAAGAATCCAGCAGCTGCTCCTAGCCAAGCACAGTCAACTGCCTGTGTTCTTGCTTCTTGACCAACTCACAGTTGCCCTTCTTTTCAGCAGCTGCCACCGTGTTCTCTGCATCTCGGAGCCTCTGGGGAGCAGCAAGAATTTCCAAGGTGGGATGTAGCAGGACTACGTCAAAACCCAGGAAAATTGTCCTGGAACACCTTCCACTCGCATGCCAAGAGTGAATTCAACAGGCTTGGAGAGCGGCAGCCACCGTCCTGCAGCAGTCTGCGAGCTTCGCACACAAGCCGGCTTCTTCGCGGCTTCGTTCTTCGCCTATGCAAGCTACCGCGATCTCCGGCTGCCGGAGGCGAAGAAGCGGCAACTTCGCGCACAGATGACTGGAGCGGCAGCGGTGCGCTCCGAAGCGCCGCTTTTGCCGAAAGACGCCGGGAAGCGGCACTTGCTTTCGGCCAGCTGCGGAGCTCCGTATTCTGCCTCTCTAGTCGCCTACATCTTAGCGAAAAGCTTTTCCGCTCCAGTTCTCAAGGAGAAAGTGTACCAGCACTGCTCACTTAGCCCGACCTTGCCAGGAAATAGGATTTGCTGCACATTCCAAGGACACTGCATTTTCCTGGGCAAGCTGCAACCTGCTGGCAGATGGCCGTGCTCTCTGCCCACTCCTGCCCAGTTCTTGGTACTAGCGGGCACGTTGCAGCCTGGCGAAGGCAAGAAACCTCGAGAGCTGTCACAGAGCAGAAGGGCAGCTGAGATGCTGAAAAGCAGCAAAGCTGAACTGCCTGCCTCAGCTTCAGCAGTGTGTAATTGACTGAAGGCGAAAAACCAAGCAGCAGAGCAGCGGGCTTCTGTGCGCACTGAAGGCAATTGCAAGAATCCAGCAGCTGCTCCTCGCCAAGCACAGTCAACTGCCTGTGTTCTTGCTTCTTGACCAACTCACAGTTGCCCTTCTTCTCAGCAGCTGCCACCGTGTTCTCTGCATCTCGGAGCCTCTGGGGAGCAACAAGAATTTCCAAGGTGGCATGCATGAAAACTAAAATAAAAACTCAGGAAGGTTGTCCTGGAACACCTCCCATTGGCATGCCAAGAGTGAATTCAAGAGGCAGGAGAGCGGCAGCCACCGTCCTGCAGCAGTCTGCGAGCTTCGCACACAAGCCGGCTTCTTCGCGGCTTCGTTCTTCGCCTATGCAAGCTACCGCGATCTCCGGCTGCCGGAGGCGAAGAAGCGGCTACTTCGCGCACAGATGACTGGAGCGGCAGCGGTGCGCTCCGAAGCGCCGCTTTTGCCGAAAGACGCCGGGAAGCGGCACTTGCTTTCGGCCAGCTGCGGAGCTCCGTATTCTGCCTCTCTAGTCGCCTACATCTTAGCGAAAAGCTTTTCCGCTCCAGTTCTCAAGGAGAAAGTGTACCAGCACTGCTCACTTAGCCCGACCTTGCCAGGAAATAGGATTTGCTGCACATTCCAAGGACACTGCATTTTCCTGGGCAAGCTGCAACCTGCTGGCAGATGGCCGTGCTCTCTGCCCACTCCTGCCCAGTTCTTGGTACTAGCGGGCACGTTGCAGCCTGGCGAAGGCAAGAAACCTCGAGAGCTGTCACAGAGCAGAAGGGCAGCTGAGATGCTGAAAAGCAGCAAAGCTGAACTGCCTGCCTCAGCTTCAGCAGTGTGTAATTGACTGAAGGCGAAAAACCAAGCAGCAGAGCAGCGGGCTTCTGTGCGCACTGAAGGCAATTGCAAGAATCCAGCAGCTGCTCCTCGCCAAGCACAGTCAACTGCCTGTGTTCTTGCTTCTTGACCAACTCACAGTTGCCCTTCTTCTCAGCAGCTGCCACCGTGTTCTCTGCATCTCGGAGCCTCTGGGGAGCAACAAGAATTTCCAAGGTGGCATGCATGAAAACTAAAATAAAAACTCAGGAAGGTTGTCCTGGAACACCTCCCATTGGCATGCCAAGAGTGAATTCAAGAGGCAGGAGAGCGGCAGCCACCGTCCTGCAGCAGTCTGCGAGCTTCGCACACAAGCCGGCTTCTTCGCGGCTTCGTTCTTCGCCTATGCAAGCTACCGCGATCTCCGGCTGCCGGAGGCGAAGAAGCGGCTACTTCGCGCACAGATGACTGGAGCGGCAGCGGTGCGCTCCGAAGCGCCGCTTTTGCCGAAAGACGCCGGGAAGCGGCACTTGCTTTCGGCCAGCTGCGGAGCTCCGTATTCTGCCTCTCTAGTCGCCTACATCTTAGCGAAAAGCTTTTCCGCTCCAGTTCTCAAGGAGAAAGTGTACCAGCACTGCTCACTTAGCCCGACCTTGCCAGGAAATAGGATTTGCTGCACATTCCAAGGACACTGCATTTTCCTGGGCAAGCTGCAACCTGCTGGCAGATGGCCGTGCTCTCTGCCCACTCCTGCCCAGTTCTTGGTACTAGCGGGCACGTTGCAGCCTGGCGAAGGCAAGAAACCTGGAGAGCTGTCACAGAGCAGAAGGGCAGCTGAGATGCTGAAAAGCAGCAAAGCTGAACTGCCTGCCTCAACTTCAGCAGTGTGTAATTGACTGAAGGCGAAAAACCAAGCAGCAGAGCAGCGGGCTTCTGTGCGCACTGAAGGCAATTGCAAGAATCCAGCAGCTGCTCCTCGCCAAGCACAGTCAACTGCCTGTGTTCTTGCTTCTTGACCAACTCACAGTTGCCCTTCTTCTCAGCAGCTGCCACCGTGTTCTCTGCATCTCGGAGCCTCTGGGGAGCAACAAGAATTTCCAAGGTGGCATGCATGAAAACTAAAATAAAAACTCAGGAAGGTTGTCCTGGAACACCTCCCATTGGCATGCCAAGAGTGAATTCAAGAGGCAGGAGAGCGGCAGCCACCGTCCTGCAGCAGTCTGCGAGCTTCGCACACAAGCCGGCTTCTTCGCGGCTTCGTTCTTCGCCTCTTGCAAGCTACCGCGATCTCCGGCTGCCGGAGGCGAAGAAGCGGCAACTTCGCGCACAGATGACTGGAGCGGCAGCGGTGCGCTCCGAAGCGCCGCTTTTGCCGAAAGACGCCGGGAAGCGGCACTTGTTTTCGGCCAGCTGCGGAGCTGCGTATTCTGCCTCTCTAGTCGCCTACATCTTAGCGAAAAGCTTTTCCGATCCAGTTCTCAAGGAGAAAGTGTACCAGCACTGCTCACTTAGCCCGACCTTGCCAGGAAATGGGATTTGCTGCACATTCCAAGGACACTGCATTTTCCTGGGCAAGCTGCAACCTGCTGGCAGATGGCCGTGCTCTCTGCCCACTCCTGCCCAGCTCTGGGTAGTAGCGGGCACGTTGCAGCCTGGCGAAGGCAAGAAACCTGGAGAGCTGTCACAGAGCAGAAGGGCAGCTGAGATGCTGAAAAGCAGCAAAGCTGAACTGCCTGCCTCAACTTCAGCAGTGTGTAATTGACTGAAGGCGAAAAGCCAAGCAGCAGAGCAGCGGGCTTCTGTGCCCACTGAAGGCAATTGCAAGAATCCAGCAGCTGCTCCTCGCCAAGCACAGTCAACTGCCTGTGTTCTTGCTTCTTGACCAACTCACAGTTGCCCTTCTTCTCAGCAGCTGCCACCGTGTTCTCTGCATCTCGGAGCCTCAGGGGAGCAACAAGAATTTCCAAGGTGGGATGTAGTAGGACTACGTCAAAACCCAGGAAAATTGTCCTGGAACACCTTCCACTCGCATGCCAAGATTGAATTCAACAGGCTGGAGAGCAGCAGCCACCGTCCTGCAGCAGTCTGCGAGCTTCGCACACAAGCCGGCTTCTTCGCGGCTTCGTTCTTCGCCTCTTGCAAGCTACCGCGATCTCCGGCTGCCGGAGGCGAAGAAGCGGCTACTTCGCGCACAGATCACTGGAGCGGCAGCGGTGCGCTCCGAAGCGCCGCTTTTGCCGAAAGACGCCGGGAAGCGGCACTTGCTTTCGGCCAGCTGCGGAGCTCCGTATTCTGCCTCTCTAGTCGCCTACATCTTAGCGAAAAGCTTTTCCGCTCCAGTTCTCAAGGAGAAAGTGTACCAGCACTGCTCACTTAGCCCGACCTTGCCAGGAAATAGGATTTGCTGCACATTCCAAGGACACTGCATTTTCCTGGGCAAGCTGCAACCTGCTGGCAGATGGCCGTGCTCTCTGCCCACTCCTGCCCAGTTCTTGGTACTAGCGGGCACGTTGCAGCCTGGCGAAGGCAAGAAACCTGGAGAGCTGTCACAGAGCAGAAGGGCAGCTGAGATGCTGAAAAGCAGCAAAGCTGAACTGCCTGCCTCAACTTCAGCAGTGTGTAATTGACTGAAGGCGAAAAACCAAGCAGCAGAGCAGCGGGCTTCTGTGCGCACTGAAGGCAATTGCAAGAATCCAGCAGCTGCTCCTAGCCAAGCACAGTCAACTGCCTGTGTTCTTGCTTCATGACCAACTCACAGTTGCCCTTCTTCTCAGCAGCTGCCACCGTGTTCTCTGCATCTCGGAGCCTCTGGGGAGCAACAAGAATTTCCAAGGTGGCATGCATGAAAACTAAAATAAAAACTCAGGAAGGTTGTCCTGGAACACCTCCCATTGGCATGCCAAGAGTGAATTCAAGAGGCAGGAGAGCGGCAGCCACCGTCCTGCAGCTGTCTGCGAGCTTCGCACACAAGCCGGCTTCTTCGCGGCTTCGTTCTTCGCCTATGCAAGCTACCGCGATCTCCGGCTGCCGGAGGCCAAGAAGCGGCAACTTCGCGCACAGATGACTGGAGCGGCAGCGGTGCGCTCCGAAGCGCCGCTTTTGCCGAAAGACGCCGGGAAGCGGCACTTGTTTTCGGCCAGCTGCGGAGCTGCGTATTCTGCCTCTCTAGTCGCCTACATCTTAGCGAAAAGCTTTTCCGATCCAGTTCTCAAGGAGAAAGTGTACCAGCACTGCTCACTTAGCCCGACCTTGCCAGGAAATGGGATTTGCTGCACATTCCAAGGACACTGCATTTTCCTGGGCAAGCTGCAACCTGCTGGCAGATGGCCGTGCTCTCTGCCCACTCCTGCCCAGCTCTGGGTAGTAGCGGGCACGTTGCAGCCTGGCGAAGGCAAGAAACCTGGAGAGCTGTCACAGAGCAGAAGGGCAGCTGAGATGCTGAAAAGCAGCAAAGCTGAACTGCCTGCCTCAACTTCAGCAGTGTGTAATTGACTGAAGGCGAAAAGCCAAGCAGCAGAGCAGCGGGCTTCTGTGCCCACTGAAGGCAATTGCAAGAATCCAGCAGCTGCTCCTCGCCAAGCACAGTCAACTGCCTGTGTTCTTGCTTCTTGACCAACTCACAGTTGCCCTTCTTCTCAGCAGCTGCCACCGTGTTCTCTGCATCTCGGAGCCTCTGGGGAGCAACAAGAATTTCCAAGGTGGGATGTAGTAGGACTACGTCAAAACACAGGAAAATTGTCCTGGAACACCTTCCACTCGCATGCCAAGATTGAATTCAACAGGCTGGAGAGCAGCAGCCACCGTCCTGCAGCAGTCTGCGAGCTTCGCACACAAGCCGGCTTCTTCGCGGCTTCGTTCTTCGCCTCTTGCAAGCTACCGCGATCTCCGGCTGCCGGAGGCGAAGAAGCGGCAACTTCGCGCACAGATGACTGGAGCGGCAGCGGTGCGCTCCGAAGCGCCGCTTTTGCCGAAAGACGCCGGGAAGCGGCACTTGCTTTCGGCCAGCTGCGGAGCTCCGTATTCTGCTTCTCTAGTCGCCTACATCTTAGCGAAAAGCTTTTCCGCTCCAGTTCTCAAGGAGAAAGTGTACCAGCACTGCTCACTTAGCCCGACCTTGCCAGGAAATAGGATTTGCTGCACATTCCAAGGACACTGCATTTTCCTGGGCAAGCTGCAACCTGCTGGCAGATGGCCGTGCTCTCTGCCCACTCCTGCCCAGTTCTTGGTACTAGCGGGCACGTTGCAGCCTGGCGAAGGCAAGAAACCTCGAGAGCTGTCACAGAGCAGAAGGGCAGCTGAGATGCTGAAAAGCAGCAAAGCTGAACTGCCTGCCTCAGCTTCAGCAGTGTGTAATTGACTGAAGGCGAAAAACCAAGCAGCAGAGCAGCGGGCTTCTGTGCGCACTGAAGGCAATTGCAAGAATCCAGCAGCTGCTCCTAGCCAAGCACAGTCAACTGCCTGTGTTCTTGCTTCATGACCAACTCACAGTTGCCCTTCTTCTCAGCAGCTGCCACCGTGTTCTCTGCATCTCGGAGCCTCTGGGGAGCAACAAGAATTTCCAAGGTGGCATGCATGAAAACTAAAATAAAAACTCAGGAAGGTTGTCCTGGAACACCTCCCATTGGCATGCCAAGAGTGAATTCAAGAGGCAGGAGAGCGGCAGCCACCGTCCTGCAGCTGTCTGCGAGCTTCGCACACAAGCCGGCTTCTTCGCGGCTTCGTTCTTCGCCTATGCAAGCTACCGCGATCTCCGGCTGCCGGAGGCGAAGAAGCGGCAACTTCGCGCACAGATCACTGGAGCGGCAGCGGTGCGCTCCGAAGCGCCGCTTTTGCCGAAAGACGCCGGGAAGCGGCACTTGTTTTCGGCCAGCTGCGGAGCTGCGTATTCTGCCTCTCTAGTCGCCTACATCTTAGCGAAAAGCTTTTCCGCTCCAGTTCTCAAGGAGAAAGTGTACCAGCACTGCTCACTTAGCCCGACCTTGCCAGGAAATGGGATTTGCTGCACATTCCAAGGACACTGCATTTTCCTGGGCAAGCTGCAACCTGCTGGCAGATGGCCGTGCTCTCTGCCCACTCCTGCCCAGCTCTGGGTAGTAGCGGGCACGTTGCAGCCTGGCGAAGGCAAGAAACCTGGAGAGCTGTCACAGAGCAGAAGGGCAGCTGAGATGCTGAAAAGCAGCAAAGCTGAACTGCCTGCCTCAACTTCAGCAGTGTGTAATTGACTGAAGGCGAAAAGCCAAGCAGCAGAGCAGCGGGCTTCTGTGCCCACTGAAGGCAATTGCAAGAATCCAGCAGCTGCTCCTCGCCAAGCACAGTCAACTGCCTGTGTTCTTGCTTCTTGACCAACTCACAGTTGCCCTTCTTCTCAGCAGCTGCCACCGTGTTCTCTGCATCTCGGAGCCTCTGGGGAGCAACAAGAATTTCCAAGGTGGGATGTAGTAGGACTACGTCAAAACACAGGAAAATTGTCCTGGAACACCTTCCACTCGCATGCCAAGATTGAATTCAACAGGCTGGAGAGCAGCAGCCACCGTCCTGCAGCAGTCTGCGAGCTTCGCACACAAGCCGGCTTCTTCGCGGCTTCGTTCTTCGCCTCTTGCAAGCTACCGCGATCTCCGGCTGCCGGAGGCGAAGAAGCGGCTACTTCGCGCACAGATCACTGGAGCGGCAGCGGTGCGCTCCGAAGCGCCGCTTTTGCCGAAAGACGCCGGGAAGCGGCACTTGCTTTCGGCCAGCTGCGGAGCTCCGTATTCTGCCTCTCTAGTCGCCTACATCTTAGCGAAAAGCTTTTCCGCTCCAGTTCTCAAGGAGAAAGTGTACCAGCACTGCTCACTTAGCCCGACCTTGCCAGGAAATAAGATTTGCTGCACATTCCAAGGACACTGCATTTTCCTGGGCAAGCTGCAACCTGCTGGCAGATGGCCGTGCTCTCTGCCCACTCCTGCCCAGTTCTTGGTACTAGCGGGCACGTTGCAGCCTGGCGAAGGCAAGAAACCTCGAGAGCTGTCACAGAGCAGAAGGGCAGCTGAGATGCTGAAAAGCAGCAAAGCTGAACTGCCTGCCTCAACTTCAGCAGTGTGTAATTGACTGAAGGCGAAAAACCAAGCAGCAGAGCAGCGGGCTTCTGTGCGCACTGAAGGCAATTGCAAGAATCCAGCAGCTGCTCCTAGCCAAGCACAGTCAACTGCCTGTGTTCTTGCTTCATGACCAACTCACAGTTGCCCTTCTTCTCAGCAGCTGCCACCGTGTTCTCTGCATCTCGGAGCCTCTGGGGAGCAACAAGAATTTCCAAGGTGGCATGCATGAAAACTAAAATAAAAACTCAGGAAGGTTGTCCTGGAACACCTCCCATTGGCATGCCAAGAGTGAATTCAAGAGGCAGGAGAGCGGCAGCCACCGTCCTGCAGCTGTCTGCGAGCTTCGCACACAAGCCGGCTTCTTCGCGGCTTCGTTCTTCGCCTATGCAAGCTACCGCGATCTCCGGCTGCCGGAGGCCAAGAAGCGGCAACTTCGCGCACAGATGACTGGAGCGGCAGCGGTGCGCTCCGAAGCGCCGCTTTTGCCGAAAGACGCCGGGAAGCGGCACTTGTTTTCGGCCAGCTGCGGAGCTGCGTATTCTGCCTCTCTAGTCGCCTACATCTTAGCGAAAAGCTTTTCCGATCCAGTTCTCAAGGAGAAAGTGTACCAGCACTGCTCACTTAGCCCGACCTTGCCAGGAAATGGGATTTGCTGCACATTCCAAGGACACTGCATTTTCCTGGGCAAGCTGCAACCTGCTGGCAGATGGCCGTGCTCTCTGCCCACTCCTGCCCAGCTCTGGGTAGTAGCGGGCACGTTGCAGCCTGGCGAAGGCAAGAAACCTGGAGAGCTGTCACAGAGCAGAAGGGCAGCTGAGATGCTGAAAAGCAGCAAAGCTGAACTGCCTGCCTCAACTTCAGCAGTGTGTAATTGACTGAAGGCGAAAAGCCAAGCAGCAGAGCAGCGGGCTTCTGTGCCCACTGAAGGCAATTGCAAGAATCCAGCAGCTGCTCCTCGCCAAGCACAGTCAACTGCCTGTGTTCTTGCTTCTTGACCAACTCACAGTTGCCCTTCTTCTCAGCAGCTGCCACCGTGTTCTCTGCATCTCGGAGCCTCTGGGGAGCAACAAGAATTTCCAAGGTGGGATGTAGTAGGACTACGTCAAAACACAGGAAAATTGTCCTGGAACACCTTCCACTCGCATGCCAAGATTGAATTCAACAGGCTGGAGAGCAGCAGCCACCGTCCTGCAGCAGTCTGCGAGCTTCGCACACAAGCCGGCTTCTTCGCGGCTTCGTTCTTCGCCTCTTGCAAGCTACCGCGATCTCCGGCTGCCGGAGGCGAAGAAGCGGCAACTTCGCGCACAGATGACTGGAGCGGCAGCGGTGCGCTCCGAAGCGCCGCTTTTGCCGAAAGACGCCGGGAAGCGGCACTTGCTTTCGGCCAGCTGCGGAGCTCCGTATTCTGCTTCTCTAGTCGCCTACATCTTAGCGAAAAGCTTTTCCGCTCCAGTTCTCAAGGAGAAAGTGTACCAGCACTGCTCACTTAGCCCGACCTTGCCAGGAAATAGGATTTGCTGCACATTCCAAGGACACTGCATTTTCCTGGGCAAGCTGCAACCTGCTGGCAGATGGCCGTGCTCTCTGCCCACTCCTGCCCAGTTCTTGGTACTAGCGGGCACGTTGCAGCCTGGCGAAGGCAAGAAACCTCGAGAGCTGTCACAGAGCAGAAGGGCAGCTGAGATGCTGAAAAGCAGCAAAGCTGAACTGCCTGCCTCAGCTTCAGCAGTGTGTAATTGACTGAAGGCGAAAAACCAAGCAGCAGAGCAGCGGGCTTCTGTGCGCACTGAAGGCAATTGCAAGAATCCAGCAGCTGCTCCTAGCCAAGCACAGTCAACTGCCTGTGTTCTTGCTTCATGACCAACTCACAGTTGCCCTTCTTCTCAGCAGCTGCCACCGTGTTCTCTGCATCTCGGAGCCTCTGGGGAGCAACAAGAATTTCCAAGGTGGCATGCATGAAAACTAAAATAAAAACTCAGGAAGGTTGTCCTGGAACACCTCCCATTGGCATGCCAAGAGTGAATTCAAGAGGCAGGAGAGCGGCAGCCACCGTCCTGCAGCTGTCTGCGAGCTTCGCACACAAGCCGGCTTCTTCGCGGCTTCGTTCTTCGCCTATGCAAGCTACCGCGATCTCCGGCTGCCGGAGGCGAAGAAGCGGCAACTTCGCGCACAGATGACTGGAGCGGCAGCGGTGCGCTCCGAAGCGCCGCTTTTGCCGAAAGACGCCGGGAAGCGGCACTTGTTTTCGGCCAGCTGCGGAGCTGCGTATTCTGCCTCTCTAGTCGCCTACATCTTAGCGAAAAGCTTTTCCGCTCCAGTTCTCAAGGAGAAAGTGTACCAGCACTGCTCACTTAGCCCGACCTTGCCAGGAAATGGGATTTGCTGCACATTCCAAGGACACTGCATTTTCCTGGGCAAGCTGCAACCTGCTGGCAGATGGCCGTGCTCTCTGCCCACTCCTGCCCAGCTCTGGGTAGTAGCGGGCACGTTGCAGCCTGGCGAAGGCAAGAAACCTGGAGAGCTGTCACAGAGCAGAAGGGCAGCTGAGATGCTGAAAAGCAGCAAAGCTGAACTGCCTGCCTCAACTTCAGCAGTGTGTAATTGACTGAAGGCGAAAAGCCAAGCAGCAGAGCAGCGGGCTTCTGTGCCCACTGAAGGCAATTGCAAGAATCCAGCAGCTGCTCCTCGCCAAGCACAGTCAACTGCCTGTGTTCTTGCTTCTTGACCAACTCACAGTTGCCCTTCTTCTCAGCAGCTGCCACCGTGTTCTCTGCATCTCGGAGCCTCTGGGGAGCAACAAGAATTTCCAAGGTGGGATGTAGTAGGACTACGTCAAAACACAGGAAAATTGTCCTGGAACACCTTCCACTCGCATGCCAAGATTGAATTCAACAGGCTGGAGAGCAGCAGCCACCGTCCTGCAGCAGTCTGCGAGCTTCGCACACAAGCCGGCTTCTTCGCGGCTTCGTTCTTCGCCTCTTGCAAGCTACCGCGATCTCCGGCTGCCGGAGGCGAAGAAGCGGCAACTTCGCGCACAGATGACTGGAGCGGCAGCGGTGCGCTCCGAAGCGCCGCTTTTGCCGAAAGACGCCGGGAAGCGGCACTTGCTTTCGGCCAGCTGCGGAGCTCCGTATTCTGCCTCTCTAGTCGCCTACATCTTAGCGAAAAGCTTTTCCGCTCCAGTTCTCAAGGAGAAAGTGTACCAGCACTGCTCACTTAGCCCGACCTTGCCAGGAAATGGGATTTGCTGCACATTCCAAGGACACTGCATTTTCCTGGGCAAGCTGCAACCTGCTGGCAGATGGCCGTGCTCTCTGCCCACTCCTGCCCAGTTCTTGGTACTAGCGGGCACGTTGCAGCCTGGCGAAGGCAAGAAACCTCTGAAACGATACGCGGAAGAAATAAATAGACTCCATAACCTGGGGTAATTATGAAGTGGGTACGTATGTCAGCGCCCGGCACAAGTGAGATAGCTCTCCAAAACTTGTGCCCCGAGCCTCAGTCTGACCCACACTTTTATTCTTAAAGACGTTCCATATGCAATACATTGCACAACTTTTTCATGCATATTCCACCCCTGGCCCCGCCTGTCCTCGCTTCTCATGCGAAGTAAGTCCACGCCCTTCTGGGCATGCGTGGTTTGCTGTGGTGGTCGTACGGGGGTCTCTTGGTGGTCCTGAGGCTGAAGATTGTGGTCTTCCTCATGATTGAACTTTTGAACTTTTCCTCTCTGCGCGTGCGCTTTTGGTCCTTTGGTGCTTATCTGAGTACGTCTGTCAGTCTTGATAGGCTTGGAGACAGAGGAGCTTCTTTATCTGGGTTCTTTCCTTCTTCTGGTATTGTTCTCTATGCAAGAAGCTTCAGAAATTTGCATTTTCCTATGCCCTTTGTACTAGGCAGAGGTTTCTGAAGTAAAAGGTTGAAAATTCAACAGATAACTCTACAAGCTAAATTAGAAATGCTTCATTCATTTTGTTAACCTAACTCTAAAAATCTCTGCTTCAGTCCCCCCTTTTCTTAAAATAGATTAAATTCTTTTACTACAGGGGTCTTGATTTAAATTCTGATCTACTATCATGACCGTCCTCTTTCAGTAAGATTCTAGGAGTTCTAGAGAGTGATGTCAGACTGGCCATGTGTTTTAACATCCTCGAATTCTACATGAGTGTTAAAGTAGACATCATTAAACTTACAGTAACTAAAATTAATAGGATTATAATTGGGTGACATAAAGTCTTCTAAACAGTGTATTTCACTAGTTATGACTTGTGTTTATTAGCTAGTGATTGGTGCTGGATACACCAAGTTAAGAGACTTAACATACAGGAGGTTAGTGACATGTCTTGGGTAGACATTCTCTTTCGCACCCCATATGGTTTTTCATAAAGCAATTCAAAGTGGTTTAGCTTTTCTTTAGTCTTGGGTTTGGTTCGGATCTGCAGTAGTGCTAATGGGAGGGATTGAGTCCATGACAAATTAGCTTCTTGTCCCAATTGTACAATTTGTTGTTTGATCAAATGATTCATTTTTTTTACCTGACCACTTGATTGTGGGTTATATGGGGTGCGAAGTTCTCAGTCTATGTTCAAGTATTGGCTAACTTGTTGCACGAATTTTACAATAAAATGTGGTCCTCTATTTGAGGAGATTGTGGCCAGGACTCTAAAGCGTGGTATGTTTTCTTGTACCAATACCTTAGTTACTTCTTGAGCTTTAGAAGTCCTGGTGGGGAATGCTTCTGGCCATCCTGAAAAGGTATCTGTTAGCACCAGGAAAAACTTATACCCCCCTTTTCTTGGCAATTCTGTACAATCAATCTGCCATTGCTGCTCCGGCCCATGACCCTTCCTAATCTGGCTAAGCTTTGGTTTGGGAGTATTTTTGGGGTTGGTCTGGAGGCAAAGGTCACATTGTCGAGTTGTAAATGTCTAGTTATGCTAGAGCATCAATACCCCAATGGTTTTCTGGTGTTCTTCCTTTATTAGGGACCATCATAAATAGGAGGGTAGAACTAATTTTCCTTCTATGGTGGCCCATCCCTCTTGGTTATAGTCTCCTTTTTGCTCATAGATTAATTTTTTTTCTGGTTTGTTGTATCTTGGCTTACCTTTAGGGGAAATTTGCCCGTCTTGCTGCTTCTTTTGCTTCCCTATCTGCCAGCTCGTTTCCTTCTTCCAATTCGGAGTTGATCTTCTGATGTGCCTTAATGTGCATGATCGCTACTTTCTCTGGCAACTGGACTGCTGCTAGAAGTGGCAGTACTTCTGATGCATCTTTAATATTTTTCCCTTGAGACTTCAGCAGTCCTCTCTCTTTCTAAATGGCTCTGTGAGCATGCACTACTCCAAATGCATACTTCGAGTCCGTGTATATGTTTATTTCTTTCCCTCTTGCCAATTCTAGGGCCCGAGTTAGAGCAATTATCTCGGCCTTCTGTGCAGAGGTATTTGTTGGCAGGGGCCCAGATGATATTACTTCCTTGCACGTTGGAACTGCCTAGCCGGCGTGCCGTTTTCCACTGATGATATAACTGCTTCCATCAGTAAACGAGACTTCTGCATTCTCGAGAGGGGTGTCCTTCGAGTCAGGGCAGCTGGAGTAGGTGGCTTCAATGGTCTCCAGGCAGTCATGTTCCACTGGTTCCCCTTGGTTTCTACTGAGGAAGGAGGCTGGATTGACAATGTTAGCCACTACTATCTCTACATCATCTTGCTCCGCTATGATAGCTTGGTATCTCAGGAGCCGTTGTGGGGAAAGCCAATGCCCACCTTTTACCTCTAGCACTGCAGACACTGTGTGAGACACTAGCACAGTTCTTTTCTGGCCTAGGGTGAATTTGTGTGCCTCTTGGATGTTCAGGACGACTGCTGCAACAGCTCTGAGGCACCCAGGCCACCCTTTAGCTGCTGTATCCAATTGCTTAGAGAAGTAAGCCACTGCTCTCCGATATGGGCCCAGGTCCTGTGCTAGTATTCCTAAGGCGATTCCTTGCTTCTCATGGGAGAATAAAAGGAAAGGCTTACTCACGTCCGGCAATCTCAGGGCTGGAGCTGACATGAGGGCTTTTTTCAGCTGGTTGAAAGCTTGCGTAGCTTCCTTTGTCTCTTGGATGTTCCTGCTTTCAGTTGCAATCAGTTCATAGAAGGGCTTAACAAACAGTCCATAGTTACAGATCCATAACCTGCACCACCCTGTCATCCTCAGGAAAGTTCGTAGTTCCTTTACCGTCTGAGGTTTTGGGGTCTGGCATATTGCCTCCTTCCGGCTTTGGCCCAAGGTACGTTGTCTAGCACTGACTTCCTAACCCAGATAAGTTACTTTCTGTTTTACTACTTGGGCTTTTTTCTTTGATACTCGGTACCCTTGGAGCCCCAAAAAGTTCAAGAGGCTTATCGTCCAGGCCGTGCATGCTTCCCTTGTCCGTGTGGCTATCAGGATGTCATCTACGTACTCTAGCAACTTCCCTTCCTCTGGAGGGGCTTCTCAGGTCTCTAATTCTTTTGCAAGTTGTTCTCCAAACAAAGTGGGTGAGTTTTTGAATCCTTGTGGGAGTCTGGTCCATGTCAGTTGAGTTCTTGGCCCGCTCTTAGGATTTTCCCATTCAAATGCAAAAATTTTCTGGCTTCGTGGATAGGAAGGCAAAAGAAGGCATCTTTTAAATCTAAAACGGTAAACCAAGTTAGCTCGGGGGTTAAGCAAGTTAATAACGTGTAGGGATTGGCCACCACAGGATACAGATCCTCCGTGACCTTGTTTATGGCCCGCAGATCCTGTACTAACCGGTATGACCCATCAGGTTTACCAACTGGTAGGATAGGGGTATTAACACTTACATAACATAAGTTGGAACAAGGTATTATAGACAATATCATGGTCATCAATGGAAGCAATATTTGATGGAACTTTTTCAGTTCTGAGGGTTCGTAACTTGTGTTTGTCGGTGACAGCAGGGAAGCACAGTGAGGCTGCTTAACAGGGCAGGATGCATACATATACTTTCCTTCGTCTACATTCACTTAACTTTATTTTACTTACTCTTACACATAACAAAACAACCACAACAACAAGGTACCTTTTCTTTTTCAACACACCTATTACACTTGTAGGTGTCCCTGGCTAGTCCCAGTGTTCTTGGATACCCCTCAATCTAGCTGTGTGGTTCCCAACTCTAGATCCTGTCAGACTTCTCTTCAAACTGGCAAAATTTTTACTCAATCTTGGCTGCTCTCAACAACCCAGCAAACTTAATTCTGGGTGCTCTTGGAATGTTAATCCCTCAACCCAGCAGGTTTGACTTAACCCTGGATGCTCTTGGAACATTAATCCCTCAATCCAGCAGGTTTGAATCAACCCTGGATGCTCTTGGAACATTAATCCCTCAATCCAGCAGGTTTGAATCAACCCTGGATGCTCTTGGAATATTAATCCCTCAATCCAGCAGGTTTGATCTTGGATGTTCTCGGGCATTCTTATCCCTCAATCCAGCAGAATTTTTAGGGGCCCCTCCTACACATTTTACCTTTTATTTTTCCCCAATAGATTATGCCAAGAAAACCCTCTTTTTACCTTTTCATTAATTTTTTTTTCTAATTAATTACCTTTTACTCCCCCCCCGCCCCCCCCCCCCCACTAAGGGGTCCCACTCTTTCTCTGAGACCCAGTCCCAGGGGGGGTTCTCTCACTCTTTTTATTACTCGCTTCGTCTCTTTACTGGCCGCTTTTCTCGCGAAAAAGACGGAAACGCAGCATGGGAGACTGCCGCTCTCGCTTAGCAGGTCTGGGGTAACCAGCCCGCCTCTGTCACGATCCGCTTCTTCCGGGGTGTCGTGATGGTTCTTTTCACCCATCCCAAAAGTGCAACAAAGGCAAACAACAAGGGACTATCAGTTAATCACAACAAATGCACCTTTAGTAGGGGCCAAAACAGTAAACGCGATAGTGGGGATCTGAAAGGAGATAAAAGGTTAGAGAGAGAAGAGGGATATGGGAATAGCTACCAACACAGGCGAGATCCTCAGTGGTCCGGACGATGGGGATCCGTCTCTCTTGTCGGGGGAGTCTTCGAAGTTCTGGTCGACTCGGGGCTCCAATTATAGTCCACAGAGGAGAGAGGGGGGGAACAAGTGTAATAATGAAAGTCCATTGTAATCGCCCCGAGGGAACGGGTGAGTCCACAGAAACCACCAAAGCAAGACGAATCCAATGAAGAATAAGTCCATTTGAATCACTGAAGGGAAACAGGTCATGTCATTAGTGGTCAGACCACCAATTTCCCCTCCTCCCTATAGCAGGGGTCTCAGTCTCAGTCCTTGGGAGGAGGGTTCTCATTCTTTCTTTGTCACAGTGGTAACGAGGCAGATGAGGGGTCTTCAGTGAAGGACCGCGAGAGTCACCCCAAAAGTTCATTGGGCTTAAGAACGGAGATTAGAAGCAGGCCGCGCATCAGGCTGTCCCGTGCTGGCTCCATGTCAGGTCTTTGCCAAGTCCTTGCCAACTCCTTGCCAAGTTCTTACCAGGCCTTGTTGGGAACAGCCAGCATGACGGTTCAGTGGTCCCACCTGTGCTGTGTCCTGTTCTAAGCCGGAACTACAGTGGGGGAAGGGATTCTTTCTTGTGGCAATCGGAAGGCAGAATGGAAAATGAGGGGCTTCTGACGGGCTCTTACACCACCCCGTGACTGACGATTGCCCTCGAAAGATCTTCATCAGCAGGATTCCATGGTGTCGTCGTGGAGTCTTCAGGACTCGTCAAGTGTTGGCAGCAGGTCCCAGGGAAAAGAGAAGAGGAAAAGGGAAAGAAAGAGAAAACGGGAAAACTAAAACAATCACAACATATTAGTAATCACAACAAATTATAATTAAACAATAAGCAAAATACAATTAGTAAATCAATAATAGTTATTTAAATAATAATCAATATGAATCAATTAAACAATAAATTGATCAAATAATAAACCAGTATCATCAATATTAAACAGTAAAGTAATAAACCTAGTATAATCGATATTACTCAGTACAATTTTATAAACAATAAACAAAAATAATTAAAACAGCGATTAGAACAAATCATAAAAGAAAATGATGTAGAACATATCTTCTAACCTTATCATCTTCTTGTGTCTACTGTCCTGGGAACATCTCTAGTGTAAAGGATGTCGGCCAAGTGGTGTGCATTAATTATAGATGTTAATTTTGTTCATCGTTTCATCATTCTCCAATTTACAATAAGCAAGATTACTGATAAAACAAAACCAATCATAACTAAAATCAGAAGAACAACAATGGGATGACACAATTTCTTCAGGATACCGGTGGCGGTGGGTGACCACCCGAAAAGGGTATCCCACCACTTGTGCTCGGCATCACTTTTCACCCTTTCTACAACACGATGTATTTCTTGCACATGATGATGAACAGTTACCAGAGTTTTCTGTCCATTCCCCTTGATTTTTCCTAGGATCTCTATTAGATCTTGATGAAGTAATAATTGCTTTACCAGAGAAAGGTTCATCCCAATGGCAGTAGGCAGTAGCTTGTGAATCAACGTGAGATTGGATTCTAAAAGTTCATGTGAAGTAACTGGAGCTACAAAAGAAAAATCACATCCTGCAATTTTAGTAAAGTTGCAAGCACAAAAATTGGAATGATTTTTAGTAGCTACTACTGTACTTTCTATAAACACAGTATCCCAAGCGGTTCTGAAGCAGGCACACCCATTGTCTGTAGATACAAGGACTGTTTCAGAAGTCTCGTTAGGATGAATATCAAAATGACAGCTATTTTGTTCTGTCTCCAGACAAATATCTTGAGCTACAATTGCATTACCTTCACAGATAAACCCTAGTTGTTCTCAGATGGTACAGGACTCTAAATTGACAGTTTGCCATTTGTCATCAATTTGACGGGCCCATTCTCTATGTTCAGAAGGATAGAAAGTGGGTCCATCATGATTTAATCCTAGTGCAATGATAGGGAATATCAAATGCACCGAGGCATTTCTTATGGTCAACGCAAATGCTGTGGCTGTGTTTGTGTTAGGGTCATAGGTAAAATTCACTAAATTCCACCAGGATTGGAAATCTCTTTCAAAGTCAGTGGCACTGTCCCAGACTATTTTCCTCATTTCAGTGGGAAAAGTGCCTTCTTCACCTTCTCTTATAATTGAGGCAGCAACTGACTGCATCCATCATTGAGCCTGGATACGGCTAAGAGCTAAGGAAACGTTGCTTTGTGTGGCATTAAGTGCATCAATGATCAATTTGCTATTATTTACATTTATCTTTTCCCAATTTGCTAGAATGTTTGATAGCAACCACTGATGTGTTCCCAAGGCTGATAAGGACGATTGCAGTGGTTGTTGTATTTTGGTTAAATCTTTAGTTGTGGAAGCCAATTTATTCATTCATACTTCTGAATCAATACTATTTAGGATTCCCAATCCTGTTCCCACAAGACCAGTTATGTCTCTTGGCACGCGGTTTTTAGGAGGCTTCCACTGTCGCAGCCAGGTTGTCCAAGCCTGAAAAGAGGTCTGCAAAAAGGGTGAACAAGCTGGTTGTATTTCTCAGATATTGTTTTGCATCAGCAATTTGACTTGTTTAAGAGACCATAACAGATTAAACAATATCTGTTGTTGGCCAGTTTTCCTGATTCTACATGGTCCAATTTCAAAAATTTTCGGGCTAAGTGTAACCAGTGGTTGGGTGGTAGGTGTCACAACATTAACATCAAGTCCTACTCCAGTATTTGAATCAATACTTTCAACTTAAAAAACAAAAACAAAAACAAAAACAAAACAAAACAAAAAAAAAGTGCTTCAGTATTTTTGGACCAAAACCAAACTACTTCTACAGTTTGTGTTCATGTGAAATTGTGCCAACAATCCTGTATGCTTGGCTGCGTACAAACCTTTTTGTGCTTCAAGAGATCCTTTCACTTTTTCTGCATGCTACCACAATTAGTTCAGACCACGGTCACTCAGCTGCTTTCTGGCCATGGGGTTGCGGTAGGATGCAGAAAAGTATGACCAGTTTTATCATGGATTAGGTGGTCTTCATGTCCCTCGGAGTTCTTCTGAAAAAGTAAACACAACAGAATTCTGCCGCCGAGAGGCAGAAAAGTTAGAATGATGGAATTATCCAGCATGTATTTGTCCAATGCTCTTTCCCTAGAGCACCAGAGGATTCCCATGCATATTTCTTCAGAGGGGGTTTTAGCACAAGTGCTACTAGTCCTATAGTAAGAGAGGTCCACCGGAACAGGTTGGCCAGGGTCATGAGCTGGATTATTAGGATCATTTGGTACAGAGCATAGGAGTCAGTGTAGATGCAGACCAAAGAGGAATTCTGTGCTTCTCGTTGAAAAATACTCCAGACAGCTATCAGCTCCCCACTGTGTGTACTACCTTCTCCCTCTGTAATCATTTGCTCACCAGAGGAAAAGTGGAGGGCTTCTGCCCTAGATTTCCATCCTTTTCCTTCCCCTTTAGCAAAAGCATCAGTAAACCAAGAGTTTGCTGATTGTTCGGGGCAGAAAGGAGTGGTTACTTTGATTACAGAGGCAGGTTTGTCCAAGCTCTCCGTTTCTTGGATTGCTAAAGTTTTTACAGCTCCTTCTGTCATTGAGAAGAAGTTACAGTAATGTTCAACCTGAGCATACCACTTTCTCACTGAGGCCCTCTGGGCCACCCCGTCAGGAGGGGGACTCCCACTAGTGACTGTCTTAATAACCTTGAAGGGGCCTCTCAATACAATTGGTTGTTTTTGTGCAATTTTTTCTACTTCTAGGAAAGCTAAGATAACCATCAACAATCCTTTTTCCCAGGTAGTGTATCTTTTCTCAGCATCTTTGGAACCACGGGAATCAAAACCAACAGGTCTTGTCGGAGCCTCAGGACCCCGCTGCCATATGTGTACTGACAGCCCTGAGGAGGCAAATGCCCATTCCACCTGGAAAGGATCTGTAGGATGGATAGGGCCCAGTGCTTGATGAGCTGTTGCTTCAAAAATCAGCAATTGCAATGCTGACTCCTGAGAAAGACTCCAATCCCATTTCACCCCTTTCCTCAACAAGTCATAAAGGGGAACAAATGGGTCGTTCCAGTGACTAGGAAATCTGTCTGGTCTTTCTACAGGAGATACAGCTGCTATCGTTTTTGGAAGGAGAATTGCTGTAGGTTTGAGTGATTCTGGAAGCCCACAAATTCAAGGGGTCATTATCTTGGGCTTCACAGGTAATTGCATCAGGGATTCAAAGCCAGGAATTCATTTCTTTTTGTGAGTCATTTGCAGGCAAGCAGCTTTGTGCACATTTTCCAAGAGCTGGTCGGGGGTACTAATTCTAGCTATGGGATCTCCCCTTTCCAAGGGGCTTGTTCCCCCGGCCCAAAAAGCTGCACGCTGTGTCAGGGACCATGTGTCACCTTTCTCTCCCGTTGTTAAGAAGACACCATGTCCCCAATACCCACTGGCTTCCTGTTCAGTGAATTGAATTTGATCACCACCAGTGAGGGACACCCGGAAAACATATTCTGTTTCTGATTCATGTGGAGGCTGTCCGTATTCCCTTTTAAGCTTAGCTAGCTCGGTGGCCGTGTTTAGTTGTGATGGTATGCGTTTGGTTGTGATGTGAGGTTCCAGATCATCATCACTGAGATAGTTCTACTCTGTTTTAATCAAGGGTCTCAAGTGATGGCAGCAATGTTCCCCACAATTACTTGCTGCTTCAAGTTCTTGATGAGGATAGATTTGTTTAATGTGAGGAGTTTCCTTCTCCTCAAGCTCTGTAGAGGAATCAGCATGATGTGATTTGTTAATATGTTCCTCTGTTAAGGCAGCTCGCAATGCATAGATCACATTTTTTTGCTTCATAGAACTGTTTTTGCAAAATTTCAACTAGATTTTGAAGGGAGTCTATTATAGCACGTTCCTCACTTCTTCGCTCGAAGCCATTTTCTATAGCTGCCATAAGACAAGCTCCCAAAACTGAGCAGAAGATAGTTTTATTTTTGCCCAGTTTGAATTTTGTTTCATGTTGTAATGAACACACTCTATCAATAACATTTTCTAAGTTCAACCAATTACTCTGTGCCCATTTTTCTCCTTCTGTAGAAGGTTTGGCATTGTGTTTGGCTAGTAGTGCATAAAATTCAGCTTTAATTTCAAGGCTAAGATTGTCACTCATTTTGTGAAGGGACCAAAACCACGACAGGGAGCTACAAACTTAAGTTCCACAAAACTACACAGCCCTCGCTGTGTCGCCCTTCGCTTCCCTGGCTGGGTGAAAGGACAATCATCTGCCTGGGAGGCTCTGCTTAGTTGCTTCAAGTTGTCCCTTCCTTCCCAGACCACATACACACAACAACAACAAAACAACAGTGTCCCGCCCTTTGCACTAAGGGATCCTTTATGAATTGCCAAAGACAGTATGGGTGCCTTTTCAGCTGCAACCCTTCTGTCTAGACAGAAATCCTGTCCGTGACGCCAATTTTAATGTCACGATCCGTTTCTTGCGGGGTGTCGTGATGGTTCTTTTCACCCATCCCAAAAGTGCAACAAAGGCAAACAACAAGGGACTATCAGTTAATCACAACAAATGCACCTTTAGTAGGGGCCAAAACAGTAAACGCGATAGTGGGGATCTGAAAGGAGATAAAAGGTTAGAGAGAGAACAGGGATATGGGAATAGCTACCAACACAGGCGAGATCCTCAGTGCTCCGGACGATGGGGATCCGTCTGTCGTGTCGGGGGAGTCTTCGAAGTTCTGGTCGACTCGGGGCTCCAATTATAGTCCACAGAGGAGAGAGGGGGGGAACAAGTGTAATAATGAAAGTCCATTGTAATCGCCCCGAGGGAACGGGTGAGTCCACAGAAACCACCAAAGCAAGACGAATCCAATGAAGAATAAGTCCATTTGAATCACTGAAGGGAAACAGGTCATGTCATTAGTGGTCAGACCACCAATTTCCCCTCCTCCCTATAGCAGGGGTCTCAGTCTCAGCCCTTGGGAGGAGGGTTCTCATTCTTTCTTTGTCACAGTGGTAACGAGGCAGATGAGGGGTCTTCAGTGAAGGACCGCGAGAGTCACCCCAAAAGTTCATTGGGCTTAAGAACGGAGATTAGAAGCAGGCCGCGCATCAGGCTGTCCCGTGCTGGCTCCATGTCAGGTCTTTGCCAAGTCCTTGCCAACTCCTTGCCAAGTTCTTACCAGGCCTTGTTGGGAACAGCCAGCATGACGGTTCAGTGGTCCCACCTGTGCTGTGTCCTGTTCTAAGCCGGAACTACAGTGGGGGAAGGGATTCTTTCTTGTGGCAATCGGAAGGCAGAATGGAAAATGAGGGGCTTCTGACGGGCTCTTACACCACCCCGTGACTGACGATTGCCCTCGAAAGATCTTCATCAGCAGGATTCCATGGTGTCGTCGTGGAGTCTTCAGGACTCGTCAAGTGTTGGCAGCAGGTCCCAGGGAAAAGAGAAGAGGAAAAGGGAAAGAAAGAGAAAACGGGAAAACTAAAACAATCACAACATATTAGTAATCACAACAAATTATAATTAAACAATAAGCAAAATACAATTAGTAAATCAATAATAGTTATTTAAATAATAATCAATATGAATCAATTAAACAATAAATTGATCAAATAATAAACCAGTATCATCAATATTAAACAGTAAAGTAATAAACCTAGTATAATCGATATTACTCAGTACAATTTTATAAACAATAAACAAAAATAATTAAAACAGCGATTAGAACAAATCATAAAAGAAAATGATGTAGAACATATCTTCTAACCTTATCATCTTCTTGTGTCTACTGTCCTGGGAACATCTCTAGTGTAAAGGATGTCGGCCAAGTGGTGTGCATTAATTATAGATGTTAATTTTGTTCATCGTTTCATCATTCTCCAATTTACAATAAGCAAGATTACTGATAAAACAAAACCAATCATAACTAAAATCAGAAGAACAACAATGGGATGACACAATTTCTTCAGGATACCGGTGGCGGTGGGTGACCACCCGAAAAGGGTATCCCACCACTTGTGCTCGGCATCACTTTTCACCCTTTCTACAACACGATGTATTTCTTGCACATGATGATGAACAGTTACCAGAGTTTTCTGTCCATTCCCCTTGATTTTTCCTAGGATCTCTATTAGATCTTGATGAAGTAATAATTGCTTTACCAGAGAAAGGTTCATCCCAATGGGAGTAGGCAGTAGCTTGTGAATCAACGTGAGATTGGATTCTAAAAGTTCATGTGAAGTAACTGGAGCTACAAAAGAAAAATCACATCCTGCAATTTTAGTAAAGTTGCAAGCACAAAAATTGGAATGATTTTTAGTAGCTACTACTGTACTTTCTATAAACACAGTATCCCAAGCGGTTCTGAAGCAGGCACACCCATTGTCTGTAGATACAAGGACTGTTTCAGAAGTCTCGTTAGGATGAATATCAAAATGACAGCTATTTTGTTCTGTCTCCAGACAAATATCTTGAGCTACAATTGCATTACCTTCACAGATAAACCCTAGTTGTTCTCAGATGGTACAGGACTCTAAATTGACAGTTTGCCATTTGTCATCAATTTGACGGGCCCATTCTCTATGTTCAGAAGGATAGAAAGTGGGTCCATCATGATTTAATCCTAGTGCAATGATAGGGAATATCAAATGCACCGAGGCATTTCTTATGGTCAACGCAAATGCTGTGGCTGTGTTTGTGTTAGGGTCATAGGTAAAATTCACTAAATTCCACCAGGATTGGAAATCTCTTTCAAAGTCAGTGGCACTGTCCCAGACTATTTTCCTCATTTCAGTGGGAAAAGTGCCTTCTTCACCTTCTCTTATAATTGAGGCAGCAACTGACTGCATCCATCATTGAGCCTGGATACGGCTAAGAGCTAAGGAAACGTTGCTTTGTGTGGCATTAAGTGCATCAATGATCAATTTGCTATTATTTACATTTATCTTTTCCCAATTTGCTAGAATGTTTGATAGCAACCACTGATGTGTTCCCAAGGCTGATAAGGACGATTGCAGTGGTTGTTGTATTTTGGTTAAATCTTTAGTTGTGGAAGCCAATTTATTCATTCATACTTCTGAATCAATACTATTTAGGATTCCCAATCCTGTTCCCACAAGACCAGTTATGTCTCTTGGCACGCGGTTTTTAGGAGGCTTCCACTGTCGCAGCCAGGTTGTCCAAGCCTGAAAAGAGGTCTGCAAAAAGGGTGAACAAGCTGGTTGTATTTCTCAGATATTGTTTTGCATCAGCAATTTGACTTGTTTAAGAGACCATAACAGATTAAACAATATCTGTTGTTGGCCAGTTTTCCTGATTCTACATGGTCCAATTTCAAAAATTTTCGGGCTAAGTGTAACCAGTGGTTGGGTGGTAGGTGTCACAACATTAACATCAAGTCCTACTCCAGTATTTGAATCAATACTTTCAACTTAAAAAACAAAAACAAAAACAAAAACAAAACAAAACAAAAAAAAAGTGCTTCAGTATTTTTGGACCAAAACCAAACTACTTCTACAGTTTGTGTTCATGTGAAATTGTGCCAACAATCCTGTATGCTTGGCTGCGTACAAACCTTTTTGTGCTTCAAGAGATCCTTTCACTTTTTCTGCATGCTACCACAATTAGTTCAGACCACGGTCACTCAGCTGCTTTCTGGCCATGGGGTTGCGGTAGGATGCAGAAAAGTATGACCAGTTTTATCATGGATTAGGTGGTCTTCATGTCCCTCGGAGTTCTTCTGAAAAAGTAAACACAACAGAATTCTGCCGCCGAGAGGCAGAAAAGTTAGAATGATGGAATTATCCAGCATGTATTTGTCCAATGCTCTTTCCCTAGAGCACCAGAGGATTCCCATGCATATTTCTTCAGAGGGGGTTTTAGCACAAGTGCTACTAGTCCTATAGTAAGAGAGGTCCACCAGAACAGGTTGGCCAGGGTCATGAGCTGGATTATTAGGATCATTTGGTACAGAGCATAGGAGTCAGTGTAGATGCAGACCAAAGAGGAATTCTGTGCTTCTCGTTGAAAAACACTCCAGACAGCTATCAGCTCCCCACTGTGTGTACTACCTTCTCCCTCTGTAATCATTTGCTCACCAGAGGAAAAGTGGAGGGCTTCTGCCCTAGATTTCCATCCTTTTCCTTCCCCTTTAGCAAAAGCATCAGTAAACCAAGAGTTTGCTGATTGTTCGGGGCAGAAAGGAGGGGTTACTTTGATTACAGAGGCAGGTTTGTCCAAGCTCTCCGTTTCTTGGATTGCTAAAGTTTTTACAGCTCCTTCTGTCATTGAGAAGAAGTTACAGTAATGTTCAACCTGAGCATACCACTTTCTCACTGAGGCCCTCTGGGCCACCCCGTCAGGAGGGGGACTCCCACTAGTGACTGTCTTAATAACCTTGAAGGGGCCTCTCAATACAATTGGTTGTTTTTGTGCAATTTTTTCTACTTCTAGGAAAGCTAAGATAACCATCAACAATCCTTTTTCCCAGGTAGTGTATCTTTTCTCAGCATCTTTGGAACCACGGGAATCAAAACCAACAGGTCTTGTCGGAGCCTCAGGACCCCGCTGCCATATGTGTACTGACAGCCCTGAGGAGGCAAATGCCCATTCCACCTGGAAAGGATCTGTAGGATGGATAGGGCCCAGTGCTTGATGAGCTGTTGCTTCAAAAATCAGCAATTGCAATGCTGACTCCTGAGAAAGACTCCAATCCCATTTCACCCCTTTCCTCAACAAGTCATAAAGGGGAACAAATGGGTCGTTCCAGTGACTAGGAAATCTGTCTGGTCTTTCTACAGGAGATACAGCTGCTATCGTTTTTGGAAGGAGAATTGCTGTAGGTTTGAGTGATTCTGGAAGCCCACAAATTCAAGGGGTCATTATCTTGGGCTTCACAGGTAATTGCATCAGGGATTCAAAGCCAGGAATTCATTTCTTTTTGTGAGTCATTTGCAGGCAAGCAGCTTTGTGCACATTTTCCAAGAGCTGGTCGGGGGTACTAATTCTAGCTATGGGATCTCCCCTTTCCAAGGGGCTTGTTCCCCCGGCCCAAAAAGCTGCACGCTGTGTCAGGGACCATGTGTCACCTTTCTCTCCCGTTGTTAAGAAGACACCATGTCCCCAATACCCACTGGCTTCCTGTTCAGTGAATTGAATTTGATCACCACCAGTGAGGGACACCCGGAAAACATATTCTGTTTCTGATTCATGTGGAGGCTGTCCGTATTCCCTTTTAAGCTTAGCTAGCTCGGTGGCCGTGTTTAGTTGTGATGGTATGCGTTTGGTTGTGATGTGAGGTTCCAGATCATCATCACTGAGATAGTTCTACTCTGTTTTAATCAAGGGTCTCAAGTGATGGCAGCAATGTTCCCCACAATTACTTGCTGCTTCAAGTTCTTGATGAGGATAGATTTGTTTAATGTGAGGAGTTTCCTTCTCCTCAAGCTCTGTAGAGGAATCAGCATGATGTGATTTGTTAATATGTTCCTCTGTTAAGGCAGCTCGCAATGCATAGATCACATTTTTTTGCTTCATAGAACTGTTTTTGCAAAATTTCAACTAGATTTTGAAGGGAGTCTATTATAGCATGTTCCTCACTTCTTTGCTCGAAGCCATTTTCTATAGCTGCCATAAGACAAGCTCCCAAAACTGAGCAGAAGATAGTTTTATTTTTGCCCAGTTTGAATTTTGTTTCATGTTGTAATGAACACACTCTATCAATAACATTTTCTAAGTTCAACCAATTACTCTGTGCCCATTTTTCTCCTTCTGTAGAAGGTTTGGCATTGTGTTTGGCTAGTAGTGCATAAAATTCAGCTTTAATTTCAAGGCTAAGATTGTCACTCATTTTGTGAAGGGACCAAAACCACGACAGGGAGCTACAAACTTAAGTTCCACAAAACTACACAGCCCTCGCTGTGTCGCCCTTCGCTTCCCTGGCTGGGTGAAAGGACAATCATCTGCCTGGGAGGCTCTGCTTAGTTGCTTCAAGTTGTCCCTTCCTTCCCAGACCACATACACACAGCAACAACAAAACAACAGTGTCCCGCCCTTTGCACTAAGGGATCCTTTATGAATTGCCAAAGACAGTATGGGTGCCTTTTCAGCTGCAACCCTTCTGTCTAGACAGAAATCCTGTCCGTGACGCCAATTTTAATGTCACGATCCGCTTCTTCCGGGGTGTCGTGATGGTTCTTTTCACCCATCCCAAAAGTGCAACAAAGGCAAACAACAAGGGACTATCAGTTAATCACAACAAATGCACCTTTAGTAGGGGCCAAAACAGTAAACGCGATAGTGGGGATCTGAAAGGAGATAAAAGGTTAGAGAGAGAAGAGGGATATGGGAATAGCTACCAACACAGGCGAGATCCTCAGTGCTCCGGACGATGGGGATCCGTCTCTCTTGTCGGGGGAGTCTTCGAAGTTCTGGTCGACTCGGGGCTCCAATTATAGTCCACAGAGGAGAGAGGGGGGGAACAAGTGTAATAATGAAAGTCCATTGTAATCGCCCCGAGGGAACGGGTGAGTCCACAGAAACCACCAAAGCAAGACGAATCCAATGAAGAATAAGTCCATTTGAATCACTGAAGGGAAACAGGTCATGTCATTAGTGGTCAGACCACCAATTTCCCCTCCTCCCTATAGCAGGGGTCTCAGTCTCAGTCCTTGGGAGGAGGGTTCTCATTCTTTCTTTGTCACAGTGGTAACGAGGCAGATGAGGGGTCTTCAGTGAAGGACCGCGAGAGTCACCCCAAAAGTTCATTGGGCTTAAGAACGGAGATTAGAAGCAGGCCGCGCATCAGGCTGTCCCGTGCTGGCTCCATGTCAGGTCTTTGCCAAGTCCTTGCCAACTCCTTGCCAAGTTCTTACCAGGCCTTGTTGGGAACAGCCAGCATGACGGTTCAGTGGTCCCACCTGTGCTGTGTCCTGTTCTAAGCCGGAACTACAGTGGGGGAAGGGATTCTTTCTTGTGGCAATCGGAAGGCAGAATGGAAAATGAGGGGCTTCTGACGGGCTCTTACACCACCCCGTGACTGACGATTGCCCTCGAAAGATCTTCATCAGCAGGATTCCATGGTGTCGTCGTGGAGTCTTCAGGACTCGTCAAGTGTTGGCAGCAGGTCCCAGGGAAAAGAGAAGAGGAAAAGGGAAAGAAAGAGAAAACGGGAAAACTAAAACAATCACAACATATTAGTAATCACAACAAATTATAATTAAACAATAAGCAAAATACAATTAGTAAATCAATAATAGTTATTTAAATAATAATCAATATGAATCAATTAAACAATAAATTGATCAAATAATAAACCAGTATCATCAATATTAAACAGTAAAGTAATAAACCTAGTATAATCGATATTACTCAGTACAATTTTATAAACAATAAACAAAAATAATTAAAACAGCGATTAGAACAAATCATAAAAGAAAATGATGTAAAACATATCTTCTAACCTTATCATCTTCTTGTGTCTACTGTCCTGGGAACATCTCTAGTGTAAAGGATGTCGGCCAAGTGGTGTGCATTAATTATAGATGTTAATTTTGTTCATCGTTTCATCATTCTCCAATTTACAATAAGCAAGATTACTGATAAAACAAAACCAATCATAACTAAAATCAGAAGAACAACAATGGGATGACACAATTTCTTCAGGATACCGGTGGCGGTGGGTGACCACCCGAAAAGGGTATCCCACCACTTGTGCTCGGCATCACTTTTCACCCTTTCTACAACACGATGTATTTCTTGCACATGATGATGAACAGTTACCAGAGTTTTCTGTCCATTCCCCTTGATTTTTCCTAGGATCTCTATTAGATCTTGATGAAGTAATAATTGCTTTACCAGAGAAAGGTTCATCCCAATGGCAGTAGGCAGTAGCTTGTGAATCAACGTGAGATTGGATTCTAAAAGTTCATGTGAAGTAACTGGAGCTACAAAAGAAAAATCACATCCTGCAATTTTAGTAAAGTTGCAAGCACAAAAATTGGAATGATTTTTAGTAGCTACTACTGTACTTTCTATAAACACAGTATCCCAAGCGGTTCTGAAGCAGGCACACCCATTGTCTGTAGATACAAGGACTGTTTCAGAAGTCTCGTTAGGATGAATATCAAAATGACAGCTATTTTGTTCTGTCTCCAGACAAATATCTTGAGCTACAATTGCATTACCTTCACAGATAAACCCTAGTTGTTCTCAGATGGTACAGGACTCTAAATTGACAGTTTGCCATTTGTCATCAATTTGACGGGCCCATTCTCTATGTTCAGAAGGATAGAAAGTGGGTCCATCATGATTTAATCCTAGTGCAATGATAGGGAATATCAAATGCACCGAGGCATTTCTTATGGTCAACGCAAATGCTGTGGCTGTGTTTGTGTTAGGGTCATAGGTAAAATTCACTAAATTCCACCAGGATTGGAAATCTCTTTCAAAGTCAGTGGCACTGTCCCAGACTATTTTCCTAATTTCAGTGGGAAAAGTGCCTTCTTCACCTTCTCTTATAATTGAGGCAGCAACTGACTGCATCCATCATTGAGCCTGGATACGGCTAAGAGCTAAGGAAACGTTGCTTTGTGTGGCATTAAGTGCATCAATGATCAATTTGCTATTATTTACATTTATCTTTTCCCAATTTGCTAGAATGTTTGATAGCAACCACTGATGTGTTCCCAAGGCTGATAAGGACGATTGCAGTGGTTGTTGTATTTTGGTTAAATCTTTAGTTGTGGAAGCCAATTTATTCATTCATACTTCTGAATCAATACTATTTAGGATTCCCAATCCTGTTCCCACAAGACCAGTTATGTCTCTTGGCACGCGGTTTTTAGGAGGCTTCCACTGTCGCAGCCAGGTTGTCCAAGCCTGAAAAGAGGTCTGCAAAAAGGGTGAACAAGCTGGTTGTATTTCTCAGATATTGTTTTGCATCAGCAATTTGACTTGTTTAAGAGACCATAACAGATTAAACAATATCTGTTGTTGGCCAGTTTTCCTGATTCTACATGGTCCAATTTCAAAAATTTTCGGGCTAAGTGTAACCAGTGGTTGGGTGGTAGGTGTCACAACATTAACATCAAGTCCTACTCCAGTATTTGAATCAATACTTTCAACTTAAAAAACAAAAACAAAAACAAAAACAAAACAAAACAAAAAAAAAGTGCTTCAGTATTTTTGGACCAAAACCAAACTACTTCTACAGTTTGTGTTCATGTGAAATTGTGCCAACAATCCTGTATGCTTGGGTGCGTACAAACCTTTTTGTGCTTCAAGAGATCCTTTCACTTTTTCTGCATGCTACCACAATTAGTTCAGACCACGGTCACTCAGCTGCTTTCTGGCCATGGGGTTGCGGTAGGATGCAGAAAAGTATGACCAGTTTTATCATGGATTAGGTGGTCTTCATGTCCCTCGGAGTTCTTCTGAGAAAGTAAACACAACAGAATTCTGCCGCCGAGAGGCAGAAAAGTTAGAATGATGGAATTATCCAGCATGTATTTGTCCAATGCTCTTTCCCTAGAGCACCAGAGGATTCCCATGCATATTTCTTCAGAGGGGGTTTTAGCACAAGTGCTACTAGTCCTATAGTAAGAGAGGTCCACCAGAACAGGTTGGCCAGGGTCATGAGCTGGATTATTAGGATCATTTGGTACAGAGCATAGGAGTCAGTGTAGATGCAGACCAAAGAGGAATTCTGTGCTTCTCGTTGAAAAATACTCCAGACAGCTATCAGCTCCCCACTGTGTGTACTACCTTCTCCCTCTGTAATCATTTGCTCACCAGAGGAAAAGTGGAGGGCTTCTGCCCTAGATTTCCATCCTTTTCCTTCCCCTTTAGCAAAAGCATCAGTAAACCAAGAGTTTGCTGATTGTTCGGGGCAGAAAGGAGGGGTTACTTTGATTACAGAGGCAGGTTTGTCCAAGCTCTCCGTTTCTTGGATTGCTAAAGTTTTTACAGCTCCTTCTGTCATTGAGAAGAAGTTACAGTAATGTTCAACCTGAGCATACCACTTTCTCACTGAGGCCCTCTGGGCCACCCCGTCAGGAGGGGGACTCCCACTAGTGACTGTCTTAATAACCTTGAAGGGGCCTCTCAATACAATTGGTTGTTTTTGTGCAATTTTTTCTACTTCTAGGAAAGCTAAGATAACCATCAACAATCCTTTTTCCCAGGTAGTGTATCTTTTCTCAGCATCTTTGGAACCACGGGAATCAAAACCAACAGGTCTTGTCGGAGCCTCAGGACCCCGCTGCCATATGTGTACTGACAGCCCTGAGGAGGCAAATGCCCATTCCACCTGGAAAGGATCTGTAGGATGGATAGGGCCCAGTGCTTGATGAGCTGTTGCTTCAAAAATCAGCAATTGCAATGCTGACTCCTGAGAAAGACTCCAATCCCATTTCACCCCTTTCCTCAACAAGTCATAAAGGGGAACAAATGGGTCGTTCCAGTGACTAGGAAATCTGTCTGGTCTTTCTACAGGAGATACAGCTGCTATCGTTTTTGGAAGGAGAATTGCTGTAGGTTTGAGTGATTCTGGAAGCCCACAAATTCAAGGGGTCATTATCTTGGGCTTCACAGGTAATTGCATCAGGGATTCAAAGCCAGGAATTCATTTCTTTTTGTGAGTCATTTGCAGGCAAGCAGCTTTGTGCACATTTTCCAAGAGCTGGTCGGGGGTACTAATTCTAGCTATGGGATCTCCCCTTTCCAAGGGGCTTGTTCCCCCGGCCCAAAAAGCTGCACGCTGTGTCAGGGACCATGTGTCACCTTTCTCTCCCGTTGTTAAGAAGACACCATGTCCCCAATACCCACTGGCTTCCTGTTCAGTGAATTGAATTTGATCACCACCAGTGAGGGACACCCGGAAAACATATTCTGTTTCTGATTCATGTGGAGGCTGTCCGTATTCCCTTTTAAGCTTAGCTAGCTCGGTGGCCGTGTTTAGTTGTGATGGTATGCGTTTGGTTGTGATGTGAGGTTCCAGATCATCATCACTGAGATAGTTCTACTCTGTTTTAATCAAGGGTCTCAAGTGATGGCAGCAATGTTCCCCACAATTACTTGCTGCTTCAAGTTCTTGATGAGGATAGATTTGTTTAATGTGAGGAGTTTCCTTCTCCTCAAGCTCTGTAGAGGAATCAGCATGATGTGATTTGTTAATATGTTCCTCTCTTAAGGCAGCTCGCAATGCATAGATCACATTTTTTTGCTTCATAGAACTGTTTTTGCAAAATTTCAACTAGATTTTGAAGGGAGTCTATTATAGCACGTTCCTCACTTCTTCGCTCGAAGCCATTTTCTATAGCTGCCATAAGACAAGCTCCCAAAACTGAGCAGAAGATAGTTTTATTTTTGCCCAGTTTGAATTTTGTTTCATGTTGTAATGAACACACTCTATCAATAACATTTTCTAAGTTCAACCAATTACTCTGTGCCCATTTTTCTCCTTCTGTAGAAGGTTTGGCATTGTGTTTGGCTAGTAGTGCATAAAATTCAGCTTTAATTTCAAGGCTAAGATTGTCACTCATTTTGGGAAGGGACCAAAACCACGACAGGGAGCTACAAACTTAAGTTCCACAAAACTACACAGCCCTCGCTGTGTCGCCCTTCGCTTCCCTGGCTGGGTGAAAGGACAATCATCTGCCTGGGAGGCTCTGCTTAGTTGCTTCAAGTTGTCCCTTCCTTCCCAGACCACATACACACAACAACAACAAAACAACAGTGTCCCGCCCTTTGCACTAAGGGATCCTTTATGAATTGCCAAAGACAGTATGGGTGCCTTTTCAGCTGCAACCCTTCTGTCTAGACAGAAATCCTGTCCGTGACGCCAATTTTAATGTCACGATCCGTTTCTTGCGGGGTGTCGTGATGGTTCTTTTCACCCATCCCAAAAGTGCAACAAAGGCAAACAACAAGGGACTATCAGTTAATCACAACAAATGCACCTTTAGTAGGGGCCAAAACAGTAAACGCGATAGTGGGGATCTGAAAGGAGATAAAAGGTTAGAGAGAGAACAGGGATATGGGAATAGCTACCAACACAGGCGAGATCCTCAGTGCTCCGGACGATGGGGATCCGTCTGTCGTGTCGGGGGAGTCTTCGAAGTTCTGGTCGACTCGGGGCTCCAATTATAGTCCACAGAGGAGAGAGGGGGGGAACAAGTGTAATAATGAAAGTCCATTGTAATCGCCCCGAGGGAACGGGTGAGTCCACAGAAACCACCAAAGCAAGACGAATCCAATGAAGAATAAGTCCATTTGAATCACTGAAGGGAAACAGGTCATGTCATTAGTGGTCAGACCACCAATTTCCCCTCCTCCCTATAGCAGGGGTCTCAGTCTCAGTCCTTGGGAGGAGGGTTCTCATTCTTTCTTTGTCACAGTGGTAACGAGGCAGATGAGGGGTCTTCAGTGAAGGACCGCGAGAGTCACCCCAAAAGTTCATTGGGCTTAAGAACGGAGATTAGAAGCAGGCCGCGCATCAGGCTGTCCCGTGCTGGCTCCATGTCAGGTCTTTGCCAAGTCCTTGCCAACTCCTTGCCAAGTTCTTACCAGGCCTTGTTGGGAACAGCCAGCATGACGGTTCAGTGGTCCCACCTGTGCTGTGTCCTGTTCTAAGCCGGAACTACAGTGGGGGAAGGGATTCTTTCTTGTGGCAATCGGAAGGCAGAATGGAAAATGAGGGGCTTCTGACGGGCTCTTACACCACCCCGTGACTGACGATTGCCCTCGAAAGATCTTCATCAGCAGGATTCCATGGTGTCGTCGTGGAGTCTTCAGGACTCGTCAAGTGTTGGCAGCAGGTCCCAGGGAAAAGAGAAGAGGAAAAGGGAAAGAAAGAGAAAACGGGAAAACTAAAACAATCACAACATATTAGTAATCACAACAAATTATAATTAAACAATAAGCAAAATACAATTAGTAAATCAATAATAGTTATTTAAATAATAATCAATATGAATCAATTAAACAATAAATTGATCAAATAATAAACCAGTATCATCAATATTAAACAGTAAAGTAATAAACCTAGTATAATCGATATTACTCAGTACAATTTTATAAACAATAAACAAAAATAATTAAAACAGCGATTAGAACAAATCATAAAAGAAAATGATGTAGAACATATCTTCTAACCTTATCATCTTCTTGTGTCTACTGTCCTGGGAACATCTCTAGTGTAAAGGATGTCGGCCAAGTGGTGTGCATTAATTATAGATGTTAATTTTGTTCATCGTTTCATCATTCTCCAATTTACAATAAGCAAGATTACTGATAAAACAAAACCAATCATAACTAAAATCAGAAGAACAACAATGGGATGACACAATTTCTTCAGGATACCGGTGGCGGTGGGTGACCACCCGAAAAGGGTATCCCACCACTTGTGCTCGGCATCACTTTTCACCCTTTCTACAACACGATGTATTTCTTGCACATGATGATGAACAGTTACCAGAGTTTTCTGTCCATTCCCCTTGATTTTTCCTAGGATCTCTATTAGATCTTGATGAAGTAATAATTGCTTTACCAGAGAAAGGTTCATCCCAATGGGAGTAGGCAGTAGCTTGTGAATCAACGTGAGATTGGATTCTAAAAGTTCATGTGAAGTAACTGGAGCTACAAAAGAAAAATCACATCCTGCAATTTTAGTAAAGTTGCAAGCACAAAAATTGGAATGATTTTTAGTAGCTACTACTGTACTTTCTATAAACACAGTATCCCAAGCGGTTCTGAAGCAGGCACACCCATTGTCTGTAGATACAAGGACTGTTTCAGAAGTCTCGTTAGGATGAATATCAAAATGACAGCTATTTTGTTCTGTCTCCAGACAAATATCTTGAGCTACAATTGCATTACCTTCACAGATAAACCCTAGTTGTTCTCAGATGGTACAGGACTCTAAATTGACAGTTTGCCATTTGTCATCAATTTGACGGGCCCATTCTCTATGTTCAGAAGGATAGAAAGTGGGTCCATCATGATTTAATCCTAGTGCAATGATAGGGAATATCAAATGCACCCAGGCATTTCTTATGGTCAACGCAAATGCTGTGGCTGTGTTTGTGTTAGGGTCATAGGTAAAATTCACTAAATTCCACCAGGATTGGAAATCTCTTTCAAAGTCAGTGGCACTGTCCCAGACTATTTTCCTAATTTCAGTGGGAAAAGTGCCTTCTTCACCTTCTCTTATAATTGAGGCAGCAACTGACTGCATCCATCATTGAGCCTGGATACGGCTAAGAGCTAAGGAAACGTTGCTTTGTGTGGCATTAAGTGCATCAATGATCAATTTGCTATTATTTACATTTATCTTTTCCCAATTTGCTAGAATGTTTGATAGCAACCACTGATGTGTTCCCAAGGCTGATAAGGACGATTGCAGTGGTTGTTGTATTTTGGTTAAATCTTTAGTTGTGGAAGCCAATTTATTCATTCATACTTCTGAATCAATACTATTTAGGATTCCCAATCCTGTTCCCACAAGACCAGTTATGTCTCTTGGCACGCGGTTTTTAGGAGGCTTCCACTGTCGCAGCCAGGTTGTCCAAGCCTGAAAAGAGGTCTGCAAAAAGGGTGAACAAGCTGGTTGTATTTCTCAGATATTGTTTTGCATCAGCAATTTGACTTGTTTAAGAGACCATAACAGATTAAACAATATCTGTTGTTGGCCAGTTTTCCTGATTCTACATGGTCCAATTTCAAAAATTTTCGGGCTAAGTGTAACCAGTGGTTGGGTGGTAGGTGTCACAACATTAACATCAAGTCCTACTCCAGTATTTGAATCAATACTTTCAACTTAAAAAACAAAAACAAAAACAAAAACAAAACAAAACAAAAAAAAAGTGCTTCAGTATTTTTGGACCAAAACCAAACTACTTCTACAGTTTGTGTTCATGTGAAATTGTGCCAACAATCCTGTATGCTTGGGTGCGTACAAACCTTTTTGTGCTTCAAGAGATCCTTTCACTTTTTCTGCATGCTACCACAATTAGTTCAGACCACGGTCACTCAGCTGCTTTCTGGCCATGGGGTTGCGGTAGGATGCAGAAAAGTATGACCAGTTTTATCATGGATTAGGTGGTCTTCATGTCCCTCGGAGTTCTTCTGAGAAAGTAAACACAACAGAATTCTGCCGCCGAGAGGCAGAAAAGTTAGAATGATGGAATTATCCAGCATGTATTTGTCCAATGCTCTTTCCCTAGAGCACCAGAGGATTCCCATGCATATTTCTTCAGAGGGGGTTTTAGCACAAGTGCTACTAGTCCTATAGTAAGAGAGGTCCACCAGAACAGGTTGGCCAGGGTCATGAGCTGGATTATTAGGATCATTTGGTACAGAGCATAGGAGTCAGTGTAGATGCAGACCAAAGAGGAATTCTGTGCTTCTCGTTGAAAAATACTCCAGACAGCTATCAGCTCCCCACTGTGTGTACTACCTTCTCCCTCTGTAATCATTTGCTCACCAGAGGAAAAGTGGAGGGCTTCTGCCCTAGATTTCCATCCTTTTCCTTCCCCTTTAGCAAAAGCATCAGTAAACCAAGAGTTTGCTGATTGTTCGGGGCAGAAAGGAGGGGTTACTTTGATTACAGAGGCAGGTTTGTCCAAGCTCTCCGTTTCTTGGATTGCTAAAGTTTTTACAGCTCCTTCTGTCATTGAGAAGAAGTTACAGTAATGTTCAACCTGAGCATACCACTTTCTCACTGAGGCCCTCTGGGCCACCCCGTCAGGAGGGGGACTCCCACTAGTGACTGTCTTAATAACCTTGAAGGGGCCTCTCAATACAATTGGTTGTTTTTGTGCAATTTTTTCTACTTCTAGGAAAGCTAAGATAACCATCAACAATCCTTTTTCCCAGGTAGTGTATCTTTTCTCAGCATCTTTGGAACCACGGGAATCAAAACCAACAGGTCTTGTCGGAGCCTCAGGACCCCGCTGCCATATGTGTACTGACAGCCCTGAGGAGGCAAATGCCCATTCCACCTGGAAAGGATCTGTAGGATGGATAGGGCCCAGTGCTTGATGAGCTGTTGCTTCAAAAATCAGCAATTGCAATGCTGACTCCTGAGAAAGACTCCAATCCCATTTCACCCCTTTCCTCAACAAGTCATAAAGGGGAACAAATGGGTCGTTCCAGTGACTAGGAAATCTGTCTGGTCTTTCTACAGGAGATACAGCTGCTATCGTTTTTGGAAGGAGAATTGCTGTAGGTTTGAGTGATTCTGGAAGCCCACAAATTCAAGGGGTCATTATCTTGGGCTTCACAGGTAATTGCATCAGGGATTCAAAGCCAGGAATTCATTTCTTTTTGTGAGTCATTTGCAGGCAAGCAGCTTTGTGCACATTTTCCAAGAGCTGGTCGGGGGGTACTAATTCTAGCTATGGGATCTCCCCTTTCCAAGGGGCTTGTTCCCCCGGCCCAAAAAGCTGCACGCTGTGTCAGGGACCATGTGTCACCTTTCTCTCCCGTTGTTAAGAAGACACCATGTCCCCAATACCCACTGGCTTCCTGTTCAGTGAATTGAATTTGATCACCACCAGTGAGGGACACCCGGAAAACATATTCTGTTTCTGATTCATGTGGAGGCTGTCCGTATTCCCTTTTAAGCTTAGCTAGCTCGGTGGCCGTGTTTAGTTGTGATGGTATGCGTTTGGTTGTGATGTGAGGTTCCAGATCATCATCACTGAGATAGTTCTACTCTGTTTTAATCAAGGGTCTCAAGTGATGGCAGCAATGTTCCCCACAATTACTTGCTGCTTCAAGTTCTTGATGAGGATAGATTTGTTTAATGTGAGGAGTTTCCTTCTCCTCAAGCTCTGTAGAGGAATCAGCATGATGTGATTTGTTAATATGTTCCTCTCTTAAGGCAGCTCGCAATGCATAGATCACATTTTTTTGCTTCATAGAACTGTTTTTGCAAAATTTCAACTAGATTTTGAAGGGAGTCTATTATAGCACGTTCCTCACTTCTTCGCTCGAAGCCATTTTCTATAGCTGCCATAAGACAAGCTCCCAAAACTGAGCAGAAGATAGTTTTATTTTTGCCCAGTTTGAATTTTGTTTCATGTTGTAATGAACACACTCTATCAATAACATTTTCTAAGTTCAACCAATTACTCTGTGCCCATTTTTCTCCTTCTGTAGAAGGTTTGGCATTGTGTTTGGCTAGTAGTGCATAAAATTCAGCTTTAATTTCAAGGCTAAGATTGTCACTCATTTTGGGAAGGGACCAAAACCACGACAGGGAGCTACAAACTTAAGTTCCACAAAACTACACAGCCCTCGCTGTGTCGCCCTTCGCTTCCCTGGCTGGGTGAAAGGACAATCATCTGCCTGGGAGGCTCTGCTTAGTTGCTTCAAGTTGTCCCTTCCTTCCCAGACCACATACACACAACAACAACAAAACAACAGTGTCCCGCCCTTTGCACTAAGGGATCCTTTATGAATTGCCAAAGACAGTATGGGTGCCTTTTCAGCTGCAACCCTTCTGTCTAGACAGAAATCCTGTCCGTGACGCCAATTTTAATGTCACGATCCGTTTCTTGCGGGGTGTCGTGATGGTTCTTTTCACCCATCCCAAAAGTGCAACAAAGGCAAACAACAAGGGACTATCAGTTAATCACAACAAATGCACCTTTAGTAGGGGCCAAAACAGTAAACGCGATAGTGGGGATCTGAAAGGAGATAAAAGGTTAGAGAGAGAACAGGGATATGGGAATAGCTACCAACACAGGCGAGATCCTCAGTGCTCCGGACGATGGGGATCCGTCTGTCGTGTCGGGGGAGTCTTCGAAGTTCTGGTCGACTCGGGGCTCCAATTATAGTCCACAGAGGAGAGAGGGGGGGAACAAGTGTAATAATGAAAGTCCATTGTAATCGCCCCGAGGGAACGGGTGAGTCCACAGAAACCACCAAAGCAAGACGAATCCAATGAAGAATAAGTCCATTTGAATCACTGAAGGGAAACAGGTCATGTCATTAGTGGTCAGACCACCAATTTCCCCTCCTCCCTATAGCAGGGGTCTCAGTCTCAGTCCTTGGGAGGAGGGTTCTCATTCTTTCTTTGTCACAGTGGTAACGAGGCAGATGAGGGGTCTTCAGTGAAGGACCGCGAGAGTCACCCCAAAAGTTCATTGGGCTTAAGAACGGAGATTAGAAGCAGGCCGCGCATCAGGCTGTCCCGTGCTGGCTCCATGTCAGGTCTTTGCCAAGTCCTTGCCAACTCCTTGCCAAGTTCTTACCAGGCCTTGTTGGGAACAGCCAGCATGACGGTTCAGTGGTCCCACCTGTGCTGTGTCCTGTTCTAAGCCGGAACTACAGTGGGGGAAGGGATTCTTTCTTGTGGCAATCGGAAGGCAGAATGGAAAATGAGGGGCTTCTGACGGGCTCTTACACCACCCCGTGACTGACGATTGCCCTCGAAAGATCTTCATCAGCAGGATTCCATGGTGTCGTCGTGGAGTCTTCAGGACTCGTCAAGTGTTGGCAGCAGGTCCCAGGGAAAAGAGAAGAGGAAAAGGGAAAGAAAGAGAAAACGGGAAAACTAAAACAATCACAACATATTAGTAATCACAACAAATTATAATTAAACAATAAGCAAAATACAATTAGTAAATCAATAATAGTTATTTAAATAATAATCAATATGAATCAATTAAACAATAAATTGATCAAATAATAAACCAGTATCATCAATATTAAACAGTAAAGTAATAAACCTAGTATAATCGATATTACTCAGTACAATTTTATAAACAATAAACAAAAATAATTAAAACAGCGATTAGAACAAATCATAAAAGAAAATGATGTAGAACATATCTTCTAACCTTATCATCTTCTTGTGTCTACTGTCCTGGGAACATCTCTAGTGTAAAGGATGTCGGCCAAGTGGTGTGCATTAATTATAGATGTTAATTTTGTTCATCGTTTCATCATTCTCCAATTTACAATAAGCAAGATTACTGATAAAACAAAACCAATCATAACTAAAATCAGAAGAACAACAATGGGATGACACAATTTCTTCAGGATACCGGTGGCGGTGGGTGACCACCCGAAAAGGGTATCCCACCACTTGTGCTCGGCATCACTTTTCACCCTTTCTACAACACGATGTATTTCTTGCACATGATGATGAACAGTTACCAGAGTTTTCTGTCCATTCCCCTTGATTTTTCCTAGGATCTCTATTAGATCTTGATGAAGTAATAATTGCTTTACCAGAGAAAGGTTCATCCCAATGGGAGTAGGCAGTAGCTTGTGAATCAACGTGAGATTGGATTCTAAAAGTTCATGTGAAGTAACTGGAGCTACAAAAGAAAAATCACATCCTGCAATTTTAGTAAAGTTGCAAGCACAAAAATTGGAATGATTTTTAGTAGCTACTACTGTACTTTCTATAAACACAGTATCCCAAGCGGTTCTGAAGCAGGCACACCCATTGTCTGTAGATACAAGGACTGTTTCAGAAGTCTCGTTAGGATGAATATCAAAATGACAGCTATTTTGTTCTGTCTCCAGACAAATATCTTGAGCTACAATTGCATTACCTTCACAGATAAACCCTAGTTGTTCTCAGATGGTACAGGACTCTAAATTGACAGTTTGCCATTTGTCATCAATTTGACGGGCCCATTCTCTATGTTCAGAAGGATAGAAAGTGGGTCCATCATGATTTAATCCTAGTGCAATGATAGGGAATATCAAATGCACCCAGGCATTTCTTATGGTCAACGCAAATGCTGTGGCTGTGTTTGTGTTAGGGTCATAGGTAAAATTCACTAAATTCCACCAGGATTGGAAATCTCTTTCAAAGTCAGTGGCACTGTCCCAGACTATTTTCCTCATTTCAGTGGGAAAAGTGCCTTCTTCACCTTCTCTTATAATTGAGGCAGCAACTGACTGCATCCATCATTGAGCCTGGATACGGCTAAGAGCTAAGGAAACGTTGCTTTGTGTGGCATTAAGTGCATCAATGATCAATTTGCTATTATTTACATTTATCTTTTCCCAATTTGCTAGAATGTTTGATAGCAACCACTGATGTGTTCCCAAGGCTGATAAGGACGATTGCAGTGGTTGTTGTATTTTGGTTAAATCTTTAGTTGTGGAAGCCAATTTATTCATTCATACTTCTGAATCAATACTATTTAGGATTCCCAATCCTGTTCCCACAAGACCAGTTATGTCTCTTGGCAGCCGGTTTTTAGGAGGCTTCCACTGTCGCAGCCAGGTTGTCCAAGCCTGAAAAGAGGTCTGCAAAAAGGGTGAACAAGCTGGTTGTATTTCTCAGATATTGTTTTGCATCAGCAATTTGACTTGTTTAAGAGACCATAACAGATTAAACAATATCTGTTGTTGGCCAGTTTTCCTGATTCTACATGGTCCAATTTCAAAAATTTTCGGGCTAAGTGTAACCAGTGGTTGGGTGGTAGGTGTCACAACATTAACATCAAGTCCTACTCCAGTATTTGAATCAATACTTTCAACTTAAAAAACAAAAACAAAAACAAAAACAAAACAAAACAAAAAAAAAGTGCTTCAGTATTTTTGGACCAAAACCAAACTACTTCTACAGTTTGTGTTCATGTGAAATTGTGCCAACAATCCTGTATGCTTGGGTGCGTACAAACCTTTTTGTGCTTCAAGAGATCCTTTCACTTTTTCTGCATGCTACCACAATTAGTTCAGACCACGGTCACTCAGCTGCTTTCTGGCCATGGGGTTGCGGTAGGATGCAGAAAAGTATGACCAGTTTTATCATGGATTAGGTGGTCTTCATGTCCCTCGGAGTTCTTCTGAGAAAGTAAACACAACAGAATTCTGCCGCCGAGAGGCAGAAAAGTTAGAATGATGGAATTATCCAGCATGTATTTGTCCAATGCTCTTTCCCTAGAGCACCAGAGGATTCCCATGCATATTTCTTCAGAGGGGGTTTTAGCACAAGTGCTACTAGTCCTATAGTAAGAGAGGTCCACCAGAACAGGTTGGCCAGGGTCATGAGCTGGATTATTAGGATCATTTGGTACAGAGCATAGGAGTCAGTGTAGATGCAGACCAAAGAGGAATTCTGTGCTTCTCGTTGAAAAACACTCCAGACAGCTATCAGCTCCCCACTGTGTGTACTACCTTCTCCCTCTGTAATCATTTGCTCACCAGAGGAAAAGTGGAGGGCTTCTGCCCTAGATTTCCATCCTTTTCCTTCCCCTTTAGCAAAAGCATCAGTAAACCAAGAGTTTGCTGATTGTTCGGGGCAGAAAGGAGGGGTTACTTTGATTACAGAGGCAGGTTTGTCCAAGCTCTCCGTTTCTTGGATTGCTAAAGTTTTTACAGCTCCTTCTGTCATTGAGAAGAAGTTACAGTAATGTTCAACCTGAGCATACCACTTTCTCACTGAGGCCCTCTGGGCCACCCCGTCAGGAGGGGGACTCCCACTAGTGACTGTCTTAATAACCTTGAAGGGGCCTCTCAATACAATTGGTTGTTTTTGTGCAATTTTTTCTACTTCTAGGAAAGCTAAGATAACCATCAACAATCCTTTTTCCCAGGTAGTGTATCTTTTCTCAGCATCTTTGGAACCACGGGAATCAAAACCAACAGGTCTTGTCGGAGCCTCAGGACCCCGCTGCCATATGTGTACTGACAGCCCTGAGGAGGCAAATGCCCATTCCACCTGGAAAGGATCTGTAGGATGGATAGGGCCCAGTGCTTGATGAGCTGTTGCTTCAAAAATCAGCAATTGCAATGCTGACTCCTGAGAAAGACTCCAATCCCATTTCACCCCTTTCCTCAACAAGTCATAAAGGGGAACAAATGGGTCGTTCCAGTGACTAGGAAATCTGTCTGGTCTTTCTACAGGAGATACAGCTGCTATCGTTTTTGGAAGGAGAATTGCTGTAGGTTTGAGTGATTCTGGAAGCCCACAAATTCAAGGGGTCATTATCTTGGGCTTCACAGGTAATTGCATCAGGGATTCAAAGCCAGGAATTCATTTCTTTTTGTGAGTCATTTGCAGGCAAGCAGCTTTGTGCACATTTTCCAAGAGCTGGTCGGGGGTACTAATTCTAGCTATGGGATCTCCCCTTTCCAAGGGGCTTGTTCCCCCGGCCCAAAAAGCTGCACGCTGTGTCAGGGACCATGTGTCACCTTTCTCTCCTGTTGTTAAGAAGACACCATGTCCCCAATACCCACTGGCTTCCTGTTCAGTGAATTGAATTTGATCACCACCAGTGAGGGACACCCGGAAAACATATTCTGTTTCTGATTCATGTGGAGGCTGTCCGTATTCCCTTTTAAGCTTAGCTAGCTCGGTGGCCGTGTTTAGTTGTGATGGTATGCGTTTGGTTGTGATGTGAGGTTCCAGATCATCATCACTGAGATAGTTCTACTCTGTTTTAATCAAGGGTCTCAAGTGATGGCAGCAATGTTCCCCACAATTACTTGCTGCTTCAAGTTCTTGATGAGGATAGATTTGTTTAATGTGAGGAGTTTCCTTCTCCTCAAGCTCTGTAGAGGAATCAGCATGATGTGATTTGTTAATATGTTCCTCTGTTAAGGCAGCTCGCAATGCATAGATCACATTTTTTTGCTTCATAGAACTGTTTTTGCAAAATTTCAACTAGATTTTGAAGGGAGTCTATTATAGCATGTTCCTCACTTCTTCGCTCGAAGCCATTTTCTATAGCTGCCATAAGACAAGCTCCCAAAACTGAGCAGAAGATAGTTTTATTTTTGCCCAGTTTGAATTTTGTTTCATGTTGTAATGAACACACTCTATCAAGAACATTTTCTAAGTTCAACCAATTACTCTGTGCCCATTTTTCTCCTTCTGTAGAAGGTTTGGCATTGTGTTTGGCTAGTAGTGCATAAAATTCAGCTTTAATTTCAAGGCTAAGATTGTCACTCATTTTGTGAAGGGACCAAAACCACGACAGGGAGCTACAAACTTAAGTTCCACAAAACTACACAGCCCTCGCTGTGTCGCCCTTCGCTTCCCTGGCTGGGTGAAAGGACAATCATCTGCCTGGGAGGCTCTGCTTAGTTGCTTCAAGTTGTCCCTTCCTTCCCAGACCACATACACACAGCAACAACAAAACAACAGTGTCCCGCCCTTTGCACTAAGGGATCCTTTATGAATTGCCAAAGACAGTATGGGTGCCTTTTCAGCTGCAACCCTTCTGTCTAGACAGAAATCCTGTCCGTGACGCCAATTTTAATGTCACGATCCGCTTCTTCCGGGGTGTCGTGATGGTTCTTTTCACCCATCCCAAAAGTGCAACAAAGGCAAACAACAAGGGACTATCAGTTAATCACAACAAATGCACCTTTAGTAGGGGCCAAAACAGTAAACGCGATAGTGGGGATCTGAAAGGAGATAAAAGGTTAGAGAGAGAAGAGGGATATGGGAATAGCTACCAACACAGGCGAGATCCTCAGTGCTCCGGACGATGGGGATCCGTCTGTCGTGTCGGGGGAGTCTTCGAAGTTCTGGTCGACTCGGGGCTCCAATTATAGTCCACAGAGGAGAGAGGGGGGGAACAAGTGTAATAATGAAAGTCCATTGTAATCGCCCCGAGGGAACGGGTGAGTCCACAGAAACCACCAAAGCAAGACGAATCCAATGAAGAATAAGTCCATTTGAATCACTGAAGGGAAACAGGTCATGTCATTAGTGGTCAGACCACCAATTTCCCCTCCTCCCTATAGCAGGGGTCTCAGTCTCAGTCCTTGGGAGGAGGGTTCTCATTCTTTCTTTGTCACAGTGGTAACGAGGCAGATGAGGGGTCTTCAGTGAAGGACCGCGAGAGTCACCCCAAAAGTTCATTGGGCTTAAGAACGGAGATTAGAAGCAGGCCGCGCATCAGGCTGTCCCGTGCTGGCTCCATGTCAGGTCTTTGCCAAGTCCTTGCCAACTCCTTGCCAAGTTCTTACCAGGCCTTGTTGGGAACAGCCAGCATGACGGTTCAGTGGTCCCACCTGTGCTGTGTCCTGTTCTAAGCCGGAACTACAGTGGGGGAAGGGATTCTTTCTTGTGGCAATCGGAAGGCAGAATGGAAAATGAGGGGCTTCTGACGGGCTCTTACACCACCCCGTGACTGACGATTGCCCTCGAAAGATCTTCATCAGCAGGATTCCATGGTGTCGTCGTGGAGTCTTCAGGACTCGTCAAGTGTTGGCAGCAGGTCCCAGGGAAAAGAGAAGAGGAAAAGGGAAAGAAAGAGAAAACGGGAAAACTAAAACAATCACAACATATTAGTAATCACAACAAATTATAATTAAACAATAAGCAAAATACAATTAGTAAATCAATAATAGTTATTTAAATAATAATCAATAGGAATCAATTAAACAATAAATTGATCAAATAATAAACCAGTATCATCAATATTAAACAGTAAAGTAATAAACCTAGTATAATCGATATTACTCAGTACAATTTTATAAACAATAAACAAAAATAATTAAAACAGCGATTAGAACAAATCATAAAAGAAAATGATGTAGAACATATCTTCTAACCTTATCATCTTCTTGTGTCTACTGTCCTGGGAACATCTCTAGTGTAAAGGATGTCGGCCAAGTGGTGTGCATTAATTATAGATGTTAATTTTGTTCATCGTTTCATCATTCTCCAATTTACAATAAGCAAGATTACTGATAAAACAAAACCAATCATAACTAAAATCAGAAGAACAACAATGGGATGACACAATTTCTTCAGGATACCGGTGGCGGTGGGTGACCACCCGAAAAGGGTATCCCACCACTTGTGCTCGGCATCACTTTTCACCCTTTCTACAACACGATGTATTTCTTGCACATGATGATGAACAGTTACCAGAGTTTTCTGTCCATTCCCCTTGATTTTTCCTAGGATCTCTATTAGATCTTGATGAAGTAATAATTGCTTTACCAGAGAAAGGTTCATCCCAATGGCAGTAGGCAGTAGCTTGTGAATCAACGTGAGATTGGATTCTAAAAGTTCATGTGAAGTAACTGGAGCTACAAAAGAAAAATCACATCCTGCAATTTTAGTAAAGTTGCAAGCACAAAAATTGGAATGATTTTTAGTAGCTACTACTGTACTTTCTATAAACACAGTATCCCAAGCGGTTCTGAAGCAGGCACACCCATTGTCTGTAGATACAAGGACTGTTTCAGAAGTCTCGTTAGGATGAATATCAAAATGACAGCTATTTTGTTCTGTCTCCAGACAAATATCTTGAGCTACAATTGCATTACCTTCACAGATAAACCCTAGTTGTTCTCAGATGGTACAGGACTCTAAATTGACAGTTTGCCATTTGTCATCAATTTGACGGGCCCATTCTCTATGTTCAGAAGGATAGAAAGTGGGTCCATCATGATTTAATCCTAGTGCAATGATAGGGAATATCAAATGCACCCAGGCATTTCTTATGGTCAACGCAAATGCTGTGGCTGTGTTTGTGTTAGGGTCATAGGTAAAATTCACTAAATTCCACCAGGATTGGAAATCTCTTTCAAAGTCAGTGGCACTGTCCCAGACTATTTTCCTCATTTCAGTGGGAAAAGTGCCTTCTTCACCTTCTCTTATAATTGAGGCAGCAACTGACTGCATCCATCATTGAGCCTGGATACGGCTAAGAGCTAAGGAAACGTTGCTTTGTGTGGCATTAAGTGCATCAATGATCAATTTGCTATTATTTACATTTATCTTTTCCCAATTTGCTAGAATGTTTGATAGCAACCACTGATGTGTTCCCAAGGCTGATAAGGACGATTGCAGTGGTTGTTGTATTTTGGTTAAATCTTTAGTTGTGGAAGCCAATTTATTCATTCATACTTCTGAATCAATACTATTTAGGATTCCCAATCCTGTTCCCACAAGACCAGTTATGTCTCTTGGCACGCGGTTTTTAGGAGGCTTCCACTGTCGCAGCCAGGTTGTCCAAGCCTGAAAAGAGGTCTGCAAAAAGGGTGAACAAGCTGGTTGTATTTCTCAGATATTGTTTTGCATCAGCAATTTGACTTGTTTAAGAGACCATAACAGATTAAACAATATCTGTTGTTGGCCAGTTTTCCTGATTCTACATGGTCCAATTTCAAAAATTTTCGGGCTAAGTGTAACCAGTGGTTGGGTGGTAGGTGTCACAACATTAACATCAAGTCCTACTCCAGTATTTGAATCAATACTTTCAACTTCAAAAACAAAAACAAAAACAAAAACAAAAACAAAAACAAAACAAAACAAAAAAAAAAGTGCTTCAGTATTTTTGGACCAAAACCAAACTACTTCTACAGTTTGTGTTCATGTGAAATTGTGCCAACAATCCTGTATGCTTGGCTGCGTACAAACCTTTTTGTGCTTCAAGAGATCCTTTCACTTTTTCTGCATGCTACCACAATTAGTTCAGACCACGGTCACTCAGCTGCTTTCTGGCCATGGGGTTGCGGTAGGATGCAGAAAAGTATGACCAGTTTTATCATGGATTAGGTGGTCTTCATGTCCCTCGGAGTTCTTCTGAGAAAGTAAACACAACAGAATTCTGCCGCCGAGAGGCAGAAAAGTTAGAATGATGGAATTATCCAGCATGTATTTGTCCAATGCTCTTTCCCTAGAGCACCAGAGGATTCCCATGCATATTTCTTCAGAGGGGGTTTTAGCACAAGTGCTACTAGTCCTATAGTAAGAGAGGTCCACCAGAACAGGTTGGCCAGGGTCATGAGCTGGATTATTAGGATCATTTGGTACAGAGCATAGGAGTCAGTGTAGATGCAGACCAAAGAGGAATTCTGTGCTTCTCGTTGAAAAACACTCCAGACAGCTATCAGCTCCCCACTGTGTGTACTACCTTCTCCCTCTGTAATCATTTGCTCACCAGAGGAAAAGTGGAGGGCTTCTGCCCTAGATTTCCATCCTTTTCCTTCCCCTTTAGCAAAAGCATCAGTAAACCAAGAGTTTGCTGATTGTTCGGGGCAGAAAGGAGGGGTTACTTTGATTACAGAGGCAGGTTTGTCCAAGCTCTCCGTTTCTTGGATTGCTAAAGTTTTTACAGCTCCTTCTGTCATTGAGAAGAAGTTACAGTAATGTTCAACCTGAGCATACCACTTTCTCACTGAGGCCCTCTGGGCCACCCCGTCAGGAGGGGGACTCCCACTAGTGACTGTCTTAATAACCTTGAAGGGGCCTCTCAATACAATTGGTTGTTTTTGTGCAATTTTTTCTACTTCTAGGAAAGCTAAGATAACCATCAACAATCCTTTTTCCCAGGTAGTGTATCTTTTCTCAGCATCTTTGGAACCACGGGAATCAAAACCAACAGGTCTTGTCGGAGCCTCAGGACCCCGCTGCCATATGTGTACTGACAGCCCTGAGGAGGCAAATGCCCATTCCACCTGGAAAGGATCTGTAGGATGGATAGGGCCCAGTGCTTGATGAGCTGTTGCTTCAAAAATCAGCAATTGCAATGCTGACTCCTGAGAAAGACTCCAATCCCATTTCACCCCTTTCCTCAACAAGTCATAAAGGGGAACAAATGGGTCGTTCCAGTGACTAGGAAATCTGTCTGGTCTTTCTACAGGAGATACAGCTGCTATCGTTTTTGGAAGGAGAATTGCTGTAGGTTTGAGTGATTCTGGAAGCCCACAAATTCAAGGGGTCATTATCTTGGGCTTCACAGGTAATTGCATCAGGGATTCAAAGCCAGGAATTCATTTCTTTTTGTGAGTCATTTGCAGGCAAGCAGCTTTGTGCACATTTTCCAAGAGCTGGTCGGGGGTACTAATTCTAGCTATGGGATCTCCCCTTTCCAAGGGGCTTGTTCCCCCGGCCCAAAAAGCTGCACGCTGTGTCAGGGACCATGTGTCACCTTTCTCTCCTGTTGTTAAGAAGACACCATGTCCCCAATACCCACTGGCTTCCTGTTCAGTGAATTGAATTTGATCACCACCAGTGAGGGACACCCGGAAAACATATTCTGTTTCTGATTCATGTGGAGGCTGTCCGTATTCCCTTTTAAGCTTAGCTAGCTCGGTGGCCGTGTTTAGTTGTGATGGTATGCGTTTGGTTGTGATGTGAGGTTCCAGATCATCATCACTGAGATAGTTCTACTCTGTTTTAATCAAGGGTCTCAAGTGATGGCAGCAATGTTCCCCACAATTACTTGCTGCTTCAAGTTCTTGATGAGGATAGATTTGTTTAATGTGAGGAGTTTCCTTCTCCTCAAGCTCTGTAGAGGAATCAGCATGATGTGATTTGTTAATATGTTCCTCTGTTAAGGCAGCTCGCAATGCATAGATCACATTTTTTTGCTTCATAGAACTGTTTTTGCAAAATTTCAACTAGATTTTGAAGGGAGTCTATTATAGCACGTTCCTCACTTCTTCGCTCGAAGCCATTTTCTATAGCTGCCATAAGACAAGCTCCCAAAACTGAGCAGAAGATAGTTTTATTTTTGCCCAGTTTGAATTTTGTTTCATGTTGTAATGAACACACTCTATCAATAACATTTTCTAAGTTCAACCAATTACTCTGTGCCCATTTTTCTCCTTCTGTAGAAGGTTTGGCATTGTGTTTGGCTAGTAGTGCATAAAATTCAGCTTTAATTTCAAGGCTAAGATTGTCACTCATTTTGTGAAGGGACCAAAACCACGACAGGGAGCTACAAACTTAAGTTCCACAAAACTACACAGCCCTCGCTGTGTCGCCCTTCGCTTCCCTGGCTGGGTGAAAGGACAATCATCTGCCTGGGAGGCTCTGCTTAGTTGCTTCAAGTTGTCCCTTCCTTCCCAGACCACATACACACAACAACAACAAAACAACAGTGTCCCGCCCTTTGCACTAAGGGATCCTTTATGAATTGCCAAAGACAGTATGGGTGCCTTTTCAGCTGCAACCCTTCTGTCTAGACAGAAATCCTGTCCGTGACGCCAATTTTAATGTCACGATCCGTTTCTTGCGGGGTGTCGTGATGGTTCTTTTCACCCATCCCAAAAGTGCAACAAAGGCAAACAACAAGGGACTATCAGTTAATCACAACAAATGCACCTTTAGTAGGGGCCAAAACAGTAAACGCGATAGTGGGGATCTGAAAGGAGATAAAAGGTTAGAGAGAGAAGAGGGATATGGGAATAGCTACCAACACAGGCGAGATCCTCAGTGCTCCGGACGATGGGGATCCGTCTGTCGTGTCGGGGGAGTCTTCGAAGTTCTGGTCGACTCGGGCCTCCAATTATAGTCCACAGAGGAGAGAGGGGGGGAACAAGTGTAATAATGAAAGTCCATTGTAATCGCCCCGAGGGAACGGGTGAGTCCACAGAAACCACCAAAGCAAGACGAATCCAATGAAGAATAAGTCCATTTGAATCACTGAAGGGAAACAGGTCATGTCATTAGTGGTCAGACCACCAATTTCCCCTCCTCCCTATAGCAGGGGTCTCAGTCTCAGTCCTTGGGAGGAGGGTTCTCATTCTTTCTTTGTCACAGTGGTAACGAGGCAGATGAGGGGTCTTCAGTGAAGGACCGCGAGAGTCACCCCAAAAGTTCATTGGGCTTAAGAACGGAGATTAGAAGCAGGCCGCGCATCAGGCTGTCCCGTGCTGGCTCCATGTCAGGTCTTTGCCAAGTCCTTGCCAACTCCTTGCCAAGTTCTTACCAGGCCTTGTTGGGAACAGCCAGCATGACGGTTCAGTGGTCCCACCTGTGCTGTGTCCTGTTCTAAGCCGGAACTACAGTGGGGGAAGGGAATCTTTCTTGTGGCAATCGGAAGGCAGAATGAAAAATGAGGTGCTTCTGACGGGCTCTTACACCACCCCGTGACTGACGATTGCCCTCGAAAGATCTTCATCAGCAGGATTCCATGGTGTCGTCGTGGAGTCTTCAGGACTCGTCAAGTGTTGGCAGCAGGTCCCAGGGAAAAGAGAAGAGGAAAAGGGAAAGAAAGAGAAAACGGGAAAACTAAAACAATCACAACATATTAGTAATCACAACAAATTATAATTAAACAATAAGCAAAATACAATTAGTAAATCAATAATAGTTATTTAAATAATAATCAATATGAATCAATTAAACAATAAATTGATCAAATAATAAACCAGTATCATCAATATTAAACAGTAAAGTAATAAACCTAGTATAATCGATATTACTCAGTACAATTTTATAAACAATAAACAAAAATAATTAAAACAGCGATTAGAACAAATCATAAAAGAAAATGATGTAGAACATATCTTCTAACCTTATCATCTTCTTGTGTCTACTGTCCTGGGAACATCTCTAGTGTAAAGGATGTCGGCCAAGTGGTGTGCATTAATTATAGATGTTAATTTTGTTCATCGTTTCATCATTCTCCAATTTACAATAAGCAAGATTACTGATAAAACAAAACCAATCATAACTAAAATCAGAAGAACAACAATGGGATGACACAATTTCTTCAGGATACCGGTGGCGGTGGGTGACCACCCGAAAAGGGTATCCCACCACTTGTGCTCGGCATCACTTTTCACCCTTTCTACAACACGATGTATTTCTTGCACATGATGATGAACAGTTACCAGAGTTTTCTGTCCATTCCCCTTGATTTTTCCTAGGATCTCTATTAGATCTTGATGAAGTAATAATTGCTTTACCAGAGAAAGGTTCATCCCAATGGCAGTAGGCAGTAGCTTGTGAATCAACGTGAGATTGGATTCTAAAAGTTCATGTGAAGTAACTGGAGCTACAAAAGAAAAATCACATCCTGCAATTTTAGTAAAGTTGCAAGCACAAAAATTGGAATGATTTTTAGTAGCTACTACTGTACTTTCTATAAACACAGTATCCCAAGCGGTTCTGAAGCAGGCACACCCATTGTCTGTAGATACAAGGACTGTTTCAGAAGTCTCGTTAGGATGAATATCAAAATGACAGCTATTTTGTTCTGTCTCCAGACAAATATCTTGAGCTACAATTGCATTACCTTCACAGATAAACCCTAGTTGTTCTCAGATGGTACAGGACTCTAAATTGACAGTTTGCCATTTGTCATCAATTTGACGGGCCCATTCTCTATGTTCAGAAGGATAGAAAGTGGGTCCATCATGATTTAATCCTAGTGCAATGATAGGGAATATCAAATGCACCCAGGCATTTCTTATGGTCAACGCAAATGCTGTGGCTGTGTTTGTGTTAGGGTCATAGGTAAAATTCACTAAATTCCACCAGGATTGGAAATCTCTTTCAAAGTCAGTGGCACTGTCCCAGACTATTTTCCTCATTTCAGTGGGAAAAGTGCCTTCTTCACCTTCTCTTATAATTGAGGCAGCAACTGACTGCATCCATCATTGAGCCTGGATACGGCTAAGAGCTAAGGAAACGTTGCTTTGTGTGGCATTAAGTGCATCAATGATCAATTTGCTATTATTTACATTTATCTTTTCCCAATTTGCTAGAATGTTTGATAGCAACCACTGATGTGTTCCCAAGGCTGATAAGGACGATTGCAGTGGTTGTTGTATTTTGGTTAAATCTTTAGTTGTGGAAGCCAATTTATTCATTCATACTTCTGAATCAATACTATTTAGGATTCCCAATCCTGTTCCCACAAGACCAGTTATGTCTCTTGGCACGCGGTTTTTAGGAGGCTTCCACTGTCGCAGCCAGGTTGTCCAAGCCTGAAAAGAGGTCTGCAAAAAGGGTGAACAAGCTGGTTGTATTTCTCAGATATTGTTTTGAATCAGCAATTTGACTTGTTTAAGAGACCATAACAGATTAAACAATATCTGTTGTTGGCCAGTTTTCCTGATTCTACATGGTCCAATTTCAAAAATTTTCGGGCTAAGTGTAACCAGTGGTTGGGTGGTAGGTGTCACAACATTAACATCAAGTCCTACTCCAGTATTTGAATCAATACTTTCAACTTCAAAAACAAAAACAAAAACAAAAACAAAAACAAAAACAAAACAAAACAAAAAAAAAAGTGCTTCAGTATTTTTGGACCAAAACCAAACTACTTCTACAGTTTGTGTTCATGTGAAATTGTGCCAACAATCCTGTATGCTTGGCTGCGTACAAACCTTTTTGTGCTTCAAGAGATCCTTTCACTTTTTCTGCATGCTACCACAATTAGTTCAGACCACGGTCACTCAGCTGCTTTCTGGCCATGGGGTTGCGGTAGGATGCAGAAAAGTATTACCAGTTTTATCATGGATTAGGTGGTCTTCATGTCCCTCGGAGTTCTTCTGAGAAAGTAAACACAACAGAATTCTGCCGCCGAGAGGCAGAAAAGTTAGAATGATGGAATTATCCAGCATGTATTTGTCCAATGCTCTTTCCCTAGAGCACCAGAGGATTCCCATGCATATTTCTTCAGAGGGGGTTTTAGCACAAGTGCTACTAGTCCTATAGTAAGAGAGGTCCACCAGAACAGGTTGGCCAGGGTCATGAGCTGGATTATTAGGATCATTTGGTACAGAGCATAGGAGTCAGTGTAGATGCAGACCAAAGAGGAATTCTGTGCTTCTCGTTGAAAAATACTCCAGACAGCTATCAGCTCCCCACTGTGTGTACTACCTTCTCCCTCTGTAATCATTTGCTCACCAGAGGAAAAGTGGAGGGCTTCTGCCCTAGATTTCCATCCTTTTCCTTCCCCTTTAGCAAAAGCATCAGTAAACCAAGAGTTTGCTGATTGTTCGGGGCAGAAAGGAGGGGTTACTTTGATTACAGAGGCAGGTTTGTCCAAGCTCTCCGTTTCTTGGATTGCTAAAGTTTTTACAGCTCCTTCTGTCATTGAGAAGAAGTTACAGTAATGTTCAACCTGAGCATACCACTTTCTCACTGAGGCCCTCTGGGCCACCCCGTCAGGAGGGGGACTCCCACTAGTGACTGTCTTAATAACCTTGAAGGGGCCTCTCAATACAATTGGTTGTTTTTGTGCAATTTTTTCTACTTCTAGGAAAGCTAAGATAACCATCAACAATCCTTTTTCCCAGGTAGTGTATCTTTTCTCAGCATCTTTGGAACCACGGGAATCAAAACCAACAGGTCTTGTCGGAGCCTCAGGACCCCGCTGCCATATGTGTACTGACAGCCCTGAGGAGGCAAATGCCCATTCCACCTGGAAAGGATCTGTAGGATGGATAGGGCCCAGTGCTTGATGAGCTGTTGCTTCAAAAATCAGCAATTGCAATGCTGACTCCTGAGAAAGACTCCAATCCCATTTCACCCCTTTCCTCAACAAGTCATAAAGGGGAACAAATGGGTCGTTCCAGTGACTAGGAAATCTGTCTGGTCTTTCTACAGGAGATACAGCTGCTATCGTTTTTGGAAGGAGAATTGCTGTAGGTTTGAGTGATTCTGGAAGCCCACAAATTCAAGGGGTCATTATCTTGGGCTTCACAGGTAATTGCATCAGGGATTCAAAGCCAGGAATTCATTTCTTTTTGTGAGTCATTTGCAGGCAAGCAGCTTTGTGCACATTTTCCAAGAGCTGGTCGGGGGTACTAATTCTAGCTATGGGATCTCCCCTTTCCAAGGGGCTTGTTCCCCCGGCCCAAAAAGCTGCACGCTGTGTCAGGGACCATGTGTCACCTTTCTCTCCTGTTGTTAAGAAGACACCATGTCCCCAATACCCACTGGCTTCCTGTTCAGTGAATTGAATTTGATCACCACCAGTGAGGGACACCCGGAAAACATATTCTGTTTCTGATTCATGTGGAGGCTGTCCGTATTCCCTTTTAAGCTTAGCTAGCTCGGTGGCCGTGTTTAGTTGTGATGGTATGCGTTTGGTTGTGATGTGAGGTTCCAGATCATCATCACTGAGATAGTTCTACTCTGTTTTAATCAAGGGTCTCAAGTGATGGCAGCAATGTTCCCCACAATTACTTGCTGCTTCAAGTTCTTGATGAGGATAGATTTGTTTAATGTGAGGAGTTTCCTTCTCCTCAAGCTCTGTAGAGGAATCAGCATGATGTGATTTGTTAATATGTTCCTCTGTTAAGGCAGCTCGCAATGCATAGATCACATTTTTTTGCTTCATAGAACTGTTTTTGCAAAATTTCAACTAGATTTTGAAGGGAGTCTATTATAGCACGTTCCTCACTTCTTTGCTCGAAGCCATTTTCTATAGCTGCCATAAGACAAGCTCCCAAAACTGAGCAGAAGATAGTTTTATTTTTGCCCAGTTTGAATTTTGTTTCATGTTGTAATGAACACACTCTATCAATAACATTTTCTAAGTTCAACCAATTACTCTGTGCCCATTTTTCTCCTTCTGTAGAAGGTTTGGCATTGTGTTTGGCTAGTAGTGCATAAAATTCAGCTTTAATTTCAAGGCTAAGATTGTCACTCATTTTGTGAAGGGACCAAAACCACGACAGGGAGCTACAAACTTAAGTTCCACAAAACTACACAGCCCTCGCTGTGTCGCCCTTCGCTTCCCTGGCTGGGTGAAAGGACAATCATCTGCCTGGGAGGCTCTGCTTAGTTGCTTCAAGTTGTCCCTTCCTTCCCAGACCACATACACACAACAACAACAAAACAACAGTGTCCCGCCCTTTGCACTAAGGGATCCTTTATGAATTGCCAAAGACAGTATGGGTGCCTTTTCAGCTGCAACCCTTCTGTCTAGACAGAAATCCTGTCCGTGACGCCAATTTTAATGTCACGATCCGTTTCTTGCGGGGTGTCGTGATGGTTCTTTTCACCCATCCCAAAAGTGCAACAAAGGCAAACAACAAGGGACTATCAGTTAATCACAACAAATGCACCTTTAGTAGGGGCCAAAACAGTAAACGCGATAGTGGGGATCTGAAAGGAGATAAAAGGTTAGAGAGAGAAGAGGGATATGGGAATAGCTACCAACACAGGCGAGATCCTCAGTGCTCCGGACGATGGGGATCCGTCTGTCGTGTCGGGGGAGTCTTCGAAGTTCTGGTCAACTCGGGCCTCCAATTATAGTCCACAGAGGAGAGAGGGGGGGAACAAGTGTAATAATGAAAGTCCATTGTAATCGCCCCGAGGGAACGGGTGAGTCCACAGAAACCACCAAAGCAAGACGAATCCAATGAAGAATAAGTCCATTTGAATCACTGAAGGGAAACAGGTCATGTCATTAGTGGTCAGACCACCAATTTCCCCTCCTCCCTATAGCAGGGGTCTCAGTCTCAGTCCTTGGGAGGAGGGTTCTCATTCTTTCTTTGTCACAGTGGTAACGAGGCAGATGAGGGGTCTTCAGTGAAGGACCGCGAGAGTCACCCCAAAAGTTCATTGGGCTTAAGAACGGAGATTAGAAGCAGGCCGCGCATCAGGCTGTCCCGTGCTGGCTCCATGTCAGGTCTTTGCCAAGTCCTTGCCAACTCCTTGCCAAGTTCTTACCAGGCCTTGTTGGGAACAGCCAGCATGACGGTTCAGTGGTCCCACCTGTGCTGTGTCCTGTTCTAAGCCGGAACTACAGTGGGGGAAGGGAATCTTTCTTGTGGCAATCGGAAGGCAGAATGAAAAATGAGGTGCTTCTGACGGGCTCTTACACCACCCCGTGACTGACGATTGCCCTCGAAAGATCTTCATCAGCAGGATTCCATGGTGTCGTCGTGGAGTCTTCAGGACTCGTCAAGTGTTGGCAGCAGGTCCCAGGGAAAAGAGAAGAGGAAAAGGGAAAGAAAGAGAAAACGGGAAAACTAAAACAATCACAACATATTAGTAATCACAACAAATTATAATTAAACAATAAGCAAAATACAATTAGTAAATCAATAATAGTTATTTAAATAATAATCAATATGAATCAATTAAACAATAAATTGATCAAATAATAAACCAGTATCATCAATATTAAACAGTAAAGTAATAAACCTAGTATAATCGATATTACTCAGTACAATTTTATAAACAATAAACAAAAATAATTAAAACAGCGATTAGAACAAATCATAAAAGAAAATGATGTAGAACATATCTTCTAACCTTATCATCTTCTTGTGTCTACTGTCCTGGGAACATCTCTAGTGTAAAGGATGTCGGCCAAGTGGTGTGCATTAATTATAGATGTTAATTTTGTTCATCGTTTCATCATTCTCCAATTTACAATAAGCAAGATTACTGATAAAACAAAACCAATCATAACTAAAATCAGAAGAACAACAATGGGATGACACAATTTCTTCAGGATACCGGTGGCGGTGGGTGACCACCCGAAAAGGGTATCCCACCACTTGTGCTCGGCATCACTTTTCACCCTTTCTACAACACGATGTATTTCTTGCACATGATGATGAACAGTTACCAGAGTTTTCTGTCCATTCCCCTTGATTTTTCCTAGGATCTCTATTAGATCTTGATGAAGTAATAATTGCTTTACCAGAGAAAGGTTCATCCCAATGGCAGTAGGCAGTAGCTTGTGAATCAACGTGAGATTGGATTCTAAAAGTTCATGTGAAGTAACTGGAGCTACAAAAGAAAAATCACATCCTGCAATTTTAGTAAAGTTGCAAGCACAAAAATTGGAATGATTTTTAGTAGCTACTACTGTACTTTCTATAAACACAGTATCCCAAGCGGTTCTGAAGCAGGCACACCCATTGTCTGTAGATACAAGGACTGTTTCAGAAGTCTCGTTAGGATGAATATCAAAATGACAGCTATTTTGTTCTGTCTCCAGACAAATATCTTGAGCTACAATTGCATTACCTTCACAGATAAACCCTAGTTGTTCTCAGATGGTACAGGACTCTAAATTGACAGTTTGCCATTTGTCATCAATTTGACGGGCCCATTCTCTATGTTCAGAAGGATAGAAAGTGGGTCCATCATGATTTAATCCTAGTGCAATGATAGGGAATATCAAATGCACCCAGGCATTTCTTATGGTCAACGCAAATGCTGTGGCTGTGTTTGTGTTAGGGTCATAGGTAAAATTCACTAAATTCCACCAGGATTGGAAATCTCTTTCAAAGTCAGTGGCACTGTCCCAGACTATTTTCCTCATTTCAGTGGGAAAAGTGCCTTCTTCACCTTCTCTTATAATTGAGGCAGCAACTGACTGCATCCATCATTGAGCCTGGATACGGCTAAGAGCTAAGGAAACGTTGCTTTGTGTGGCATTAAGTGCATCAATGATCAATTTGCTATTATTTACATTTATCTTTTCCCAATTTGCTAGAATGTTTGATAGCAACCACTGATGTGTTCCCAAGGCTGATAAGGACGATTGCAGTGGTTGTTGTATTTTGGTTAAATCTTTAGTTGTGGAAGCCAATTTATTCATTCATACTTCTGAATCAATACTATTTAGGATTCCCAATCCTGTTCCCACAAGACCAGTTATGTCTCTTGGCACGCGGTTTTTAGGAGGCTTCCACTGTCGCAGCCAGGTTGTCCAAGCCTGAAAAGAGGTCTGCAAAAAGGGTGAACAAGCTGGTTGTATTTCTCAGATATTGTTTTGAATCAGCAATTTGACTTGTTTAAGAGACCATAACAGATTAAACAATATCTGTTGTTGGCCAGTTTTCCTGATTCTACATGGTCCAATTTCAAAAATTTTCGGGCTAAGTGTAACCAGTGGTTGGGTGGTAGGTGTCACAACATTAACATCAAGTCCTACTCCAGTATTTGAATCAATACTTTCAACTTCAAAAACAAAAACAAAAACAAAAACAAAAACAAAAACAAAACAAAACAAAAAAAAAAGTGCTTCAGTATTTTTGGACCAAAACCAAACTACTTCTACAGTTTGTGTTCATGTGAAATTGTGCCAACAATCCTGTATGCTTGGCTGCGTACAAACCTTTTTGTGCTTCAAGAGATCCTTTCACTTTTTCTGCATGCTACCACAATTAGTTCAGACCACGGTCACTCAGCTGCTTTCTGGCCATGGGGTTGCGGTAGGATGCAGAAAAGTATTACCAGTTTTATCATGGATTAGGTGGTCTTCATGTCCCTCGGAGTTCTTCTGAGAAAGTAAACACAACAGAATTCTGCCGCCGAGAGGCAGAAAAGTTAGAATGATGGAATTATCCAGCATGTATTTGTCCAATGCTCTTTCCCTAGAGCACCAGAGGATTCCCATGCATATTTCTTCAGAGGGGGTTTTAGCACAAGTGCTACTAGTCCTATAGTAAGAGAGGTCCACCAGAACAGGTTGGCCAGGGTCATGAGCTGGATTATTAGGATCATTTGGTACAGAGCATAGGAGTCAGTGTAGATGCAGACCAAAGAGGAATTCTGTGCTTCTCGTTGAAAAATACTCCAGACAGCTATCAGCTCCCCACTGTGTGTACTACCTTCTCCCTCTGTAATCATTTGCTCACCAGAGGAAAAGTGGAGGGCTTCTGCCCTAGATTTCCATCCTTTTCCTTCCCCTTTAGCAAAAGCATCAGTAAACCAAGAGTTTGCTGATTGTTCGGGGCAGAAAGGAGGGGTTACTTTGATTACAGAGGCAGGTTTGTCCAAGCTCTCCGTTTCTTGGATTGCTAAAGTTTTTACAGCTCCTTCTGTCATTGAGAAGAAGTTACAGTAATGTTCAACCTGAGCATACCACTTTCTCACTGAGGCCCTCTGGGCCACCCCGTCAGGAGGGGGACTCCCACTAGTGACTGTCTTAATAACCTTGAAGGGGCCTCTCAATACAATTGGTTGTTTTTGTGCAATTTTTTCTACTTCTAGGAAAGCTAAGATAACCATCAACAATCCTTTTTCCCAGGTAGTGTATCTTTTCTCAGCATCTTTGGAACCACGGGAATCAAAACCAACAGGTCTTGTCGGAGCCTCAGGACCCCGCTGCCATATGTGTACTGACAGCCCTGAGGAGGCAAATGCCCATTCCACCTGGAAAGGATCTGTAGGATGGATAGGGCCCAGTGCTTGATGAGCTGTTGCTTCAAAAATCAGCAATTGCAATGCTGACTCCTGAGAAAGACTCCAATCCCATTTCACCCCTTTCCTCAACAAGTCATAAAGGGGAACAAATGGGTCGTTCCAGTGACTAGGAAATCTGTCTGGTCTTTCTACAGGAGATACAGCTGCTATCGTTTTTGGAAGGAGAATTGCTGTAGGTTTGAGTGATTCTGGAAGCCCACAAATTCAAGGGGTCATTATCTTGGGCTTCACAGGTAATTGCATCAGGGATTCAAAGCCAGGAATTCATTTCTTTTTGTGAGTCATTTGCAGGCAAGCAGCTTTGTGCACATTTTCCAAGAGCTGGTCGGGGGTACTAATTCTAGCTATGGGATCTCCCCTTTCCAAGGGGCTTGTTCCCCCGGCCCAAAAAGCTGCACGCTGTGTCAGGGACCATGTGTCACCTTTCTCTCCCGTTGTTAAGAAGACACCATGTCCCCAATACCCACTGGCTTCCTGTTCAGTGAATTGAATTTGATCACCACCAGTGAGGGACACCCGGAAAACATATTCTGTTTCTGATTCATGTGGAGGCTGTCCGTATTCCCTTTTAAGCTTAGCTAGCTCGGTGGCCGTGTTTAGTTGTGATGGTATGCGTTTGGTTGTGATGTGAGGTTCCAGATCATCATCACTGAGATAGTTCTACTCTGTTTTAATCAAGGGTCTCAAGTGATGGCAGCAATGTTCCCCACAATTACTTGCTGCTTCAAGTTCTTGATGAGGATAGATTTGTTTAATGTGAGGAGTTTCCTTCTCCTCAAGCTCTGTAGAGGAATCAGCATGATGTGATTTGTTAATATGTTCCTCTCTTAAGGCAGCTCGCAATGCATAGATCACATTTTTTTGCTTCATAGAACTGTTTTTGCAAAATTTCAACTAGATTTTGAAGGGAGTCTATTATAGCATGTTCCTCACTTCTTTGCTCGAAGCCATTTTCTATAGCTGCCATAAGACAAGCTCCCAAAACTGAGCAGAAGATAGTTTTATTTTTGCCCAGTTTGAATTTTGTTTCATGTTGTAATGAACACACTCTATCAATAACATTTTCTAAGTTCAACCAATTACTCTGTGCCCATTTTTCTCCTTCTGTAGAAGGTTTGGCATTGTGTTTGGCTAGTAGTGCATAAAATTCAGCTTTAATTTCAAGGCTAAGATTGTCACTCATTTTGTGAAGGGACCAAAACCACGACAGGGAGCTACAAACTTAAGTTCCACAAAACTACACAGCCCTCGCTGTGTCGCCCTTCGCTTCCCTGGCTGGGTGAAAGGACAATCATCTGCCTGGGAGGCTCTGCTTAGTTGCTTCAAGTTGTCCCTTCCTTCCCAGACCACATACACACAGCAACAACAAAACAACAGTGTCCCGCCCTTTGCACTAAGGGATCCTTTATGAATTGCCAAAGACAGTATGGGTGCCTTTTCAGCTGCAACCCTTCTGTCTAGACAGAAATCCTGTCCGTGACGCCAATTTTAATGTCACGATCCGTTTCTTGCGGGGTGTCGTGATGGTTCTTTTCACCCATCCCAAAAGTGCAACAAAGGCAAACAACAAGGGACTATCAGTTAATCACAACAAATGCACCTTTAGTAGGGGCCAAAACAGTAAACGCGATAGTGGGGATCTGAAAGGAGATAAAAGGTTAGAGAGAGAAGAGGGATATGGGAATAGCTACCAACACAGGCGAGATCCTCAGTGCTCCGGACGATGGGGATCCGTCTGTCGTGTCGGGGGAGTCTTCGAAGTTCTGGTCGACTCGGGCCTCCAATTATAGTCCACAGAGGAGAGAGGGGGGGAACAAGTGTAATAATGAAAGTCCATTGTAATCGCCCCGAGGGAACGGGTGAGTCCACAGAAACCACCAAAGCAAGACGAATCCAATGAAGAATAAGTCCATTTGAATCACTGAAGGGAAACAGGTCATGTCATTAGTGGTCAGACCACCAATTTCCCCTCCTCCCTATAGCAGGGGTCTCAGTCTCAGTCCTTGGGAGGAGGGTTCTCATTCTTTCTTTGTCACAGTGGTAACGAGGCAGATGAGGGGTCTTCAGTGAAGGACCGCGAGAGTCACCCCAAAAGTTCATTGGGCTTAAGAACGGAGATTAGAAGCAGGCCGCGCATCAGGCTGTCCCGTGCTGGCTCCATGTCAGGTCTTTGCCAAGTCCTTGCCAACTCCTTGCCAAGTTCTTACCAGGCCTTGTTGGGAACAGCCAGCATGACGGTTCAGTGGTCCCACCTGTGCTGTGTCCTGTTCTAAGCCGGAACTACAGTGGGGGAAGGGATTCTTTCTTGTGGCAATCGGAAGGCAGAATGGAAAATGAGGGGCTTCTGACGGGCTCTTACAGCCTCGCATTCACACACATTCATCCCCCCTTTATTCGCCCTGTAATGCAAAGGATCTCCCAGTTGCCGAGCCGTGGGGGCTTTTAGCCGCTCGGCACGAAGCTCGGGTAGCTGGTACATCTGAGGGTGCACCAGAAGAACGGGAGGGACACTCGGGCTGCTGAAATCCTGCTCGTTGATTGAAGGGTCGCAGAAGGGGCAAACAGGGAGACAACGAAGCAGTAGGGAGGCAGATTCCGAGAGCCCCGAAGGGCGGGGTGAGGATTCTTTTACTGCGTAGGGGTAGGAGGGTTTAGCATTCGAGGGTACAATCGGGAGAAGGCTAAAGGGAGGGGAAATATAACATTAACCAGTGGGGAAAAGGGAAAGGAGTGTTCTTGGTGGAAGAACCGTGGAACAGAGAAGATTCTAGGCTAAGGGGCAGACTTGAACAACAACTGACAGGACAGGGGGAGGGTACAATTCTCTTCCGAAAGGGGGTGGAGAACTCATACAACTGCTGTTTCCCATGGCAACCCTAGACTGCCTTCCCCAACCCCTCCCCCTGCACCAGTGACAGCTTTTAACACTGAAGGGCAGTGCTATTGTATAACAAACACTTAACTCTTAGCCCAGCCGGGCTCGCTGGCTACTTTTGCAAGCTTTTTACCAACTAGCGATGCTTGTAAGCGGTGCTTGTAACTCCTAGCTTGTACCACGCTCCCACTAGCTGCGCTATCAGCTAGCGGCGTTCAAAGCAGCTCCTCAAACCGCGGCTTGTGCCCGCGCGCCCGCTGCGCTATCAGCTGGGCCGCGCCTAAAGCACCTTTGCAAGCCCCGACTGAAACGATACGCGGAAGAAATCAATAGACTCCATAACCTGGGGTAGTTATGAAGTGGGTACGTATGTCAGCGCCCGGCACAAGTGAGATAGCTCTCCAAAACTTGTGCCCCGAGCCTCAGTCTGACCCACACTTTTATTCTTAAAGACGTTCCATATGCAATACATTGCACAACTTTTTCATGCATATTCCACCCCTGGCCCCGCCTGTCCTCGCTTCTCATGCGAAGTAAGTCCACGCCCTTCTGGGCATGCGTGGTTTGCTGTGGTGGTCGTACGGGGGTCTCTTGGTGGTCCTGAGGCTGAAGATTGTGGTCTTCCTCATGATTGAACTTTTGAACTTTTCCTCTCTGCGCGTGCGCTTTTGGTCCTTTGGTGCTTATCTGAGTACGTCTGTCAGTCTTGATAGGCTTGGAGACAGAGGAGCTTCTTTATTTTAATTCAGAAGGAAAGGGTTCTTTCCTTCTTCTGGTATTGTTCTTCATGCGAGAAGCTTCAGAAATTTGCATTTTCCTTTGCCCTTTGTATTAGGCAGAGGTTTCTTAAGCAAAAGGTTGAAAATTCAACACATAACTCTACAAGCTAAATTAGAAATGCTTAATTCATTTTGTTAACCTAACTCTAAAAATCTCTATTTCACCTCGAGAGCTGTCACAGAGCAGAAAGCAGCTGAGATGCTGAAAAGCAGCAAAGCTGAACTGCCTGCCTCAGCTTCAGCAATGTGCAATTGACTGAAGGCGAAACACGAAGCAGCAGAGCAGCGGGCTTCTGTGCGCACTGAAGGCAATTGCAAGAATCCAGCAGCTGCTCCTTGCCAAGCACAGGCAGCTGCCTAGGTTCTTGCTTCTTGACCAACTCACAGTTGCCTTTCTTTTCAGCAGCTGCCACCGTGTTCTCTGCATCTCGGAGCCTCTGGGGAGCAACAAGAATTTCCAAGGTGGGATGCATGAAAACCAAAATAAAAACTCAGGAAGGTTGTCCTGGAACACCTCCCATTGGCATGCCAAGAGTGAATTCAAGAGGCAGGAGAGCGGCAGCCACCGTCCTGCAGCTGTCTGCGAGCTTCGCACACAAGCCGGCTTCTTCGCGGCTTCGTTCTTCGCCTATGCAAGCTACCGCGATCTCCGGCTGCCGGAGGCGAAGAAGCGGCAACTTCGCGCACAGATGACTGGAGCGGCAGCGGTGCGCTCCGAAGCGCCGCTTTTGCCGAAAGACGCCGGGAAGCGGCACTTGCTTTCGGCCAGCTGCGGAGCTCCGTATTCTGCCTCTCTAGTCGCCTACATCTTAGCCAAAAGCTTTTCCGCTCCAGTTCTCAAGGAGAAAGTGTACCAGCACTGCTCACTTAGCCCGACCTTGCCAGGAAATAGGATTTGCTGCACATTCCAAGGACACTGCATTTTCCTGGGCAAGCTGCAACCTGCTGGCAGATGGCCGTGCTCTCTGCCCACTCCTGCCCAGCTCTGGGTAGTAGCGGGCACGTTGCAGCCTGGCGAAGGCAAGAAACCTGGAGAGCTGTCACAGAGCAGAAGGGCAGCTGAGATGCTGAAAAGCAGCAAAGCTGAACTGCCTGCCTCAACTTCAGCAGTGTGTAATTGACTGAAGGCGAAAAACCAAGCAGCAGAGCAGCGGGCTTCTGTGCGCACTGAAGGCAATTGCTAGAATCCAGCAGCTGCTCCTCGCCAAGCACAGTCAACTGCCTGTGTTCTTGCTTCTTGACCAACTCACAGTTGCCCTTCTTCTCAGCAGCTGCCACCGTGTTCTCTGCATCTCGGAGCCTCTGGGGAGCAGCAAGAATTTCCAAGGTGGGATGTAGTAGGACTACGTCAAAACCCAGGAAAATTGTCCTGGAACACCTTCCACTCGCATGCCAAGATTGAATTCAAGAGGCAGGAGAGCGGCAGCCACCGTCCTGCAGCTGTCTGCGAGCTTCGCACACAAGCCGGCTTCTTCGCGGCTTCGTTCTTCGCCTATGCAAGCTACCGCGATCTCCGGCTGCCGGAGGCGAAGAAGCGGCAACTTCGCGCACAGATGACTGGAGCGGCAGCGGTGCGCTCCGAAGCGCCGCTTTTGCCGAAAGACGCCGGGAAGCGGCACTTGCTTTCGGCCAGCTGCGGAGCTGCGTATTCTGCCTCTCTAGTCGCCTACATCTTAGCGAAAAGCTTTTCCGGTCCAGTTCTCAAGGAGAAAGTGTCCCAGCACTGCTCACTTAGCCCGACCTTGCCAGGAAATAGGATTTGCTGCACATTCCAAGGACACTGCATTTTCCTGGGCAAGCTGCAACCTGCTGGCAGATGGCCGTGCTCTCTGCCCACTCCTGCCCAGTTCTTGGTACTAGCGGGCACGTTGCAGCCTGGCGAAGGCAAGAAACCTGGAGAGCTGTCACAGAGCAGAAGGGCAGCTGAGATGCTGAAAAGCAGCAAAGCTGAACTGCCTGCCTCAACTTCAGCAGTGTGTAATTGACTGAAGGCGAAAAACCAAGCAGCAGAGCAGCGGGCTTCTGTGCGCACTGAAGGCAATTGCTAGAATCCAGCAGCTGCTCCTCGCCAAGCACAGTCAACTGCCTGTGTTCTTGCTTCTTGACCAACTCACAGTTGCCCTTCTTCTCAGCAGCTGCCACCGTGTTCTCTGCATCTCGGAGCCTCTGGGGAGCAGCAAGAATTTCCAAGGTGGGATGTAGTAGGACTACGTCAAAACCCAGGAAAATTGTCCTGGAACACCTTCCACTCGCATGCCAAGATTGAATTCAACAGGCTTGGAGAGCGGCAGCCACCGTCCTGCAGCTGTCTGCGAGCTTCGCACACAAGCCGGCTTCTTCGCGGCTTCGTTCTTCGCCTATGCAAGCTACCGCGATCTCCGGCTGCCGGAGGCGAAGAAGCGGCTACTTCGCGCACAGATGACTGGAGCGGCAGCGGTGCGCTCCGAAGCGCCGCTTTTGCCGAAAGACGCCGGGAAGCGGCACTTGCTTTCGGCCAGCTGCGGAGCTCCGTATTCTGCCTCTCGAGTCGCCTACATCTTAGCGAAAAGCTTTTCCGCTCCAGTTCTCAAGGAGAAAGTGTCCCAGCACTGCTCACTTAGCCCGACCTTGCCAGGAAATAGGATTTGCTGCACATTCCAAGGACACTGCATTTTCCTGGGCAAGCTGCAACCTGCTGGCAAATGGCCGTGCTCTCTGCCCACTCCTGCCCAGCTCTGGGTAGTAGCGGGCACGTTGCAGCCTGGCGAAGGCAAGAAACCTGGAGAGCTGTCACAGAGCAGAAGGGCAGCTGAGATGCTGAAAAGCAGCAAAGCTGAACTGCCTGCCTCAACTTCAGCAGTGTGTAATTGACTGAAGGCGAAAAACCAAGCAGCAGAGCAGCGGGCTTCTGTGCGCACTGAAGGCAATTGCAAGAATCCAGCAGCTGCTCCTCGCCAAGCACAGTCAACTGCCTGTGTTCTTGCTTCTTGACCAACTCACAGTTGCCCTTCTTCTCAGCAGCTGCCACCTGTTCTCTGCATCTCGGAGCCTCTGGGGAGCAACAAGAATTTCCAAGGTGGGATGCATGAAAACTAAAATAAAAACTCAGGAAGTTTGTCCTGGAACACCTTCTATTGGCATGCCAAGAGTGAATTCAAGAGGCAGGAGAGCGGCAGCCACCGTCCTGCAGCAGTCTGCGAGCTTCGCACACAAGCCGGCTTCTTCGCGGCTTCGTTCTTCGCCTCTTGCAAGCTACCGCGATCTCCGGCTGCCGGAGGCGAGAAAGCGGCAACTTCGCGCACAGATGACTGGAGCGGCAGCGGTGCGCTCCGAAGCGCCGCTTTTGCCGAAAGACGCCGGGAAGCGGCACTTGCTTTCGGCCAGCTGCGGAGCTGCGTATTCTGCCTCTCTAGTCGCCTACATCTTAGCGAAAAGCTTTTCCGGTCCAGTTCTCAAGGAGAAAGTGTCCCAGCACTGCTCACTTAGCCCGACCTTGCCAGGAAATAGGATTTGCTGCACATTCCAAGGACACTGCATTTTCCTGGGCAAGCTGCAACCTGCTGGCAGATGGCCGTGCTCTCTGCCCACTCCTGCCCAGTTCTTGGTACTAGCGGGCACGTTGCAGCCTGGCGAAGGCAAGAAACCTGGAGAGCTGTCACAGAGCAGAAGGGCAGCTGAGATGCTGAAAAGCAGCAAAGCTGAACTGCCTGCCTCAACTTCAGCAGTGTGTAATTGACTGAAGGCGAAAAACCAAGCAGCAGAGCAGCGGGCTTCTGTGCGCACTGAAGGCAATTGCTAGAATCCAGCAGCTGCTCCTCGCCAAGCACAGTCAACTGCCTGTGTTCTTGCTTCTTGACCAACTCACAGTTGCCCTTCTTTTCAGCAGCTGCCACCGTGTTCTCTGCATCTCGGAGCCTCTGGGGAGCAGCAAGAATTTCCAAGGTGGGATGTAGTAGGACTACGTCAAAACCCAGGAAAATTGTCCTGGAACACCTTCCACTCGCATGCCAAGAGTGAATTCAACAGGCTTGGAGAGCGGCAGCCACCGTCCTGCAGCTGTCTGCGAGCTTCGCACACAAGCCGGCTTCTTCGCGGCTTCGTTCTTCGCCTATGCAAGCTACCGCGATCTCCGGCTGCCGGAGGCGAAGAAGCGGCTACTTCGCGCACAGATGACTGGAGCGGCAGCGGTGCGCTCCGAAGCGCCGCTTTTGCCGAAAGACGCCGGGAAGCGGCACTTGCTTTCGGCCAGCTGCGGAGCTCCGTATTCTGCCTCTCTAGTCGCCTACATCTTAGCGAAAAGCTTTTCCGCTCCAGTTCTCAAGGAGAAAGTGTACCAGCACTGCTCACTTAGCCCGACCTTGCCAGGAAATAGGATTTGCTGCACATTCCAAGGACACTGCATTTTCCTGGGCAAGCTGCAACCTGCTGGCAGATGGCCGTGCTCTCTGCCCACTCCTGCCCAGTTCTTGGTACTAGCGGGCACGTTGCAGCCTGGCGAAGGCAAGAGACCTCGAGAGCTGTCACAGAGCAGAAGGGCAGCTGAGATGCTGAAAAGCAGCAAAGCTGAACTGCCTGCCTCAACTTCAGCAGTGTGTAATTGACTGAAGGCGAAAAGCCAAGCAGCAGAGCAGCGGGCTTCTGTGCGCACTGAAGGCAATTGCAAGAATCCAGCAGCTGCTCCTCGCCAAGCACAGTCAACTGCCTGTGTTCTTGCTTCTTGACCAACTCACAGTTGCCTTTCTTTTCAGCAGCTGCCACCGTGTTCTCTGCATCTCGGAGCCTCTGGGGTGCAACAAGAATTTCCAAGGTGGGATGTAGCAGGACTACGTCAAAACCCAGGAAAATTGTCCTGGAACACCTTCCACTCGCATGCCAAGAGTGAATTCAACAGGCTTGGAGAGCGGCAGCCACCGTCCTGCAGCTGTCTGCGAGCTTCGCACACAAGCCGGCTTCTTCGCGGCTTCGTTCTTCGCCTCTTGCAAGCTACCGCGATCTCCGGCTGCCGGAGGCGAAGAAGCGGCAACTTCGCGCACAGATGACTGGAGCGGCAGCGGTGCGCTCCGAAGCGCCGCTTTTGCCGAAAGACGCCGGGAAGCGGCACTTGCTTTCGGCCAGCTGCGGAGCTGCGTATTCTGCCTCTCTAGTCGCCTACATCTTAGCCAAAAGCTTTTCCGCTCCAGTTCTCAAGGAGAAAGTGTCCCAGCACTGCTCACTTAGCCCGACCTTGCCAGGAAATAAGATTTGCTGCACATTCCAAGGACACTGCATTTTCCTGGGCAAGCTGCAACCTGCTGGCAGATGGCCGTGCTCTCTGCCCACTCCTGCCCAGTTCTTGGTACTAGCGGGCACGTTGCAGCCTGGCGAAGGCAAGAAACCTCTGAAACGATACGCGGAAGAAATCAATAGACTCCATAACCTGGGGTAGTTATGAAGTGGGTACGTATGTCAGCGCCCGGCACAAGTGAGATAGCTCTCCAAAACTTGTGCCCCGAGCCTCAGTCTGACCCACACTTTTATTCTTAAAGACGTTCCATATGCAATACATTGCACAACTTTTTCATGCATATTCCACCCCTGGCCCCGCCTGTCCTCGCTTCTCATGCGAAGTAAGTCCACGCCCTTCTGGGCATGCGTGGTTTGCTGTGGTGGTCGTACGGGGGTCTCTTGGTGGTCCTGAGGCTGAAGATTGTGGTCTTCCTCATGATTGAACTTTTGAACTTTTCCTCTCTGCGCGTGCGCTTTTGGTCCTTTGGTGCTTATCTGAGTACGTCTGTCAGTCTTGATAGGCTTGGAGACAGAGGAGCTTCTTTATCTGGGTTCTTTCCTTCTTCTGGTATTGTTCTCTATGCAAGAAGCTTCAGAAATTTGCATTTTCCTATGCCCTTTGTACTAGGCAGAGGTTTCTTAAGTAAAAGGTTGAAAATTCAACAGATAACTCTACAAGCTAAATTAGAAATGCTTCATTCATTTTGTTAACCTAACTCTAAAAATCTCTGCTTCAGTCCCCCCTTTTCTTAAAATAGATTAAATTCTTTTACTACAGGGGTCTTGATTTAAATTCTGATCTACTATCATGACCGTCCTCTTTCAGTAAGATTCTATGAGTTGTAGAGAGTGATGTCAGACTGGCCATGTGTTTTAACATCCTCGAATTCTACATGAGTGTTAAAGTAGACATCATTAAACTTACAGTAACTAAAATTAATAGGATTATAATTGGGTGACATAAAGTCTTCTAAACAGTGTATTTCACTAGTTATGACTTGTGTTTATTAGCTAGTGATTGGTGCTGGATACACCAAGTTAAGAGACTTAACATACAGGAGGTTAGTGACATGTCTTGGGTAGACATTCTCTTTCGCACCCCATATGGTTTTTCATAAAGCAATTCAAAGTGGTTTAGCTTTTCTTTAGTCTTGGGTTTGGTTCGGATCTGCAGTAGTGCTAATGGGAGGGATTGAGTCCATGACAAATTAGCTTCTTGTCCCAATTGTACAATTTGTTGTTTGATCAAATGATTCATTTTTTTTACCTGACCACTTGATTGTGGGTTATATGGGGTGCGAAGTTCTCAGTCTATGTTCAAGTATTGGCTAACTTGTTGCACGAATTTTACAATAAAATGTGGTCCTCTATTTGAGGAGATTGTGGCCAGGACTCTAAAGCGTGGTATGTTTTCTTGTACCAATACCTTAGTTACTTCTTGAGCTTTAGAAGTCCTGGTGGGGAATGCTTCTGGCCATCCTGAAAAGGTATCTGTTAGCACCAGGAAAAACTTATACCCCCCTTTTCTTGGCAATTCTGTACAATCAATCTGCCATTGCTGCTCCGGCCCATGACCCTTCCTAATCTGGCTAAGCTTTGGTTTGGGAGTATTTTTGGGGTTGGTCTGGAGGCAAAGGTCACATTGTCGAGTTGTAAATGTCTAGTTATGCTAGAGCATCAATACCCCAATGGTTTTCTGGTGTTCTTCCTTTATTAGGGACCATCAGAAATAGGAGGGTAGAACTAATTTTCCTTCTATGGTGGCCCATCCCTCTTGGTTATAGTCTCCTTTTTGCTCATAGATTAATTTTTTTTCTGGTTTGTTGTATCTTGGCTTACCTTTAGGGGAAATTTGCCCGTCTTGCTGCTTCTTTTGCTTCCCTATCTGCCAGCTCGTTTCCTTCTTCCAATTCGGAGTTGATCTTCTGATGTGCCTTAATGTGCATGATCGCTACTTTCTCTGGCAACTGGACTGCTGCTAGAAGTGGCAGTACTTCTGATGCATCTTTAATATTTTTCCCTTGAGACTTCAGCAGTCCTCTCTCTTTCTAAATGGCTCTGTGAGCATGCACTACTCCAAATGCATACTTCGAGTCCGTGTATATGTTTATTTCTTTCCCTCTTGCCAATTCTAGGGCCCGAGTTAGAGCAATTATCTCGGCCTTCTGTGCAGAGGTATTTGTTGGCAGGGGCCCAGATGATATTACTTCCTTGCACGTTGGAACTGCCTAGCCGGCGTGCCGTTTTCCACTGATGATATAACTGCTTCCATCAGTAAACGAGACTTCTGCATTCTCGAGAGGGGTGTCCTTCGAGTCAGGGCAGCTGGAGTAGGTGGCTTCAATGGTCTCCAGGCAGTCATGTTCCACTGGTTCCCCTTGGTTTCTACTGAGGAAGGAGGCTGGATTGACAATGTTAGCCACTACTATCTCTACATCATCTTGCTCCGCTATGATAGCTTGGTATCTCAGGAGCCGTTGTGGGGAAAGCCAATGCCCACCTTTTACCTCTAGCACTGCAGACACTGTGTGAGACACTAGCACAGTTCTTTTCTGGCCTAGGGTGAATTTGTGTGCCTCTTGGATGTTCAGGACGACTGCTGCAACAGCTCTGAGGCACCCAGGCCACCCTTTAGCTGCTGTATCCAATTGCTTAGAGAAGTAAGCCACTGCTCTCCGATATGGGCCCAGGTCCTGTGCTAGTATTCCTAAGGCGATTCCTTGCTTCTCATGGGAGAATAAAAGGAAAGGCTTACTCACGTCCGGCAATCTCAGGGCTGGAGCTGACATGAGGGCTTTTTTCAGCTGGTTGAAAGCTTGCGTAGCTTCCTTTGTCTCTTGGATGTTCCTGCTTTCAGTTGCAATCAGTTCATAGAAGGGCTTAACAAACAGTCCATAGTTACAGATCCATAACCTGCACCACCCTGTCATCCTCAGGAAAGTTCGTAGTTCCTTTACCGTCTGAGGTTTTGGGGTCTGGCATATTGCCTCCTTCCGGCTTTGGCCCAAGGTACGTTGTCTAGCACTGACTTCCTAACCCAGATAAGTTACTTTCTGTTTTACTACTTGGGCTTTTTTCTTTGATACTCGGTACCCTTGGAGCCCCAAAAAGTTCAAGAGGCTTATCGTCCAGGCCGTGCATGCTTCCCTTGTCCGTGTGGCTATCAGGATGTCATCTACGTACTCTAGCAACTTCCCTTCCTCTGGAGGGGCTTCTCAGGTCTCTAATTCTTTTGCAAGTTGTTCTCCAAACAAAGTGGGTGAGTTTTTGAATCCTTGTGGGAGTCTGGTCCATGTCAGTTGAGTTCTTGGCCCGCTCTTAGGATTTTCCCATTCAAATGCAAAAATTTTCTGGCTTCGTGGATAGGAAGGCAAAAGAAGGCATCTTTTAAATCTAAAACGGTAAACCAAGTTAGCTCGGGGGTTAAGCAAGTTAATAACGTGTAGGGATTGGCCACCACAGGATACAGATCCTCAGTGACCTTGTTTATGGCCCGCAGATCCTGTACTAACCGGTATGACCCATCAGGTTTACCAACTGGTAGGATAGGGGTATTAACACTTACATAACATAAGTTGGAACAAGGTATTATAGACAATATCATGGTCATCAATGGAAGCAATATTTGATGGAACTTTTTCAGTTCTGAGGGTTCGTAACTTGTGTTTGTCGGTGACAGCAGGGAAGCACAGTGAGGCTGCTTAACAGGGCAGGATGCATACATATACTTTCCTTCGTCTACATTCACTTAACTTTATTTTACTTACTCTTACACATAACAAAACAACCACAACAACAAGGTACCTTTTCTTTTTCAACACACCTATTACACTTGTAGGTGTCCCTGGCTAGTCCCAGTGTTCTTGGATACCCCTCAATCTAGCTGTGTGGTTCCCAACTCTAGATCCTGTCAGACTTCTCTTCAAACTGGCAAAATTTTTACTCAATCTTGGCTGCTCTCAACAACCCAGCAAACTTAATTCTGGGTGCTCTTGGAATGTTAATCCCTCAACCCAGCAGGTTTGACTTAACCCTGGATGCTCTTGGAACATTAATCCCTCAATCCAGCAGGTTTGAATCAACCCTGGATGCTCTTGGAACATTAATCCCTCAATCCAGCAGGTTTGAATCAACCCTGGATGCTCTTGGAATATTAATCCCTCAATCCAGCAGGTTTGATCTTGGATGTTCTCGGGCATTCTTATCCCTCAATCCAGCAGAATTTTTAGGGGCCCCTCCTACACATTTTACCTTTTATTTTTCCCCAATAGATTATGCCAAGAAAACCCTCTTTTTACCTTTTCATTAATTTTTTTTTCTAATTAATTACCTTTTACTCCCCCCCCGCCCCCCCCCCCCCACTAAGGGGTCCCACTCTTTCTCTGAGACCCAGTCCCAGGGGGGGTTCTCTCACTCTTTTTATTACTCGCTTCGTCTCTTTACTGGCCGCTTTTCTCGCGAAAAAGACGGAAACGCAGCATGGGAGACTGCCGCTCTCGCTTAGCAGGTCTGGGGTAACCAGCCCGCCTCTGTCACGATCCGCTTCTTCCGGGGTGTCGTGATGGTTCTTTTCACCCATCCCAAAAGTGCAACAAAGGCAAACAACAAGGGACTATCAGTTAATCACAACAAATGCACCTTTAGTAGGGGCCAAAACAGTAAACGCGATAGTGGGGATCTGAAAGGAGATAAAAGGTTAGAGAGAGAAGAGGGATATGGGAATAGCTACCAACACAGGCGAGATCCTCAGTGCTCCGGACGATGGGGATCCGTCTGTCGTGTCGGGGGAGTCTTCGAAGTTCTGGCCGACTCGGGGCTCCAATTATAGTCCACAGAGGAGAGAGGGGGGGAACAAGTGTAATAATGAAAGTCCATTGTAATCGCCCCGAGGGAACGGGTGAGTCCACAGAAACCACCAAAGCAAGACGAATCCAATGAAGAATAAGTCCATTTGAATCACTGAAGGGAAACAGGTCATGTCATTAGTGGTCAGACCACCAATTTCCCCTCCTCCCTATAGCAGGGGTCTCAGTCTCAGTCCTTGGGAGGAGGGTTCTCATTCTTTCTTTGTCACAGTGGTAACGAGGCAGATGAGGGGTCTTCAGTGAAGGACCGCGAGAGTCACCCCAAAAGTTCATTGGGCTTAAGAACGGAGATTAGAAGCAGGCCGCGCATCAGGCTGTCCCGTGCTGGCTCCATGTCAGGTCTTTGCCAAGTCCTTGCCAACTCCTTGCCAAGTTCTTACCAGGCCTTGTTGGGAACAGCCAGCATGACGGTTCAGTGGTCCCACCTGTGCTGTGTCCTGTTCTAAGCCGGAACTACAGTGGGGGAAGGGATTCTTTCTTGTGGCAATCGGAAGGCAGAATGGAAAATGAGGGGCTTCTGACGGGCTCTTACACCACCCCGTGACTGACGATTGCCCTCGAAAGATCTTCATCAGCAGGATTCCATGGTGTCGTCGTGGAGTCTTCAGGACTCGTCAAGTGTTGGCAGCAGGTCCCAGGGAAAAGAGAAGAGGAAAAGGGAAAGAAAGAGAAAACGGGAAAACTAAAACAATCACAACATATTAGTAATCACAACAAATTATAATTAAACAATAAGCAAAATACAATTAGTAAATCAATAATAGTTATTTAAATAATAATCAATATGAATCAATTAAACAATAAATTGATCAAATAATAAACCAGTATCATCAATATTAAACAGTAAAGTAATAAACCTAGTATAATCGATATTACTCAGTACAATTTTATAAACAATAAACAAAAATAATTAAAACAGCGATTAGAACAAATCATAAAAGAAAATGATGTAGAACATATCTTCTAACCTTATCATCTTCTTGTGTCTACTGTCCTGGGAACATCTCTAGTGTAAAGGATGTCGGCCAAGTGGTGTGCATTAATTATAGATGTTAATTTTGTTCATCGTTTCATCATTCTCCAATTTACAATAAGCAAGATTACTGATAAAACAAAACCAATCATAACTAAAATCAGAAGAACAACAATGGGATGACACAATTTCTTCAGGATACCGGTGGCGGTGGGTGACCACCCGAAAAGGGTATCCCACCACTTGTGCTCGGCATCACTTTTCACCCTTTCTACAACACGATGTATTTCTTGCACATGATGATGAACAGTTACCAGAGTTTTCTGTCCATTCCCCTTGATTTTTCCTAGGATCTCTATTAGATCTTGATGAAGTAATAATTGCTTTACCAGAGAAAGGTTCATCCCAATGGGAGTAGGCAGTAGCTTGTGAATCAACGTGAGATTGGATTCTAAAAGTTCATGTGAAGTAACTGGAGCTACAAAAGAAAAATCACATCCTGCAATTTTAGTAAAGTTGCAAGCACAAAAATTGGAATGATTTTTAGTAGCTACTACTGTACTTTCTATAAACACAGTATCCCAAGCGGTTCTGAAGCAGGCACACCCATTGTCTGTAGATACAAGGACTGTTTCAGAAGTCTCGTTAGGATGAATATCAAAATGACAGCTATTTTGTTCTGTCTCCAGACAAATATCTTGAGCTACAATTGCATTACCTTCACAGATAAACCCTAGTTGTTCTCAGATGGTACAGGACTCTAAATTGACAGTTTGCCATTTGTCATCAATTTGACGGGCCCATTCTCTATGTTCAGAAGGATAGAAAGTGGGTCCATCATGATTTAATCCTAGTGCAATGATAGGGAATATCAAATGCACCCAGGCATTTCTTATGGTCAACGCAAATGCTGTGGCTGTGTTTGTGTTAGGGTCATAGGTAAAATTCACTAAATTCCACCAGGATTGGAAATCTCTTTCAAAGTCAGTGGCACTGTCCCAGACTATTTTCCTAATTTCAGTGGGAAAAGTGCCTTCTTCACCTTCTCTTATAATTGAGGCAGCAACTGACTGCATCCATCATTGAGCCTGGATACGGCTAAGAGCTAAGGAAACGTTGCTTTGTGTGGCATTAAGTGCATCAATGATCAATTTGCTATTATTTACATTTATCTTTTCCCAATTTGCTAGAATGTTTGATAGCAACCACTGATGTGTTCCCAAGGCTGATAAGGACGATTGCAGTGGTTGTTGTATTTTGGTTAAATCTTTAGTTGTGGAAGCCAATTTATTCATTCATACTTCTGAATCAATACTATTTAGGATTCCCAATCCTGTTCCCACAAGACCAGTTATGTCTCTTGGCACGCGGTTTTTAGGAGGCTTCCACTGTCGCAGCCAGGTTGTCCAAGCCTGAAAAGAGGTCTGCAAAAAGGGTGAACAAGCTGGTTGTATTTCTCAGATATTGTTTTGCATCAGCAATTTGACTTGTTTAAGAGACCATAACAGATTAAACAATATCTGTTGTTGGCCAGTTTTCCTGATTCTACATGGTCCAATTTCAAAAATTTTCGGGCTAAGTGTAACCAGTGGTTGGGTGGTAGGTGTCACAACATTAACATCAAGTCCTACTCCAGTATTTGAATCAATACTTTCAACTTAAAAAACAAAAACAAAAACAAAAACAAAAACAAAAACAAAACAAAACAAAAAAAAAAGTGCTTCAGTATTTTTGGACCAAAACCAAACTACTTCTACAGTTTGTGTTCATGTGAAATTGTGCCAACAATCCTGTATGCTTGGGTGCGTACAAACCTTTTTGTGCTTCAAGAGATCCTTTCACTTTTTCTGCATGCTACCACAATTAGTTCAGACCACGGTCACTCAGCTGCTTTCTGGCCATGGGGTTGCGGTAGGATGCAGAAAAGTATGACCAGTTTTATCATGGATTAGGTGGTCTTCATGTCCCTCGGAGTTCTTCTGAGAAAGTAAACACAACAGAATTCTGCCGCCGAGAGGCAGAAAAGTTAGAATGATGGAATTATCCAGCATGTATTTGTCCAATGCTCTTTCCCTAGAGCACCAGAGGATTCCCATGCATATTTCTTCAGAGGGGGTTTTAGCACAAGTGCTACTAGTCCTATAGTAAGAGAGGTCCACCAGAACAGGTTGGCCAGGGTCATGAGCTGGATTATTAGGATCATTTGGTACAGAGCATAGGAGTCAGTGTAGATGCAGACCAAAGAGGAATTCTGTGCTTCTCGTTGAAAAATACTCCAGACAGCTATCAGCTCCCCACTGTGTGTACTACCTTCTCCCTCTGTAATCATTTGCTCACCAGAGGAAAAGTGGAGGGCTTCTGCCCTAGATTTCCATCCTTTTCCTTCCCCTTTAGCAAAAGCATCAGTAAACCAAGAGTTTGCTGATTGTTCGGGGCAGAAAGGAGGGGTTACTTTGATTACAGAGGCAGGTTTGTCCAAGCTCTCCGTTTCTTGGATTGCTAAAGTTTTTACAGCTCCTTCTGTCATTGAGAAGAAGTTACAGTAATGTTCAACCTGAGCATACCACTTTCTCACTGAGGCCCTCTGGGCCACCCCGTCAGGAGGGGGACTCCCACTAGTGACTGTCTTAATAACCTTGAAGGGGCCTCTCAATACAATTGGTTGTTTTTGTGCAATTTTTTCTACTTCTAGGAAAGCTAAGATAACCATCAACAATCCTTTTTCCCAGGTAGTGTATCTTTTCTCAGCATCTTTGGAACCACGGGAATCAAAACCAACAGGTCTTGTCGGAGCCTCAGGACCCCGCTGCCATATGTGTACTGACAGCCCTGAGGAGGCAAATGCCCATTCCACCTGGAAAGGATCTGTAGGATGGATAGGGCCCAGTGCTTGATGAGCTGTTGCTTCAAAAATCAGCAATTGCAATGCTGACTCCTGAGAAAGACTCCAATCCCATTTCACCCCTTTCCTCAACAAGTCATAAAGGGGAACAAATGGGTCGTTCCAGTGACTAGGAAATCTGTCTGGTCTTTCTACAGGAGATACAGCTGCTATCGTTTTTGGAAGGAGAATTGCTGTAGGTTTGAGTGATTCTGGAAGCCCACAAATTCAAGGGGTCATTATCTTGGGCTTCACAGGTAATTGCATCAGGGATTCAAAGCCAGGAATTCATTTCTTTTTGTGAGTCATTTGCAGGCAAGCAGCTTTGTGCACATTTTCCAAGAGCTGGTCGGGGGTACTAATTCTAGCTATGGGATCTCCCCTTTCCAAGGGGCTTGTTCCCCCGGCCCAAAAAGCTGCACGCTGTGTCAGGGACCATGTGTCACCTTTCTCTCCCGTTGTTAAGAAGACACCATGTCCCCAATACCCACTGGCTTCCTGTTCAGTGAATTGAATTTGATCACCACCAGTGAGGGACACCCGGAAAACATATTCTGTTTCTGATTCATGTGGAGGCTGTCCGTATTCCCTTTTAAGCTTAGCTAGCTCGGTGGCCGTGTTTAGTTGTGATGGTATGCGTTTGGTTGTGATGTGAGGTTCCAGATCATCATCACTGAGATAGTTCTACTCTGTTTTAATCAAGGGTCTCAAGTGATGGCAGCAATGTTCCCCACAATTACTTGCTGCTTCAAGTTCTTGATGAGGATAGATTTGTTTAATGTGAGGAGTTTCCTTCTCCTCAAGCTCTGTAGAGGAATCAGCATGATGTGATTTGTTAATATGTTCCTCTCTTAAGGCAGCTCGCAATGCATAGATCACATTTTTTTGCTTCATAGAACTGTTTTTGCAAAATTTCAACTAGATTTTGAAGGGAGTCTATTATAGCACGTTCCTCACTTCTTCGCTCGAAGCCATTTTCTATAGCTGCCATAAGACAAGCTCCCAAAACTGAGCAGAAGATAGTTTTATTTTTGCCCAGTTTGAATTTTGTTTCATGTTGTAATGAACACACTCTATCAATAACATTTTCTAAGTTCAACCAATTACTCTGTGCCCATTTTTCTCCTTCTGTAGAAGGTTTGGCATTGTGTTTGGCTAGTAGTGCATAAAATTCAGCTTTAATTTCAAGGCTAAGATTGTCACTCATTTTGGGAAGGGACCAAAACCACGACAGGGAGCTACAAACTTAAGTTCCACAAAACTACACAGCCCTCGCTGTGTCGCCCTTCGCTTCCCTGGCTGGGTGAAAGGACAATCATCTGCCTGGGAGGCTCTGCTTAGTTGCTTCAAGTTGTCCCTTCCTTCCCAGACCACATACACACAACAACAACAAAACAACAGTGTCCCGCCCTTTGCACTAAGGGATCCTTTATGAATTGCCAAAGACAGTATGGGTGCCTTTTCAGCTGCAACCCTTCTGTCTAGACAGAAATCCTGTCCGTGACGCCAATTTTAATGTCACGATCCGTTTCTTGCGGGGTGTCGTGATGGTTCTTTTCACCCATCCCAAAAGTGCAACAAAGGCAAACAACAAGGGACTATCAGTTAATCACAACAAATGCACCTTTAGTAGGGGCCAAAACAGTAAACGCGATAGTGGGGATCTGAAAGGAGATAAAAGGTTAGAGAGAGAACAGGGATATGGGAATAGCTACCAACACAGGCGAGATCCTCAGTGCTCCGGACGATGGGGATCCGTCTGTCGTGTCGGGGGAGTCTTCGAAGTTCTGGTCGACTCGGGGCTCCAATTATAGTCCACAGAGGAGAGAGGGGGGAAACAAGTGTAATAATGAAAGTCCATTGTAATCGCCCCGAGGGAACGGGTGAGTCCACAGAAACCACCAAAGCAAGACGAATCCAATGAAGAATAAGTCCATTTGAATCACTGAAGGGAAACAGGTCATGTCATTAGTGGTCAGACCACCAATTTCCCCTCCTCCCTATAGCAGGGGTCTCAGTCTCAGCCCTTGGGAGGAGGGTTCTCATTCTTTCTTTGTCACAGTGGTAACGAGGCAGATGAGGGGTCTTCAGTGAAGGACCGCGAGAGTCACCCCAAAAGTTCATTGGGCTTAAGAACGGAGATTAGAAGCAGGCCGCGCATCAGGCTGTCCCGTGCTGGCTCCATGTCAGGTCTTTGCCAAGTCCTTGCCAACTCCTTGCCAAGTTCTTACCAGGCCTTGTTGGGAACAGCCAGCATGACGGTTCAGTGGTCCCACCTGTGCTGTGTCCTGTTCTAAGCCGGAACTACAGTGGGGGAAGGGATTCTTTCTTGTGGCAATCGGAAGGCAGAATGGAAAATGAGGGGCTTCTGACGGGCTCTTACAGCCTCGCATTCACACACATTCATCCCCCCTTTATTCGCCCTGTAATGCAAAGGATCTCCCAGTTGCCGAGCCGTGGGGGCTTTTAGCCGCTCGGCACGAAGCTCGGGTAGCTGGTACATCTGAGGGTCCACCAGAAGAACGGGAGGGACACTCGGGCTGCTGAAATCCTGCTCGTTGATTGAAGGGTCGCAGAAGGGGCAAACAGGGAGACAACGAAGCAGTAGAGAGGCAGATTCCGAGAGCCCCGAAGGGCGGGGTGAGGATTCTTTTACTGCGTAGGGGTAGGAGGGTTTAGCATTCGAGGGTACAATCGGGAGAAGGCTAAAGGGAGGGGAAATATAACATTAACCAGTGGGGAAAAGGGAAAGGAGTGTTCTTGGTGGAAGAACCAAAGGGAAAACGTGGAACAGAGAAGATTCTAGGCTAAGGGGCAGACTTGAACAACAACTGACAGGACAGGGGGAGGGTACAATTCTCTTCCGAAAGGGGGTGGAGAACTCATACAACTGCTGTTTCCCATGGCAACCCTAGACTGCCTTCCCCAACCCCTCCCCCTGCACCAGTGACAGCTTTTAACACTGAAGGGCAGTGCTATTGTATAACAAACACTTAACTCTTAGCCCAGCCGGGCTGGCTGGCTACTTTTGCAAGCTTTTTACCAACTAGCGATGCTTGTAAGCGGTGCTTGTAACTCCTAGCTTGTACCACGCTCCCACTAGCTGCGCTATCAGCTAGCGGCGTTCAAAGCAGCTCCTCAAACCGCGGCTTGTGCCCGCGCGCCCGCTGCGCTATCAGCTGGGCCGCGCCTAAAGCACCTTTGCAAGCCCCGACTGAAACGATACGCGGAAGAAATCAATAGACTCCATAACCTGGGGTAGTTATGAAGTGGGTACGTATGTCAGCGCCCGGCACAAGTGAGATAGCTCTCCAAAACTTGTGCCCCGAGCCTCAGTCTGACCCACACTTTTATTCTTAAAGACGTTCCATATGCAATACATTGCACAACTTTTTCATGCATATTCCACCCCTGGCCCCGCCTGTCCTCGCTTCTCATGCGAAGTAAGTCCACGCCCTTCTGGGCATGCGTGGTTTGCTGTGGTGGTCGTACGGGGGTCTCTTGGTGGTCCTGAGGCTGAAGATTGTGGTCTTCCTCATGATTGAACTTTTGAACTTTTCCTCTCTGCGCGTGCGCTTTTGGTCCTTTGGTGCTTATCTGAGTACGTCTGTCAGTCTTGATAGGCTTGGAGACAGAGGAGCTTCTTTATCTGGGTTCTTTCCTTCTTCTGGTATTGTTCTCTATGCAAGAAGCTTCAGAAATTTGCATTTTCCTATGCCCTTTGTACTAGGCAGAGGTTTCTTAAGTAAAAGGTTGAAAATTCAACAGATAACTCTACAAGCTAAATTAGAAATGCTTCATTCATTTTGTTAACCTAACTCTAAAAATCTCTGCTTCAGTCCCCCCTTTTCTTAAAATAGATTAAATTCTTTTACTACAGGGGTCTTGATTTAAATTCTGATCTACTATCATGACCGTCCTCTTTCAGTAAGATTCTATGAGTTGTAGAGAGTGATGTCAGACTGGCCATGTGTTTTAACATCCTCGAATTCTACATGAGTGTTAAAGTAGACATCATTAAACTTACAGTAACTAAAATTAATAGGATTATAATTGGGTGACATAAAGTCTTCTAAACAGTGTATTTCACTAGTTATGACTTGTGTTTATTAGCTAGTGATTGGTGCTGGATACACCAAGTTAAGAGACTTAACATACAGGAGGTTAGTGACATGTCTTGGGTAGACATTCTCTTTCGCACCCCATATGGTTTTTCATAAAGCAATTCAAAGTGGTTTAGCTTTTCTTTAGTCTTGGGTTTGGTTCGGATCTGCAGTAGTGCTAATGGGAGGGATTGAGTCCATGACAAATTAGCTTCTTGTCCCAATTGTACAATTTGTTGTTTGATCAAATGATTCATTTTTTTTACCTGACCACTTGATTGTGGGTTATATGGGGTGCGAAGTTCTCAGTCTATGTTCAAGTATTGGCTAACTTATTGCACGAATTTTACAATAAAATGTGGTCCTCTATTTGAGGAGATTGTGGCCAGGACTCTAAAGCGTGGTATGTTTTCTTGTACCAATACCTTAGTTACTTCTTGAGCTTTAGAAGTCCTGGTGGGGAATGCTTCTGGCCATCCTGAAAAGGTATCTGTTAGCACCAGGAAAAACTTATACCCCCCTTTTCTTGGCAATTCTGTACAATCAATCTGCCATTGCTGCTCCGGCCCATGACCCTTCCTAATCTGGCTAAGCTTTGGTTTGGGAGTATTTTTGGGGTTGGTCTGGAGGCAAAGGTCACATTGTCGAGTTGTAAATGTCTAGTTATGCTAGAGCATCAATACCCCAATGGTTTTCTGGTGTTCTTCCTTTATTAGGGACCATCATAAATAGGAGGGTAGAACTAATTTTCCTTCTATGGTGGCCCATCCCTCTTGGTTATAGTCTCCTTTTTGCTCATAGATTAATTTTTTTTCTGGTTTGTTGTATCTTGGCTTACCTTTAGGGGAAATTTGCCCGTCTTGCTGCTTCTTTTGCTTCCCTATCTGCCAGCTCGTTTCCTTCTTCCAATTCGGAGTTGATCTTCTGATGTGCCTTAATGTGCATGATCGCTACTTTCTCTGGCAACTGGACTGCTGCTAGAAGTGGCAGTACTTCTGATGCATCTTTAATATTTTTCCCTTGAGACTTCAGCAGTCCTCTCTCTTTCTAAATGGCTCTGTGAGCATGCACTACTCCAAATGCATACTTCGAGTCCGTGTATATGTTTATTTCTTTCCCTCTTGCCAATTCTAGGGCCCGAGTTAGAGCAATTATCTCGGCCTTCTGTGCAGAGGTATTTGTTGGCAGGGGCCCAGATGATATTACTTCCTTGCACGTTGGAACTGCCTAGCCGGCGTGCCGTTTTCCACTGATGATATAACTGCTTCCATCAGTAAACGAGACTTCTGCATTCTCGAGAGGGGTGTCCTTCGAGTCAGGGCAGCTGGAGTAGGTGGCTTCAATGGTCTCCAGGCAGTCATGTTCCACTGGTTGCCCTTGGTTTCTACTGAGGAAGGAGGCTGGATTGACAATGTTAGCCACTACTATCTCTACATCATCTTGCTCCGCTATGATAGCTTGGTATCTCAGGAGCCGTTGTGGGGAAAGCCAATGCCCACCTTTTACCTCTAGCACTGCAGACACTGTGTGAGACACTAGCACAGTTCTTTTCTGGCCTAGGGTGAATTTGTGTGCCTCTTGGATGTTCAGGACGACTGCTGCAACAGCTCTGAGGCACCCAGGCCACCCTTTAGCTGCTGTATCCAATTGCTTAGAGAAGTAAGCCACTGCTCTCCGATATGGGCCCAGGTCCTGTGCTAGTATTCCTAAGGCGATTCCTTGCTTCTCATGGGAGAATAAAAGGAAAGGCTTACTCACGTCCGGCAATCTCAGGGCTGGAGCTGACATGAGGGCTTTTTTCAGCTGGTTGAAAGCTTGCGTAGCTTCCTTTGTCTCTTGGATGTTCCTGCTTTCAGTTGCAATCAGTTCATAGAAGGGCTTAACAAACAGTCCATAGTTACAGATCCATAACCTGCACCACCCTGTCATCCTCAGGAAAGTTCGTAGTTCCTTTACCGTCTGAGGTTTTGGGGTCTGGCATATTGCCTCCTTCCGGCTTTGGCCCAAGGTACGTTGTCTAGCACTGACTTCCTAACCCAGATAAGTTACTTTCTGTTTTACTACTTGGGCTTTTTTCTTTGATACTCGGTACCCTTGGAGCCCCAAAAAGTTCAAGAGGCTTATCGTCCAGGCCGTGCATGCTTCCCTTGTCCGTGTGGCTATCAGGATGTCATCTACGTACTCTAGCAACTTCCCTTCCTCTGGACGGGCTTCTCAGGTCTCTAATTCTTTTGCAAGTTGTTCTCCAAACAAAGTGGGTGAGTTTTTGAATCCTTGTGGGAGTCTGGTCCATGTCAGTTGAGTTCTTCGTCCGCTCTTAGGATTTTCCCATTCAAATGCAAAAATTTTCTGGCTTCGTGGATAGGAAGGCAAAAGAAGGCATCTTTTAAATCTAAAACGGTAAACCAAGTTAGCTCGGGGGTTAAGCAAGTTAATAACGTGTAGGGATTGGCCACCACAGGATACAGATCCTCCGTGACCTTGTTTATGGCCCGCAGATCCTGTACTAACCGGTATGACCCATCAGGTTTACCAACTGGTAGGATAGGGGTATTAACACTTACATAACATAAGTTGGAACAAGGTATTATAGACAATATCATGGTCATCAATGGAAGCAATATTTGATGGAACTTTTTCAGTTCTGAGGGTTCGTAACTTGTGTTTGTCGGTGACAGCAGGGAAGCACAGTGAGGCTGCTTAACAGGGCAGGATGCATACATATACTTTCCTTCGTCTACATTCACTTAACTTTATTTTACTTACTCTTACACATAACAAAACAACCACAACAACAAGGTACCTTTTCTTTTTCAACACACCTATTACACTTGTAGGTGTCCCTGGCTAGTCCCAGTGTTCTTGGATACCCCTCAATCTAGCTGTGTGGTTCCCAACTCTAGATCCTGTCAGACTTCTCTTCAAACTGGCAAAATTTTTACTCAATCTTGGCTGCTCTCAACAACCCAGCAAACTTAATTCTGGGTGCTCTTGGAATGTTAATCCCTCAACCCAGCAGGTTTGACTTAACCCTGGATGCTCTTGGAACATTAATCCCTCAATCCAGCAGGTTTGAATCAACCCTGGATGCTCTTGGAACATTAATCCCTCAATCCAGCAGGTTTGAATCAACCCTGGATGCTCTTGGAATATTAATCCCTCAATCCAGCAGGTTTGATCTTGGATGTTCTCGGGCATTCTTATCCCTCAATCCAGCAGAATTTTTAGGGGCCCCTCCTACACATTTTACCTTTTATTTTTCCCCAATAGATTATGCCAAGAAAACCCTCTTTTTACCTTTTCATTAATTTTTTTTTCTAATTAATTACCTTTTACTCCCCCCCCGCCCCCCCCCCCCCACTAAGGGGTCCCACTCTTTCTCTGAGACCCAGTCCCAGGGGGGGTTCTCTCACTCTTTTTATTACTCGCTTCGTCTCTTTACTGGCCGCTTTTCTCGCGAAAAAGACGGAAACGCAGCATGGGAGACTGCCGCTCTCGCTTAGCAGGTCTGGGGTAACCAGCCCGCCTCTGTCACGATCCGCTTCTTCCGGGGTGTCGTGATGGTTCTTTTCACCCATCCCAAAAGTGCAACAAAGGCAAACAACAAGGGACTATCAGTTAATCACAACAAATGCACCTTTAGTAGGGGCCAAAACAGTAAACGCGATAGTGGGGATCTGAAAGGAGATAAAAGGTTAGAGAGAGAAGAGGGATATGGGAATAGCTACCAACACAGGCGAGATCCTCAGTGCTCCGGACGATGGGGATCCGTCTCTCTTGTCGGGGGAGTCTTCGAAGTTCTGGTCGACTCGGGGCTCCAATTATAGTCCACAGAGGAGAGAGGGGGGGAACAAGTGTAATAATGAAAGTCCATTGTAATCGCCCCGAGGGAACGGGTGAGTCCACAGAAACCACCAAAGCAAGACGAATCCAATGAAGAATAAGTCCATTTGAATCACTGAAGGGAAACAGGTCATGTCATTAGTGGTCAGACCACCAATTTCCCCTCCTCCCTATAGCAGGGGTCTCAGTCTCAGCCCTTGGGAGGAGGGTTCTCATTCTTTCTTTGTCACAGTGGTAACGAGGCAGATGAGGGGTCTTCAGTGAAGGACCGCGAGAGTCACCCCAAAAGTTCATTGGGCTTAAGAACGGAGATTAGAAGCAGGCCGCGCATCAGGCTGTCCCGTGCTGGCTCCATGTCAGGTCTTTGCCAAGTCCTTGCCAACTCCTTGCCAAGTTCTTACCAGGCCTTGTTGGGAACAGCCAGCATGACGGTTCAGTGGTCCCACCTGTGCTGTGTCCTGTTCTAAGCCGGAACTACAGTGGGGGAAGGGATTCTTTCTTGTGGCAATCGGAAGGCAGAATGAAAAATGAGGGGCTTCTGACGGGCTCTTACACCACCCCGTGACTGACGATTGCCCTCGAAAGATCTTCATCAGCAGGATTCCATGGTGTCGTCGTGGAGTCTTCAGGACTCGTCAAGTGTTGGCAGCAGGTCCCAGGGAAAAGAGAAGAGGAAAAGGGAAAGAAAGAGAAAACGGGAAAACTAAAACAATCACAACATATTAGTCATCACAACAAATTATAATTAAACAATAAGCAAAATACAATTAGTAAATCAATAATAGTTATTTAAATAATAATCAATATGAATCAATTAAACAATAAATTGATCAAATAATAAACCAGTATCATCAATATTAAACAGTAAAGTAATAAACCTAGTATAATCGATATTACTCAGTACAATTTTATAAACAATAAACAAAAATAATTAAAACAGCGATTAGAACAAATCATAAAAGAAAATGATGTAAAACATATCTTCTAACCTTATCATCTTCTTGTGTCTACTGTCCTGGGAACATCTCTAGTGTAAAGGATGTCGGCCAAGTGGTGTGCATTAATTATAGATGTTAATTTTGTTCATCGTTTCATCATTCTCCAATTTACAATAAGCAAGATTACTGATAAAACCAATCATAACTAAAATCAGAAGAACAACAATGGGATGACACAATTTCTTCAGGATACCGGTGGCGGTGGGTGACCACCCGAAAAGGGTATCCCACCACTTGTGCTCGGCATCACTTTTCACCCTTTCTACAACACGATGTATTTCTTGCACATGATGATGAACAGTTACCAGAGTTTTCTGTCCATTCCCCTTGATTTTTCCTAGGATCTCTATTAGATCTTGATGAAGTAATAATTGCTTTACCAGAGAAAGGTTCATCCCAATGGCAGTAGGCAGTAGCTTGTGAATCAACGTGAGATTGGATTCTAAAAGTTCATGTGAAGTAACTGGAGCTACAAAAGAAAAATCACATCCTGCAATTTTAGTAAAGTTGCAAGCACAAAAATTGGAATGATTTTTAGTAGCTACTACTGTACTTTCTATAAACACAGTATCCCAAGCGGTTCTGAAGCAGGCACACCCATTGTCTGTAGATACAAGGACTGTTTCAGAAGTCTCGTTAGGATGAATATCAAAATGACAGCTATTTTGTTCTGTCTCCAGACAAATATCTTGAGCTACAATTGCATTACCTTCACAGATAAACCCTAGTTGTTCTCAGATGGTATAGGACTCTAAATTGACAGTTTGCCATTTGTCATCAATTTGACGGGCCCATTCTCTATGTTCAGAAGGATAGAAAGTGGGTCCATCATGATTTAATCCTAGTGCAATGATAGGGAATATCAAATGCACCGAGGCATTTCTTATGGTCAACGCAAATGCTGTGGCTGTGTTTGTGTTAGGGTCATAGGTAAAATTCACTAAATTCCACCAGGATTGGAAATCTCTTTCAAGGTCAGTGGCACTGTCCCAGACTATTTTCCTAATTTCAGTGGGAAAAGTGCCTTCTTCACCTTCTCTTATAATTGAGGCAGCAACTGACTGCATCCATCATTGAGCCTGGATACGGCTAAGAGCTAAGGAAACGTTGCTTTGTGTGGCATTAAGTGCATCAATGATCAATTTGCTATTATTTACATTTATCTTTTCCCAATTTGCTAGAATGTTTGATAGCAACCACTGATGTGTTCCCAAGGCTGATAAGGACGATTGCAGTGGTTGTTGTATTTTGGTTAAATCTTTAGTTGTGGAAGCCAATTTATTCATTCATACTTCTGAATCAATACTATTTAGGATTCCCAATCCTGTTCCCACAAGACCAGTTATGTCTCTTGGCACGCGGTTTTTAGGAGGCTTCCACTGTCGCAGCCAGGTTGTCCAAGCCTGAAAAGAGGTCTGCAAAAAGGGTGAACAAGCTGGTTGTATTTCTCAGATATTGTTTTGAATCAGCAATTTGACTTGTTTAAGAGACCATAACAGATTAAACAATATCTGTTGTTGGCCAGTTTTCCTGATTCTACATGGTCCAATTTCAAAAATTTTCGGGCTAAGTGTAACCAGTGGTTGGGTGGTAGGTGTCACAACATTAACATCAAGTCCTACTCCAGTATTTGAATCAATACTTTCAACTTCAAAAACAAAAACAAAAACAAAAACAAAAACAAAAACAAAACAAAACAAAAAAAAAAGTGCTTCAGTATTTTTGGACCAAAACCAAACTACTTCTACAGTTTGTGTTCATGTGAAATTGTGCCAACAATCCTGTATGCTTGGCTGCGTACAAACCTTTTTGTGCTTCAAGAGATCCTTTCACTTTTTCTGCATGCTACCACAATTAGTTCAGACCACGGTCACTCAGCTGCTTTCTGGCCATGGGGTTGCGGTAGGATGCAGAAAAGTATTACCAGTTTTATCATGGATTAGGTGGTCTTCATGTCCCTCGGAGTTCTTCTGAGAAAGTAAACACAACAGAATTCTGCCGCCGAGAGGCAGAAAAGTTAGAATGATGGAATTATCCAGCATGTATTTGTCCAATGCTCTTTCCCTAGAGCACCAGAGGATTCCCATGCATATTTCTTCAGAGGGGGTTTTAGCACAAGTGCTACTAGTCCTATAGTAAGAGAGGTCCACCAGAACAGGTTGGCCAGGGTCATGAGCTGGATTATTAGGATCATTTGGTACAGAGCATAGGAGTCAGTGTAGATGCAGACCAAAGAGGAATTCTGTGCTTCTCGTTGAAAAATACTCCAGACAGCTATCAGCTCCCCACTGTGTGTACTACCTTCTCCCTCTGTAATCATTTGCTCACCAGAGGAAAAGTGGAGGGCTTCTGCCCTAGATTTCCATCCTTTTCCTTCCCCTTTAGCAAAAGCATCAGTAAACCAAGAGTTTGCTGATTGTTCGGGGCAGAAAGGAGGGGTTACTTTGATTACAGAGGCAGGTTTGTCCAAGCTCTCCGTTTCTTGGATTGCTAAAGTTTTTACAGCTCCTTCTGTCATTGAGAAGAAGTTACAGTAATGTTCAACCTGAGCATACCACTTTCTCACTGAGGCCCTCTGGGCCACCCCGTCAGGAGGGGGACTCCCACTAGTGACTGTCTTAATAACCTTGAAGGGGCCTCTCAATACAATTGGTTGTTTTTGTGCAATTTTTTCTACTTCTAGGAAAGCTAAGATAACCATCAACAATCCTTTTTCCCAGGTAGTGTATCTTTTCTCAGCATCTTTGGAACCACGGGAATCAAAACCAACAGGTCTTGTCGGAGCCTCAGGACCCCGCTGCCATATGTGTACTGACAGCCCTGAGGAGGCAAATGCCCATTCCACCTGGAAAGGATCTGTAGGATGGATAGGGCCCAGTGCTTGATGAGCTGTTGCTTCAAAAATCAGCAATTGCAATGCTGACTCCTGAGAAAGACTCCAATCCCATTTCACCCCTTTCCTCAACAAGTCATAAAGGGGAACAAATGGGTCGTTCCAGTGACTAGGAAATCTGTCTGGTCTTTCTACAGGAGATACAGCTGCTATCGTTTTTGGAAGGAGAATTGCTGTAGGTTTGAGTGATTCTGGAAGCCCACAAATTCAAGGGGTCATTATCTTGGGCTTCACAGGTAATTGCATCAGGGATTCAAAGCCAGGAATTCATTTCTTTTTGTGAGTCATTTGCAGGCAAGCAGCTTTGTGCACATTTTCCAAGAGCTGGTCGGGGGTACTAATTCTAGCTATGGGATCTCCCCTTTCCAAGGGGCTTGTTCCCCCGGCCCAAAAAGCTGCACGCTGTGTCAGGGACCATGTGTCACCTTTCTCTCCTGTTGTTAAGAAGACACCATGTCCCCAATACCCACTGGCTTCCTGTTCAGTGAATTGAATTTGATCACCACCAGTGAGGGACACCCGGAAAACATATTCTGTTTCTGATTCATGTGGAGGCTGTCCGTATTCCCTTTTAAGCTTAGCTAGCTCGGTGGCCGTGTTTAGTTGTGATGGTATGCGTTTGGTTGTGATGTGAGGTTCCAGATCATCATCACTGAGATAGTTCTACTCTGTTTTAATCAAGGGTCTCAAGTGATGGCAGCAATGTTCCCCACAATTACTTGCTGCTTCAAGTTCTTGATGAGGATAGATTTGTTTAATGTGAGGAGTTTCCTTCTCCTCAAGCTCTGTAGAGGAATCAGCATGATGTGATTTGTTAATATGTTCCTCTCTTAAGGCAGCTCGCAATGCATAGATCACATTTTTTTGCTTCATAGAACTGTTTTTGCAAAATTTCAACTAGATTTTGAAGGGAGTCTATTATAGCACGTTCCTCACTTCTTTGCTCGAAGCCATTTTCTATAGCTGCCATAAGACAAGCTCCCAAAACTGAGCAGAAGATAGTTTTATTTTTGCCCAGTTTGAATTTTGTTTCATGTTGTAATGAACACACTCTATCAATAACATTTTCTAAGTTCAACCAATTACTCTGTGCCCATTTTTCTCCTTCTGTAGAAGGTTTGGCATTGTGTTTGGCTAGTAGTGCATAAAATTCAGCTTTAATTTCAAGGCTAAGATTGTCACTCATTTTGTGAAGGGACCAAAACCACGACAGGGAGCTACAAACTTAAGTTCCACAAAACTACACAGCCCTCGCTGTGTCGCCCTTCGCTTCCCTGGCTGGGTGAAAGGACAATCATCTGCCTGGGAGGCTCTGCTTAGTTGCTTCAAGTTGTCCCTTCCTTCCCAGACCACATACACACAACAACAACAAAACAACAGTGTCCCGCCCTTTGCACTAAGGGATCCTTTATGAATTGCCAAAGACAGTATGGGTGCCTTTTCAGCTGCAACCCTTCTGTCTAGACAGAAATCCTGTCCGTGACGCCAATTTTAATGTCACGATCCGTTTCTTGCGGGGTGTCGTGATGGTTCTTTTCACCCATCCCAAAAGTGCAACAAAGGCAAACAACAAGGGACTATCAGTTAATCACAACAAATGCACCTTTAGTAGGGGCCAAAACAGTAAACGCGATAGTGGGGATCTGAAAGGAGATAAAAGGTTAGAGAGAGAAGAGGGATATGGGAATAGCTACCAACACAGGCGAGATCCTCAGTGCTCCGGACGATGGGGATCCGTCTGTCGTGTCGGGGGAGTCTTCGAAGTTCTGGTCAACTCGGGCCTCCAATTATAGTCCACAGAGGAGAGAGGGGGGGAACAAGTGTAATAATGAAAGTCCATTGTAATCGCCCCGAGGGAACGGGTGAGTCCACAGAAACCACCAAAGCAAGACGAATCCAATGAAGAATAAGTCCATTTGAATCACTGAAGGGAAACAGGTCATGTCATTAGTGGTCAGACCACCAATTTCCCCTCCTCCCTATAGCAGGGGTCTCAGTCTCAGTCCTTGGGAGGAGGGTTCTCATTCTTTCTTTGTCACAGTGGTAACGAGGCAGATGAGGGGTCTTCAGTGAAGGACCGCGAGAGTCACCCCAAAAGTTCATTGGGCTTAAGAACGGAGATTAGAAGCAGGCCGCGCATCAGGCTGTCCCGTGCTGGCTCCATGTCAGGTCTTTGCCAAGTCCTTGCCAACTCCTTGCCAAGTTCTTACCAGGCCTTGTTGGGAACAGCCAGCATGACGGTTCAGTGGTCCCACCTGTGCTGTGTCCTGTTCTAAGCCGGAACTACAGTGGGGGAAGGGATTCTTTCTTGTGGCAATCGGAAGGCAGAATGGAAAATGAGGGGCTTCTGACGGGCTCTTACAGCCTCGCATTCACACACATTCATCCCCCCTTTATTCGCCCTGTAATGCAAAGGATCTCCCAGTTGCCGAGCCATGGGGGCTTTTAGCCGCTCGGCACGAAGCTCGGGTAGCTGGTACATCTGAGGGTCCACCAGAAGAACGGGAGGGACACTCGGGCTGCTGAAATCCTGCTCGTTGATTGAAGGGTCGCAGAAGGGGCAAACAGGGAGACAACGAAGCAGTAGGGAGGCAGATTCCGAGAGCCCCGAAGGGCGGGGTGAGGATTCTTTTACTGCGTAGGGGTAGGAGGGTTTAGCATTCGAGGGTACAATCGGGAGAAGGCTAAAGGGAGGGGAAATATAACATTAACCAGTGGGGAAAAGGGAAAGGAGTGTTCTTGGTGGAAGAACCAAAGGGAAAACGTGGAACAGAGAAGATTCTAGGCTAAGGGGCAGACTTGAACAACAACTGACAGGACAGGGGGAGGGTACAATTCTCTTCCGAAAGGGGGTGGAGAACTCATACAACTGCTGTTTCCCATGGCAACCCTAGACTGCCTTCCCCAACCCCTCCCCCTGCACCAGTGACAGCTTTTAACACTGAAGGGCAGTGCTATTGTATAACAAACACTTAACTCTTAGCCCAGCCGGGCTGGCTGGCTACTTTTGCAAGCTTTTTACCAACTAGCGATGCTTGTAAGCGGTGCTTGTAACTCCTAGCTTGTACCACGCTCCCACTAGCTGCGCTATCAGCTAGCGGCGTTCAAAGCAGCTCCTCAAACCGCGGCTTGTGCCCGCGCGCCCGCTGCGCTATCAGCTGGGCCGCGCCTAAAGCACCTTTGCAAGCCCCGACTGAAACGATACGCGGAAGAAATCAATAGACTCCATAACCTGGGGTAGTTATGAAGTGGGTACGTATGTCAGCGCCCGGCACAAGTGAGATAGCTCTCCAAAACTTGTGCCCCGAGCCTCAGTCTGACCCACACTTTTATTCTTAAAGACGTTCCATATGCAATACATTGCACAACTTTTTCATGCATATTCCACCCCTGGCCCCGCCTGTCCTCGCTTCTCACGCGAAGTAAGTCCACGCCCTTCTGGGCATGCGTGGTTTGCTGTGGTGGTCGTACGGGGGTCTCTTGGTGGTCCTGAGGCTGAAGATTGTGGTCTTCCTCATGATTGAACTTTTGAACTTTTCCTCTCTGCGCGTGCGCTTTTGGTCCTTTGGTGCTTATCTGAGTACGTCTGTCAGTCTTGATAGGCTTGGAGACAGAGGAGCTTCTTTATTTTAATTCAGAAGGAAAGGGTTCTTTCCTTCTTCTGGTATTGTTCTTCATGCGAGAAGCTTCAGAAATTTGCATTTTCCTTTGCCCTTTGTATTAGGCAGAGGTTTCTTAAGCAAAAGGTTGAAAATTCAACACATAACTCTACAAGCTAAATTAGAAATGCTTAATTCATTTTGTTAACCTAACTCTAAAAATCTCTATTTCACCTCGAGAGCTGTCACAGAGCAGAAAGCAGCTGAGATGCTGAAAAGCAGCAAAGCTGAACTGCCTGCCTCAGCTTCAGCAATGTGCAATTGACTGAAGGCGAAACACGAAGCAGCAGAGCAGCGGGCTTCTGTGCGCACTGAAGGCAATTGCAAGAATCCAGCAGCTGCTCCTTGCCAAGCACAGGCAGCTGCCTAGGTTCTTGCTTCTTGACCAACTCACAGTTGCCTTTCTTTTCAGCAGCTGCCACCGTGTTCTCTGCATCTCGGAGCCTCTGGGGAGCAACAAGAATTTCCAAGGTGGGATGTAGCAGGACTACGTCAAAACCCAGGAAAATTGTCCTGGAACACCTTCCACTCGCATGCCAAGAGTGAATTAACAGGCTGGAGAGCGGCAGCCACCGTCCTGCAGCTGTCTGCGAGCTTCGCACACAAGCCGGCTTCTTCGCGGCTTCGTTCTTCGCCTATGCAAGCTACCGCGATCTCCGGCTGCCGGAGGCCAAGAAGCGGCAACTTCGCGCACAGATGACTGGAGCGGCAGCGGTGCGCTCCGAAGCGCCGCTTTTGCCGAAAGACGCCGGGAAGCGGCACTTGCTTTCGGCCAGCTGCGGAGCTGCGTATTCTGCCTCTCTAGTCGCCTGCATCTTAGCGAAAAGCTTTTCCGCTCCAGTTCTCAAGGAGAAAGTGTACCAGCACTGCTCATATAGCCCGACCTTGCCAGGAAATGAGATTTGCTGCACATTCCAAGGACACTGCATTTTCCTGGGCAAGCTGCAACCTGCTGGCAGATGGCCGTGCTCTCTGCCCACTCCTGCCCAGTTCTTGGTACTAGCGGGCACGTTGCAGCCTGGCGAAGGCAAGAAACCTCGAGAGCTGTCACAGAGCAGAAGGGCAGCTGAGATGCTGAAAAGCAGCAAAGCTGAACAGCCTGCCTCAACTTCAGCAGTGTGTAATTGACTGAAGGCGAAAAACCAAGCAGCAGAGCAGCGGGCTTGACCCACACTTTTATTCTTAAAGATGTTCCATATGCAATACATTGCACAACTTTTTCATGCATATTCCACCCCTGGCCCCGCCTGTCCTCGCTTCTCATGCGAAGTAAGTCCACGCCCTTCTGGGCATGCGTGGTTTGCTGTGGTGGTCGTACGGGGGTCTCTTGGTGGTCCTGAGGCTGAAGATTGTGGTCTTCCTCATGATTGAACTTTTGAACTTTTCCTCTCTGCGCGTGCGCTTTTGGTCCTTTGGTGCTTATCTGAGTACGTCTGTCAGTCTTGATAGGCTTGGAGACAGAGGAGCTTCTTTATCTGGGTTCTTTCCTTCTTCTGGTATTGTTCTCTATGCAAGAAGCTTCAGAAATTTGCATTTTCCTATGCCCTTTGTACTAGGCAGAGGTTTCTGAAGTAAAAGGTTGAAAATTCAACACATAACTCTACAAGCTAAATTAGAAATGCTTCATTCATTTTGTTAACCTAACTCTAAAAATCTCTGCTTCAGTCCCCCCTTTTCTTAAAATAGATTAAATTCTTTTACTACAGGGGTCTTGATTTAAATTCTGATCTACTATCATGACCGTCCTCTTTCAGTAAGATTCTAGGAGTTGTAGAGAGTGATGTCAGACTGGCCATGTGTTTTAACATCCTCGAATTCTACATGAGTGTTAAAGTAGACATCATTAAACTTACAGTAACTAAAATTAATAGGATTATAATTGGGTGACATAAAGTCTTCTAAACAGTGTATTTCACTAGTTATGACTTGTGTTTATTAGCTAGTGATTGGTGCTGGATACACCAAGTTAAGAGACTTAACATACAGGAGGTTAGTGACATGTCTTGGGTAGACATTCTCTTTCGCACCCCATATGGTTTTTCATAAAGCAATTCAAAGTGGTTTAGCTTTTCTTTACTCTTGGGTTTGGTTCGGATCTGCAGTAGTGCTAATGGGAGGGATTGAGTCCATGACAAATTAGCTTCTTGTCCCAATTGTACAATTTGTTGTTTGATCAAATGATTCATTTTTTTTACCTGACCACTTGATTGTGGGTTATATGGGGTGCGAAGTTCTCAGTCTATGTTCAAGTATTGGCTAACTTGTTGCACGAATTTTACAATAAAATGTGGTCCTCTATTTGAGGAGATTGTGGCCAGGACTCTAAAGCGTGGTATGTTTTCTTGTACCAATACCTTAGTTACTTCTTGAGCTTTAGAAGTCCTGGTGGGGAATGCTTCTGGCCATCCTGAAAAGGTATCTGTTAGCACCAGGAAAAACTTATACCCCCCTTTTCTTGGCAATTCTGTACAATCAATCTGCCATTGCTGCTCCAGCCCATGACCCTTCCTCATCTGGCTAAGCTTTGGTTTGGGAGTATTTTTGGGGTTGGTCTGGAGGCAAAGGTCACATTGTCGAGTTGTAAATGTCTAGTTATGCTAGAGCATCAATACCCCAATGGTTTTCTGGTGTTCTTCCTTTATTAGGGACCATCATAAATAGGAGGGTAGAACTAATTTTCCTTCTATGGTGGCCCATCCCTCTTGGTTATAGTCTCCTTTTTGCTCATAGATTAATTTTTTTTCTGGTTTGTTGTATCTTGGCTTACCTTTAGGGGAAATTTGCCCGTCTTGCTGCTTCTTTTGCTTCCCTATCTGCCAGCTCGTTTCCTTCTTCCAATTCGGAGTTGATCTTCTGATGTGCCTTAATGTGCATGATCGCTACTTTCTCTGGCAACTGGACTGCTGCTAGAAGTCGCAGTACTTCTGATGCATCTTTAATATTTTTCCCTTGAGACTTCAGCAGTCCTCTCTCTTTCTAAATGGCTCTGTGAGCATGCACTACTCCAAATGCATACTTTGAGTCCGTGTATATGTTTATTTCTTTCCCTCTTGCCAATTCTAGGGCCCGAGTTAGAGCAATTATCTCGGCCTTCTGTGCAGAGGTATTTGTTGGCAGGGGCCCAGATGATATTACTTCCTTGCACGTTGGAACTGCCTAGCCGGCGTGCCGTTTTCCACTGATGATATAACTGCTTCCATCAGTAAACGAGACTTCTGCATTCTCGAGAGGGGTGTCCTTCGAGTCAGGGCAGCTGGAGTAGGTGGCTTCAATGGTCTCCAGGCAGTCATGTTCCACTGGTTCCCCTTGGTTTCTACTGAGGAAGGAGGCTGGATTGACAATGTTAGCCACTACTATCTCTACATCATCTTGCTCCGCTATGATAGCTTGGTATCTCAGGAGCCGTTGTGGGGAAAGCCAATGCCCACCTTTTACCTCTAGCACTGCAGACACTGTGTGAGACACTAGCACAGTTCTTTTCTGGCCTAGGGTGAATTTGTGTGCCTCTTGGATGTTCAGGACGACTGCTGCAACAGCTCTGAGGCACCCAGGCCACCCTTTAGCTGCTGTATCCAATTGCTTAGAGAAGTAAGCCACTGCTCTCCGATATGGGCCCAGGTCCTGTGCTAGTATTCCTAAGGCGATTCCTTGCTTCTCATGGGAGAATAAAAGGAAAGGCTTACTCACGTCCGGCAATCTCAGGGCTGGAGCTGACATGAGGGCTTTTTTCAGCTGGTTGAAAGCTTGCGTAGCTTCCTTTGTCTCTTGGATGTTCCTGCTTTCAGTTGCAATCAGTTCATAGAAGGGCTTAACAAACAGTCCATAGTTACAGATCCATAACCTGCACCACCCTGTCATCCTCAGGAAAGTTCGTAGTTCCTTTACCGTCTGAGGTTTTGGGGTCTGGCATATTGCCTCCTTCCGGCTTTGGCCCAAGGTACGTTGTCTAGCACTGACTTCCTAACCCAGATAAGTTACTTTCTGTTTTACTACTTGGGCTTTTTTCTTTGATACTCGGTACCCTTGGAGCCCCAAAAAGTTCAAGAGGCTTATCGTCCAGGCCGTGCATGCTTCCCTTGTCCGTGTGGCTATCAGGATGTCATCTACGTACTCTAGCAACTTCCCTTCCTCTGGAGGGGCTTCTCAGGTCTCTAATTCTTTTGCAAGTTGTTCTCCAAACAAAGTGGGTGAGTTTTTGAATCCTTGTGGGAGTCTGGTCCATGTCAGTTGAGTTCTTGGCCCGCTCTTAGGATTTTCCCATTCAAATGCAAAAATTTTCTGGCTTCGTGGATAGGAAGGCAAAAGAAGGCATCTTTTAAATCTAAAACGGTAAACCAAGTTAGCTCGGGGGTTAAGCAAGTTAATAACGTGTAGGGATTGGCCACCACAGGATACAGATCCTCCGTGACCTTGTTTATGGCCCGCAGATCCTGTACTAACCGGTATGACCCATCAGGTTTACCAACTGGTAGGATAGGGGTATTAACACTTACATAACATAAGTTGGAACAAGGTATTATAGACAATATCATGGTCATCAATGGAAGCAATATTTGATGGAACTTTTTCAGTTCTGAGGGTTCGTAACTTGTGTTTGTCGGTGACAGCAGGGAAGCACAGTGAGGCTGCTTAACAGGGCAGGATGCATACATATACTTTCCTTCGTCTACATTCACTTAACTTTATTTTACTTACTCTTACACATAACAAAACAACCACAACAACAAGGTACCTTTTCTTTTTCAACACACCTATTACACTTGTAGGTGTCCCTGGCTAGTCCCAGTGTTCTTGGATACCCCTCAATCTAGCTGTGTGGTTCCCAACTCTAGATCCTGTCAGACTTCTCTTCAAACTGGCAAAATTTTTACTCAATCTTGGCTGCTCTCAACAACCCAGCAAACTTAATTCTGGGTGCTCTTGGAATGTTAATCCCTCAACCCAGCAGGTTTGACTTAACCCTGGATGCTCTTGGAACATTAATCCCTCAATCCAGCAGGTTTGAATCAACCCTGGATGCTCTTGGAACATTAATCCCTCAATCCAGCAGGTTTGAATCAACCCTGGATGCTCTTGGAATATTAATCCCTCAATCCAGCAGGTTTGATCTTGGATGTTCTCGGGCATTCTTATCCCTCAATCCAGCAGAATTTTTAGGGGCCCCTCCTACACATTTTACCTTTTATTTTTCCCCAATAGATTATGCCAAGAAAACCCTCTTTTTACCTTTTCATTAATTTTTTTTTCTAATTAATTACCTTTTACTCCCCCCCCGCCCCCCCCCCCCCACTAAGGGGTCCCACTCTTTCTCTGAGACCCAGTCCCAGGGGGGGTTCTCTCACTCTTTTTATTACTCGCTTCGTCTCTTTACTGGCCGCTTTTCTCGCGAAAAAGACGGAAACGCAGCATGGGAGACTGCCGCTCTCGCTTAGCAGGTCTGGGGTAACCAGCCCGCCTCTGTCACGATCCGCTTCTTCCGGGGTGTCGTGATGGTTCTTTTCACCCATCCCAAAAGTGCAACAAAGGCAAACAACAAGGGACTATCAGTTAATCACAACAAATGCACCTTTAGTAGGGGCCAAAACAGTAAACGCGATAGTGGGGATCTGAAAGGAGATAAAAGGTTAGAGAGAGAACAGGGCTATGGGAATAGCTACCAACACAGGCGAGATCCTCAGTGCTCCGGACGATGGGGATCCGTCTGTCGTGTCGGGGGAGTCTTCGAAGTTCTGGTCGACTCGGGGCTCCAATTATAGTCCACAGAGGAGAGAGGGGGGGAACAAGTGTAATAATGAAAGTCCATTGTAATCGCCCCGAGGGAACGGGTGAGTCCACAGAAACCACCAAAGCAAGACGAATCCAATGAAGAATAAGTCCATTTGAATCACTGAAGGGAAACAGGTCATGTCATTAGTGGTCAGACCACCAATTTCCCCTCCTCCCTATAGCAGGGGTCTCAGTCTCAGTCCTTGGGAGGAGGGTTCTCATTCTTTCTTTGTCACAGTGGTAACGAGGCAGATGAGGGGTCTTCAGTGAAGGACCGCGAGAGTCACCCCAAAAGTTCATTGGGCTTAAGAACGGAGATTAGAAGCAGGCCGCGCATCAGGCTGTCCCGTGCTGGCTCCATGTCAGGTCTTTGCCAAGTCCTTGCCAACTCCTTGCCAAGTTCTTACCAGGCCTTGTTGGGAACAGCCAGCATGACGGTTCAGTGGTCCCACCTGTGCTGTGTCCTGTTCTAAGCCGGAACTACAGTGGGGGAAGGGATTCTTTCTTGTGGCAATCGGAAGGCAGAATGGAAAATGAGGGGCTTCTGACGGGCTCTTACACCACCCCGTGACTGACGATTGCCCTCGAAAGATCTTCATCAGCAGGATTCCATGGTGTCGTCGTGGAGTCTTCAGGACTCGTCAAGTGTTGGCAGCAGGTCCCAGGGAAAAGAGAAGAGGAAAAGGGAAAGAAAGAGAAAACGGGAAAACTAAAACAATCACAACATATTAGTAATCACAACAAATTATAATTAAACAATAAGCAAAATACAATTAGTAAATCAATAATAGTTATTTAAATAATAATCAATATGAATCAATTAAACAATAAATTGATCAAATAATAAACCAGTATCATCAATATTAAACAGTAAAGTAATAAACCTAGTATAATCGATATTACTCAGTACAATTTTATAAACAATAAACAAAAATAATTAAAACAGCGATTAGAACAAATCATAAAAGAAAATGATGTAAAACATATCTTCTAACCTTATCATCTTCTTGTGTCTACTGTCCTGGGAACATCTCTAGTGTAAAGGATGTCGGCCAAGTGGTGTGCATTAATTATAGATGTTAATTTTGTTCATCGTTTCATCATTCTCCAATTTACAATAAGCAAGATTACTGATAAAACCAATCATAACTAAAATCAGAAGAACAACAATGGGATGACACAATTTCTTCAGGATACCGGTGGCGGTGGGTGACCACCCGAAAAGGGTATCCCACCACTTGTGCTCGGCATCACTTTTCACCCTTTCTACAACACGATGTATTTCTTGCACATGATGATGAACAGTTACCAGAGTTTTCTGTCCATTCCCCTTGATTTTTCCTAGGATCTCTATTAGATCTTGATGAAGTAATAATTGCTTTACCAGAGAAAGGTTCATCCCAATGGCAGTAGGCAGTAGCTTGTGAATCAACGTGAGATTGGATTCTAAAAGTTCATGTGAAGTAACTGGAGCTACAAAAGAAAAATCACATCCTGCAATTTTAGTAAAGTTGCAAGCACAAAAATTGGAATGATTTTTAGTAGCTACTACTGTACTTTCTATAAACACAGTATCCCAAGCGGTTCTGAAGCAGGCACACCCATTGTCTGTAGATACAAGGACTGTTTCAGAAGTCTCGTTAGGATGAATATCAAAATGACAGCTATTTTGTTCTGTCTCCAGACAAATATCTTGAGCTACAATTGCATTACCTTCACAGATAAACCCTAGTTGTTCTCAGATGGTACAGGACTCTAAATTGACAGTTTGCCATTTGTCATCAATTTGACGGGCCCATTCTCTATGTTCAGAAGGATAGAAAGTGGGTCCATCATGATTTAATCCTAGTGCAATGATAGGGAATATCAAATGCACCCAGGCATTTCTTATGGTCAACGCAAATGCTGTGGCTGTGTTTGTGTTAGGGTCATAGGTAAAATTCACTAAATTCCACCAGGATTGGAAATCTCTTTCAAAGTCAGTGGCACTGTCCCAGACTATTTTCCTAATTTCAGTGGGAAAAGTGCCTTCTTCACCTTCTCTTATAATTGAGGCAGCAACTGACTGCATCCATCATTGAGCCTGGATACGGCTAAGAGCTAAGGAAACGTTGCTTTGTGTGGCATTAAGTGCATCAATGATCAATTTGCTATTATTTACATTTATCTTTTCCCAATTTGCTAGAATGTTTGATAGCAACCACTGATGTGTTCCCAAGGCTGATAAGGACGATTGCAGTGGTTGTTGTATTTTGGTTAAATCTTTAGTTGTGGAAGCCAATTTATTCATTCATACTTCTGAATCAATACTATTTAGGATTCCCAATCCTGTTCCCACAAGACCAGTTATGTCTCTTGGCAGCCGGTTTTTAGGAGGCTTCCACTGTCGCAGCCAGGTTGTCCAAGCCTGAAAAGAGGTCTGCAAAAAGGGTGAACAAGCTGGTTGTATTTCTCAGATATTGTTTTGCATCAGCAATTTGACTTGTTTAAGAGACCATAACAGATTAAACAATATCTGTTGTTGGCCAGTTTTCCTGATTCTACATGGTCCAATTTCAAAAATTTTCGGGCTAAGTGTAACCAGTGGTTGGGTGGTAGGTGTCACAACATTAACATCAAGTCCTACTCCAGTATTTGAATCAATACTTTCAACTTAAAAAACAAAAACAAAAACAAAAACAAAAACAAAAACAAAACAAAACAAAAAAAAAAGTGCTTCAGTATTTTTGGACCAAAACCAAACTACTTCTACAGTTTGTGTTCATGTGAAATTGTGCCAACAATCCTGTATGCTTGGCTGCGTACAAACCTTTTTGTGCTTCAAGAGATCCTTTCACTTTTTCTGCATGCTACCACAATTAGTTCAGACCACGGTCACTCAGCTGCTTTCTGGCCATGGGGTTGCGGTAGGATGCAGAAAAGTATTACCAGTTTTATCATGGATTAGGTGGTCTTCATGTCCCTCGGAGTTCTTCTGAGAAAGTAAACACAACAGAATTCTGCCGCCGAGAGGCAGAAAAGTTAGAATGATGGAATTATCCAGCATGTATTTGTCCAATGCTCTTTCCCTAGAGCACCAGAGGATTCCCATGCATATTTCTTCAGAGGGGGTTTTAGCACAAGTGCTACTAGTCCTATAGTAAGAGAGGTCCACCAGAACAGGTTGGCCAGGGTCATGAGCTGGATTATTAGGATCATTTGGTACAGAGCATAGGAGTCAGTGTAGATGCAGACCAAAGAGGAATTCTGTGCTTCTCGTTGAAAAATACTCCAGACAGCTATCAGCTCCCCACTGTGTGTACTACCTTCTCCCTCTGTAATCATTTGCTCACCAGAGGAAAAGTGGAGGGCTTCTGCCCTAGATTTCCATCCTTTTCCTTCCCCTTTAGCAAAAGCATCAGTAAACCAAGAGTTTGCTGATTGTTCGGGGCAGAAAGGAGGGGTTACTTTGATTACAGAGGCAGGTTTGTCCAAGCTCTCCGTTTCTTGGATTGCTAAAGTTTTTACAGCTCCTTCTGTCATTGAGAAGAAGTTACAGTAATGTTCAACCTGAGCATACCACTTTCTCACTGAGGCCCTCTGGGCCACCCCGTCAGGAGGGGGACTCCCACTAGTGACTGTCTTACTAACCTTGAAGGGGCCTCTCAATACAATTGGTTGTTTTTGTGCAATTTTTTCTACTTCTAGGAAAGCTAAGATAACCATCAACAATCCTTTTTCCCAGGTAGTGTATCTTTTCTCAGCATCTTTGGAACCACGGGAATCAAAACCAACAGGTCTTGTCGGAGCCTCAGGACCCCGCTGCCATATGTGTACTGACAGCCCTGAGGAGGCAAATGCCCATTCCACCTGGAAAGGATCTGTAGGATGGATAGGGCCCAGTGCTTGATGAGCTGTTGCTTCAAAAATCAGCAATTGCAATGCTGACTCCTGAGAAAGACTCCAATCCCATTTCACCCCTTTCCTCAACAAGTCATAAAGGGGAACAAATGGGTCGTTCCAGTGACTAGGAAATCTGTCTGGTCTTTCTACAGGAGATACAGCTGCTATCGTTTTTGGAAGGAGAATTGCTGTAGGTTTGAGTGATTCTGGAAGCCCACAAATTCAAGGGGTCATTATCTTGGGCTTCACAGGTAATTGCATCAGGGATTCAAAGCCAGGAATTCATTTCTTTTTGTGAGTCATTTGCAGGCAAGCAGCTTTGTGCACATTTTCCAAGAGCTGGTCGGGGGTACTAATTCTAGCTATGGGATCTCCCCTTTCCAAGGGGCTTGTTCCCCCGGCCCAAAAAGCTGCACGCTGTGTCAGGGACCATGTGTCACCTTTCTCTCCCGTTGTTAAGAAGACACCATGTCCCCAATACCCACTGGCTTCCTGTTCAGTGAATTGAATTTGATCACCACCAGTGAGGGACACCCGGAAAACATATTCTGTTTCTGATTCATGTGGAGGCTGTCCGTATTCCCTTTTAAGCTTAGCTAGCTCGGTGGCCGTGTTTAGTTGTGATGGTATGCGTTTGGTTGTGATGTGAGGTTCCAGATCATCATCACTGAGATAGTTCTACTCTGTTTTAATCAAGGGTCTCAAGTGATGGCAGCAATGTTCCCCACAATTACTTGCTGCTTCAAGTTCTTGATGAGGATAGATTTGTTTAATGTGAGGAGTTTCCTTCTCCTCAAGCTCTGTAGAGGAATCAGCATGATGTGATTTGTTAATATGTTCCTCTGTTAAGGCAGCTCGCAATGCATAGATCACATTTTTTTGCTTCATAGAACTGTTTTTGCAAAATTTCAACTAGATTTTGAAGGGAGTCTATTATAGCACGTTCCTCACTTCTTTGCTCGAAGCCATTTTCTATAGCTGCCATAAGACAAGCTCCCAAAACTGAGCAGAAGATAGTTTTATTTTTGCCCAGTTTGAATTTTGTTTCATGTTGTAATGAACACACTCTATCAATAACATTTTCTAAGTTCAACCAATTACTCTGTGCCCATTTTTCTCCTTCTGTAGAAGGTTTGGCATTGTGTTTGGCTAGTAGTGCATAAAATTCAGCTTTAATTTCAAGGCTAAGATTGTCACTCATTTTGTGAAGGGACCAAAACCACGACAGGGAGCTACAAACTTAAGTTCCACAAAACTACACAGCCCTCGCTGTGTCGCCCTTCGCTTCCCTGGCTGGGTGAAAGGACAATCATCTGCCTGGGAGGCTCTGCTTAGTTGCTTCAAGTTGTCCCTTCCTTCCCAGACCACATACACACAACAACAACAAAACAACAGTGTCCCGCCCTTTGCACTAAGGGATCCTTTATGAATTGCCAAAGACAGTATGGGTGCCTTTTCAGCTGCAACCCTTCTGTCTAGACAGAAATCCTGTCCGTGACGCCAATTTTAATGTCACGATCCGTTTCTTGCGGGGTGTCGTGATGGTTCTTTTCACCCATCCCAAAAGTGCAACAAAGGCAAACAACAAGGGACTATCAGTTAATCACAACAAATGCACCTTTAGTAGGGGCCAAAACAGTAAACGCGATAGTGGGGATCTGAAAGGAGATAAAAGGTTAGAGAGAGAAGAGGGATATGGGAATAGCTACCAACACAGGCGAGATCCTCAGTGCTCCGGACGATGGGGATCCGTCTGTCGTGTCGGGGGAGTCTTCGAAGTTCTGGTCGACTCGGGGCTCCAATTATAGTCCACAGAGGAGAGAGGGGGGAAACAAGTGTAATAATGAAAGTCCATTGTAATCGCCCCGAGGGAACGGGTGAGTCCACAGAAACCACCAAAGCAAGACGAATCCAATGAAGAATAAGTCCATTTGAATCACTGAAGGGAAACAGGTCATGTCATTAGTGGTCAGACCACCAATTTCCCCTCCTCCCTATAGCAGGGGTCTCAGTCTCAGCCCTTGGGAGGAGGGTTCTCATTCTTTCTTTGTCACAGTGGTAACGAGGCAGATGAGGGGTCTTCAGTGAAGGACCGCGAGAGTCACCCCAAAAGTTCATTGGGCTTAAGAACGGAGATTAGAAGCAGGCCGCGCATCAGGCTGTCCCGTGCTGGCTCCATGTCAGGTCTTTGCCAAGTCCTTGCCAACTCCTTGCCAAGTTCTTACCAGGCCTTGTTGGGAACAGCCAGCATGACGGTTCAGTGGTCCCACCTGTGCTGTGTCCTGTTCTAAGCCGGAACTACAGTGGGGGAAGGGATTCTTTCTTGTGGCAATCGGAAGGCAGAATGGAAAATGAGGGGCTTCTGACGGGCTCTTACAGCCTCGCATTCACACACATTCATCCCCCCTTTATTCGCCCTGTAATGCAAAGGATCTCCCAGTTGCCGAGCCGTGGGGGCTTTTAGCCGCTCGGCACGAAGCTCGGGTAGCTGGTACATCTGAGGGTCCACCAGAAGAACGGGAGGGACACTCGGGCTGCTGAAATCCTGCTCGTTGATTGAAGGGTCGCAGAAGGGGCAAACAGGGAGACAACGAAGCAGTAGAGAGGCAGATTCCGAGAGCCCCGAAGGGCGGGGTGAGGATTCTTTTACTGCGTAGGGGTAGGAGGGTTTAGCATTCGAGGGTACAATCGGGAGAAGGCTAAAGGGAGGGGAAATATAACATTAACCAGTGGGGAAAAGGGAAAGGAGTGTTCTTGGTGGAAGAACCAAAGGGAAAACGTGGAACAGAGAAGATTCTAGGCTAAGGGGCAGACTTGAACAACAACTGACAGGACAGGGGGAGGGTACAATTCTCTTCCGAAAGGGGGTGGAGAACTCATACAACTGCTGTTTCCCATGGCAACCCTAGACTGCCTTCCCCAACCCCTCCCCCTGCACCAGTGACAGCTTTTAACACTGAAGGGCAGTGCTATTGTATAACAAACACTTAACTCTTAGCCCAGCCGGGCTCGCTGGCTACTTTTGCAAGCTTTTTACCAACTAGCGATGCTTGTAAGCGGTGCTTGTAACTCCTAGCTTGTACCACGCTCCCACTAGCTGCGCTATCAGCTAGCGGCGTTCAAAGCAGCTCCTCAAACCGCGGCTTGTGCCCGCGCGCCCGCTGCGCTATCAGCTGGGCCGCGCCTAAAGCACCTTTGCAAGCCCCGACTGAAACGATACGCGGAAGAAATCAATAGACTCCATAACCTGGGGTAGTTATGAAGTGGGTACGTATGTCAGCGCCCGGCACAAGTGAGATAGCTCTCCAAAACTTGTGCCCCGAGCCTCAGTCTGACCCACACTTTTATTCTTAAAGACGTTCCATATGCAATACATTGCACAACTTTTTCATGCATATTCCACCCCTGGCCCCGCCTGTCCTCGCTTCTCACGCGAAGTAAGTCCACGCCCTTCTGGGCATGCGTGGTTTGCTGTGGTGGTCGTACGGGGGTCTCTTGGTGGTCCTGAGGCTGAAGATTGTGGTCTTCCTCATGATTGAACTTTTGAACTTTTCCTCTCTGCGCGTGCGCTTTTGGTCCTTTGGTGCTTATCTGAGTACGTCTGTCAGTCTTGATAGGCTTGGAGACAGAGGAGCTTCTTTATCTGGGTTCTTTCCTTCTTCTGGTATTGTTCTCTATGCAAGAAGCTTCAGAAATTTGCATTTTCCTATGCCCTTTGTACTAGGCAGAGGTTTCTTAAGTAAAAGGTTGAAAATTCAACAGATAACTCTACAAGCTAAATTAGAAATGCTTCATTCATTTTGTTAACCTAACTCTAAAAATCTCTGCTTCAGTCCCCCCTTTTCTTAAAATAGATTAAATTCTTTTACTACAGGGGTCTTGATTTAAATTCTGATCTACTATCATGACCGTCCTCTTTCAGTAAGATTCTAGGAGTTCTAGAGAGTGATGTCAGACTGGCCATGTGTTTTAACATCCTCGAATTCTACATGAGTGTTAAAGTAGACATCATTAAACTTACAGTAACTAAAATTAATAGGATTATAATTGGGTGACATAAAGTCTTCTAAACAGTGTATTTCACTAGTTATGACTTGTGTTTATTAGCTAGTGATTGGTGCTGGATACACCAAGTTAAGAGACTTAACATACAGGAGGTTAGTGACATGTCTTGGGTAGACATTCTCTTTCGCACCCCATATGGTTTTTCATAAAGCAATTCAAAGTGGTTTAGCTTTTCTTTACTCTTGGGTTTGGTTCGGATCTGCAGTAGTGCTAATGGGAGGGATTGAGTCCATGACAAATTAGCTTCTTGTCCCAATTGTACAATTTGTTGTTTGATCAAATGATTCATTTTTTTTACCTGACCACTTGATTGTGGGTTATATGGGGTGCGAAGTTCTCAGTCTATGTTCAAGTATTGGCTAACTTGTTGCACGAATTTTACAATAAAATGTGGTCCTCTATTTGAGGAGATTGTGGCCAGGACTCTAAAGCGTGGTATGTTTTCTTGTACCAATACCTTAGTTACTTCTTGAGCTTTAGAAGTCCTGGTGGGGAATGCTTCTGGCCATCCTGAAAAGGTATCTGTTAGCACCAGGAAAAACTTATACCCCCCTTTTCTTGGCAATTCTGTACAATCAATCTGCCATTGCTGCTCCGGCCCATGACCCTTCCTAATCTGGCTAAGCTTTGGTTTGGGAGTATTTTTGGGGTTGGTCTGGAGGCAAAGGTCACATTGTCGAGTTGTAAATGTCTAGTTATGCTAGAGCATCAATACCCCAATGGTTTTCTGGTGTTCTTCCTTTATTAGGGACCATCAGAAATAGGAGGGTAGAACTAATTTTCCTTCTATGGTGGCCCATCCCTCTTGGTTATAGTCTCCTTTTTGCTCATAGATTAATTTTTTTTCTGGTTTGTTGTATCTTGGCTTACCTTTAGGGGAAATTTGCCCGTCTTGCTGCTTCTTTTGCTTCCCTATCTGCCAGCTCGTTTCCTTCTTCCAATTCGGAGTTGATCTTCTGATGTGCCTTAATGTGCATGATCGCTACTTTCTCTGGCAACTGGACTGCTGCTAGAAGTGGCAGTACTTCTGATGCATCTTTAATATTTTTCCCTTGAGACTTCAGCAGTCCTCTCTCTTTCTAAATGGCTCTGTGAGCATGCACTACTCCAAATGCATACTTTGAGTCCGTGTATATGTTTATTTCTTTCCCTCTTGCCAATTCTAGGGCCCGAGTTAGAGCAATTATCTCGGCCTTCTGTGCAGAGGTATTTGTTGGCAGGGGCCCAGATGATATTACTTCCTTGCACGTTGGAACTGCCTAGCCGGCGTGCCGTTTTCCACTGATGATATAACTGCTTCCATCAGTAAACGAGACTTCTGCATTCTCGAGAGGGGTGTCCTTCGAGTCAGGGCAGCTGGAGTAGGTGGCTTCAATGGTCTCCAGGCAGTCATGTTCCACTGGTTCCCCTTGGTTTCTACTGAGGAAGGAGGCTGGATTGACAATGTTAGCCACTACTATCTCTACATCATCTTGCTCCGCTATGATAGCTTGGTATCTCAGGAGCCGTTGTGGGGAAAGCCAATGCCCACCTTTTACCTCTAGCACTGCAGACACTGTGTGAGACACTAGCACAGTTCTTTTCTGGCCTAGGGTGAATTTGTGTGCCTCTTGGATGTTCAGGACGACTGCTGCAACAGCTCTGAGGCACCCAGGCCACCCTTTAGCTGCTGTATCCAATTGCTTAGAGAAGTAAGCCACTGCTCTCCGATATGGGCCCAGGTCCTGTGCTAGTATTCCTAAGGCGATTCCTTGCTTCTCATGGGAGAATAAAAGGAAAGGCTTACTCACGTCCGGCAATCTCAGGGCTGGAGCTGACATGAGGGCTTTTTTCAGCTGGTTGAAAGCTTGCGTAGCTTCCTTTGTCTCTTGGATGTTCCTGCTTTCAGTTGCAATCAGTTCATAGAAGGGCTTAACAAACAGTCCATAGTTACAGATCCATAACCTGCACCACCCTGTCATCCTCAGGAAAGTTCGTAGTTCCTTTACCGTCTGAGGTTTTGGGGTCTGGCATATTGCCTCCTTCCGGCTTTGGCCCAAGGTACGTTGTCTAGCACTGACTTCCTAACCCAGATAAGTTACTTTCTGTTTTACTACTTGGGCTTTTTTCTTTGATACTCGGTACCCTTGGAGCCCCAAAAAGTTCAAGAGGCTTATCGTCCAGGCCGTGCATGCTTCCCTTGTCCGTGTGGCTATCAGGATGTCATCTACGTACTCTAGCAACTTCCCTTCCTCTGGAGGGGCTTCTCAGGTCTCTAATTCTTTTGCAAGTTGTTCTCCAAACAAAGTGGGTGAGTTTTTGAATCCTTGTGGGAGTCTGGTCCATGTCAGTTGAGTTCTTGGCCCGCTCTTAGGATTTTCCCATTCAAATGCAAAAATTTTCTGGCTTCGTGGATAGGAAGGCAAAAGAAGGCATCTTTTAAATCTAAAACGGTAAACCAAGTTAGCTCGGGGGTTAAGCAAGTTAATAACGTGTAGGGATTGGCCACCACAGGATACAGATCCTCCGTGACCTTGTTTATGGCCCGCAGATCCTGTACTAACCGGTATGACCCATCAGGTTTACCAACTGGTAGGATAGGGGTATTAACACTTACATAACATAAGTTGGAACAAGGTATTATAGACAATATCATGGTCATCAATGGAAGCAATATTTGATGGAACTTTTTCAGTTCTGAGGGTTCGTAACTTGTGTTTGTCGGTGACAGCAGGGAAGCACAGTGAGGCTGCTTAACAGGGCAGGATGCATACATATACTTTCCTTCGTCTACATTCACTTAACTTTATTTTACTTACTCTTACACATAACAAAACAACCACAACAACAAGGTACCTTTTCTTTTTCAACACACCTATTACACTTGTAGGTGTCCCTGGCTAGTCCCAGTGTTCTTGGATACCCCTCAATCTAGCTGTGTGGTTCCCAACTCTAGATCCTGTCAGACTTCTCTTCAAACTGGCAAAATTTTTACTCAATCTTGGCTGCTCTCAACAACCCAGCAAACTTAATTCTGGGTGCTCTTGGAATGTTAATCCCTCAACCCAGCAGGTTTGACTTAACCCTGGATGCTCTTGGAACATTAATCCCTCAATCCAGCAGGTTTGAATCAACCCTGGATGCTCTTGGAACATTAATCCCTCAATCCAGCAGGTTTGAATCAACCCTGGATGCTCTTGGAATATTAATCCCTCAATCCAGCAGGTTTGATCTTGGATGTTCTCGGGCATTCTTATCCCTCAATCCAGCAGAATTTTTAGGGGCCCCTCCTACACATTTTACCTTTTATTTTTCCCCAATAGATTATGCCAAGAAAACCCTCTTTTTACCTTTTCATTAATTTTTTTTTCTAATTAATTACCTTTTACTCCCCCCCCGCCCCCCCCCCCCCACTAAGGGGTCCCACTCTTTCTCTGAGACCCAGTCCCAGGGGGGGTTCTATCACTCTTTTTATTACTCGCTTCGTCTCTTTACTGGCCGCTTTTCTCGCGAAAAAGACGGAAACGCAGCATGGGAGACTGCCGCTCTCGCTTAGCAGGTCTGGGGTAACCAGCCCGCCTCTGTCACGATCCGCTTCTTCCGGGGTGTCGTGATGGTTCTTTTCACCCATCCCAAAAGTGCAACAAAGGCAAACAACAAGGGACTATCAGTTAATCACAACAAATGCACCTTTAGTAGGGGCCAAAACAGTAAACGCCATAGTGGGGATCTGAAAGGAGATAAAAGGTTAGAGAGAGAACAGGGCTATGGGAATAGCTACCAACACAGGCGAGATCCTCAGTGCTCCGGACGATGGGGATCCGTCTGTCGTGTCGGGGGAGTCTTCGAAGTTCTGGTCGACTCGGGCCTCCAATTATAGTCCACAGAGGAGAGAGGGGGGGAACAAGTGTAATAATGAAAGTCCATTGTAATCGCCCCGAGGGAACGGGTGAGTCCACAGAAACCACCAAAGCAAGACGAATCCAATGAAGAATAAGTCCATTTGAATCACTGAAGGGAAACAGGTCATGTCATTAGTGGTCAGACCACCAATTTCCCCTCCTCCCTATAGCAGGGGTCTCAGTCTCAGTCCTTGGGAGGAGGGTTCTCATTCTTTCTTTGTCACAGTGGTAACGAGGCAGATGAGGGGTCTTCAGTGAAGGACCGCGAGAGTCACCCCAAAAGTTCATTGGGCTTAAGAACGGAGATTAGAAGCAGGCCGCGCATCAGGCTGTCCCGTGCTGGCTCCATGTCAGGTCTTTGCCAAGTCCTTGCCAACTCCTTGCCAAGTTCTTACCAGGCCTTGTTGGGAACAGCCAGCATGACGGTTCAGTGGTCCCACCTGTGCTGTGTCCTGTTCTAAGCCGGAACTACAGTGGGGGAAGGGAATCTTTCTTGTGGCAATCGGAAGGCAGAATGAAAAATGAGGTGCTTCTGACGGGCTCTTACACCACCCCGTGACTGACGATTGCCCTCGAAAGATCTTCATCAGCAGGATTCCATGGTGTCGTCGTGGAGTCTTCAGGACTCGTCAAGTGTTGGCAGCAGGTCCCAGGGAAAAGAGAAGAGGAAAAGGGAAAGAAAGAGAAAACGGGAAAACTAAAACAATCACAACATATTAGTAATCACAACAAATTATAATTAAACAATAAGCAAAATACAATTAGTAAATCAATAATAGTTATTTAAATAATAATCAATATGAATCAATTAAACAATAAATTGATCAAATAATAAACCAGTATCATCAATATTAAACAGTAAAGTAATAAACCTAGTATAATCGATATTACTCAGTACAATTTTATAAACAATAAACAAAAATAATTAAAACAGCGATTAGAACAAATCATAAAAGAAAATGATGTAAAACATATCTTCTAACCTTATCATCTTCTTGTGTCTACTGTCCTGGGAACATCTCTAGTGTAAAGGATGTCGGCCAAGTGGTGTGCATTAATTATAGATGTTAATTTTGTTCATCGTTTCATCATTCTCCAATTTACAATAAGCAAGATTACTGATAAAACCAATCATAACTAAAATCAGAAGAACAACAATGGGATGACACAATTTCTTCAGGATACCGGTGGCGGTGGGTGACCACCCGAAAAGGGTATCCCACCACTTGTGCTCGGCATCACTTTTCACCCTTTCTACAACACGATGTATTTCTTGCACATGATGATGAACAGTTACCAGAGTTTTCTGTCCATTCCCCTTGATTTTTCCTAGGATCTCTATTAGATCTTGATGAAGTAATAATTGCTTTACCAGAGAAAGGTTCATCCCAATGGGAGTAGGCAGTAGCTTGTGAATCAACGTGAGATTGGATTCTAAAAGTTCATGTGAAGTAACTGGAGCTACAAAAGAAAAATCACATCCTGCAATTTTAGTAAAGTTGCAAGCACAAAAATTGGAATGATTTTTAGTAGCTACTACTGTACTTTCTATAAACACAGTATCCCAAGCGGTTCTGAAGCAGGCACACCCATTGTCTGTAGATACAAGGACTGTTTCAGAAGTCTCGTTAGGATGAATATCAAAATGACAGCTATTTTGTTCTGTCTCCAGACAAATATCTTGAGCTACAATTGCATTACCTTCACAGATAAACCCTAGTTGTTCTCAGATGGTACAGGACTCTAAATTGACAGTTTGCCATTTGTCATCAATTTGACGGGCCCATTCTCTATGTTCAGAAGGATAGAAAGTGGGTCCATCATGATTTAATCCTAGTGCAATGATAGGGAATATCAAATGCACCCAGGCATTTCTTATGGTCAACGCAAATGCTGTGGCTGTGTTTGTGTTAGGGTCATAGGTAAAATTCACTAAATTCCACCAGGATTGGAAATCTCTTTCAAAGTCAGTGGCACTGTCCCAGACTATTTTCCTAATTTCAGTGGGAAAAGTGCCTTCTTCACCTTCTCTTATAATTGAGGCAGCAACTGACTGCATCCATCATTGAGCCTGGATACGGCTAAGAGCTAAGGAAACGTTGCTTTGTGTGGCATTAAGTGCATCAATGATCAATTTGGTATTATTTACATTTATCTTTTCCCAATTTGCTAGAATGTTTGATAGCAACCACTGATGTGTTCCCAAGGCTGATAAGGACGATTGCAGTGGTTGTTGTATTTTGGTTAAATCTTTAGTTGTGGAAGCCAATTTATTCATTCATACTTCTGAATCAATACTATTTAGGATTCCCAATCCTGTTCCCACAAGACCAGTTATGTCTCTTGGCACACGGTTTTTAGGAGGCTTCCACTGTCGCAGCCAGGTTGTCCAAGCCTGAAAAGAGGTCTGCAAAAAGGGTGAACAAGCTGGTTGTATTTCTCAGATATTGTTTTGAATCAGCAATTTGACTTGTTTAAGAGACCATAACAGATTAAACAATATCTGTTGTTGGCCAGTTTTCCTGATTCTACATGGTCCAATTTCAAAAATTTTCGGGCTAAGTGTAACCAGTGGTTGGGTGGTAGGTGTCACAACATTAACATCAAGTCCTACTCCAGTATTTGAATCAATACTTTCAACTTCAAAAACAAAAACAAAAACAAAAACAAAAACAAAAACAAAACAAAACAAAAAAAAAAGTGCTTCAGTAATTTTGGACCAAAACCAAACTACTTCTACAGTTTGTGTTCATGTGAAATTGTGCCAACAATCCTGTATGCTTGGCTGCGTACAAACCTTTTTGTGCTTCAAGAGATCCTTTCACTTTTTCTGCATGCTACCACAATTAGTTCAGACCACGGTCACTCAGCTGCTTTCTGGCCATGGGGTTGCGGTAGGATGCAGAAAAGTATTACCAGTTTTATCATGGATTAGGTGGTCTTCATGTCCCTCGGAGTTCTTCTGAGAAAGTAAACACAACAGAATTCTGCCGCCGAGAGGCAGAAAAGTTAGAATGATGGAATTATCCAGCATGTATTTGTCCAATGCTCTTTCCCTAGAGCACCAGAGGATTCCCATGCATATTTCTTCAGAGGGGGTTTTAGCACAAGTGCTACTAGTCCTATAGTAAGAGAGGTCCACCAGAACAGGTTGGCCAGGGTCATGAGCTGGATTATTAGGATCATTTGGTACAGAGCATAGGAGTCAGTGTAGATGCAGACCAAAGAGGAATTCTGTGCTTCTCGTTGAAAAATACTCCAGACAGCTATCAGCTCCCCACTGTGTGTACTACCTTCTCCCTCTGTAATCATTTGCTCACCAGAGGAAAAGTGGAGGGCTTCTGCCCTAGATTTCCATCCTTTTCCTTCCCCTTTAGCAAAAGCATCAGTAAACCAAGAGTTTGCTGATTGTTCGGGGCAGAAAGGAGGGGTTACTTTGATTACAGAGGCAGGTTTGTCCAAGCTCTCCGTTTCTTGGATTGCTAAAGTTTTTACAGCTCCTTCTGTCATTGAGAAGAAGTTACAGTAATGTTCAACCTGAGCATACCACTTTCTCACTGAGGCCCTCTGGGCCACCCCGTCAGGAGGGGGACTCCCACTAGTGACTGTCTTAATAACCTTGAAGGGGCCTCTCAATACAATTGGTTGTTTTTGTGCAATTTTTTCTACTTCTAGGAAAGCTAAGATAACCATCAACAATCCTTTTTCCCAGGTAGTGTATCTTTTCTCAGCATCTTTGGAACCACGGGAATCAAAACCAACAGGTCTTGTCGGAGCCTCAGGACCCCGCTGCCATATGTGTACTGACAGCCCTGAGGAGGCAAATGCCCATTCCACCTGGAAAGGATCTGTAGGATGGATAGGGCCCAGTGCTTGATGAGCTGTTGCTTCAAAAATCAGCAATTGCAATGCTGACTCCTGAGAAAGACTCCAATCCCATTTCACCCCTTTCCTCAACAAGTCATAAAGGGGAACAAATGGGTCGTTCCAGTGACTAGGAAATCTGTCTGGTCTTTCTACAGGAGATACAGCTGCTATCGTTTTTGGAAGGAGAATTGCTGTAGGTTTGAGTGATTCTGGAAGCCCACAAATTCAAGGGGTCATTATCTTGGGCTTCACAGGTAATTGCATCAGGGATTCAAAGCCAGGAATTCATTTCTTTTTGTGAGTCATTTGCAGGCAAGCAGCTTTGTGCACATTTTCCAAGAGCTGGTCGGGGGTACTAATTCTAGCTATGGGATCTCCCCTTTCCAAGGGGCTTGTTCCCCCGGCCCAAAAAGCTGCACGCTGTGTCAGGGACCATGTGTCACCTTTCTCTCCCGTTGTTAAGAAGACACCATGTCCCCAATACCCACTGGCTTCCTGTTCAGTGAATTGAATTTGATCACCACCAGTGAGGGACACCCGGAAAACATATTCTGTTTCTGATTCATGTGGAGGCTGTCCGTATTCCCTTTTAAGCTTAGCTAGCTCGGTGGCCGTGTTTAGTTGTGATGGTATGCGTTTGGTTGTGATGTGAGGTTCCAGATCATCATCACTGAGATAGTTCTACTCTGTTTTAATCAAGGGTCTCAAGTGATGGCAGCAATGTTCCCCACAATTACTTGCTGCTTCAAGTTCTTGATGAGGATAGATTTGTTTAATGTGAGGAGTTTCCTTCTCCTCAAGCTCTGTAGAGGAATCAGCATGATGTGATTTGTTAATATGTTCCTCTCTTAAGGCAGCTCGCAATGCATAGATCACATTTTTTTGCTTCATAGAACTGTTTTTGCAAAATTTCAACTAGATTTTGAAGGGAGTCTATTATAGCACGTTCCTCACTTCTTTGCTCGAAGCCATTTTCTATAGCTGCCATAAGACAAGCTCCCAAAACTGAGCAGAAGATAGTTTTATTTTTGCCCAGTTTGAATTTTGTTTCATGTTGTAATGAACACACTCTATCAATAACATTTTCTAAGTTCAACCAATTACTCTGTGCCCATTTTTCTCCTTCTGTAGAAGGTTTGGCATTGTGTTTGGCTAGTAGTGCATAAAATTCAGCTTTAATTTCAAGGCTAAGATTGTCACTCATTTTGTGAAGGGACCAAAACCACGACAGGGAGCTACAAACTTAAGTTCCACAAAACTACACAGCCCTCGCTGTGTCGCCCTTCGCTTCCCTGGCTGGGTGAAAGGACAATAATCTGCCTGGGAGGCTCTGCTTAGTTGCTTCAAGTTGTCCCTTCCTTCCCAGACCACATACACACAACAACAACAAAACAACAGTGTCCCGCCCTTTGCACTAAGGGATCCTTTATGAATTGCCAAAGACAGTATGGGTGCCTTTTCAGCTGCAACCCTTCTGTCTAGACAGAAATCCTGTCCGTGACGCCAATTTTAATGTCACGATCCGTTTCTTGCGGGGTGTCGTGATGGTTCTTTTCACCCATCCCAAAAGTGCAACAAAGGCAAACAACAAGGGACTATCAGTTAATCACAACAAATGCACCTTTAGTAGGGGCCAAAACAGTAAACGCGATAGTGGGGATCTGAAAGGAGATAAAAGGTTAGAGAGAGAAGAGGGATATGGGAATAGCTACCAACACAGGCGAGATCCTCAGTGCTCCGGACGATGGGGATCCGTCTGTCGTGTCGGGGGAGTCTTCGAAGTTCTGGTCGACTCGGGGCTCCAATTATAGTCCACAGAGGAGAGAGGGGGGGAACAAGTGTAATAATGAAAGTCCATTGTAATCGCCCCGAGGGAACGGGTGAGTCCACAGAAACCACCAAAGCAAGACGAATCCAATGAAGAATAAGTCCATTTGAATCACTGAAGGGAAACAGGTCATGTCATTAGTGGTCAGACCACCAATTTCCCCTCCTCCCTATAGCAGGGGTCTCAGTCTCAGTCCTTGGGAGGAGGGTTCTCATTCTTTCTTTGTCACAGTGGTAACGAGGCAGATGAGGGGTCTTCAGTGAAGGACCGCGAGAGTCACCCCAAAAGTTCATTGGGCTTAAGAACGGAGATTAGAAGCAGGCCGCGCATCAGGCTGTCCCGTGCTGGCTCCATGTCAGGTCTTTGCCAAGTCCTTGCCAACTCCTTGCCAAGTTCTTACCAGGCCTTGTTGGGAACAGCCAGCATGACGGTTCAGTGGTCCCACCTGTGCTGTGTCCTGTTCTAAGCCGGAACTACAGTGGGGGAAGGGATTCTTTCTTGTGGCAATCGGAAGGCAGAATGGAAAATGAGGGGCTTCTGACGGGCTCTTACAGCCTCGCATTCACACACATTCATCCCCCCTTTATTCGCCCTGTAATGCAAAGGATCTCCCAGTTGCCGAGCCGTGGGGGCTTTTAGCCGCTCGGCACGAAGCTCGGGTAGCTGGTACATCTGAGGGTCCACCAGAAGAACGGGAGGGACACTCGGGCTGCTGAAATCCTGCTCGTTGATTGAAGGGTCGCAGAAGGGGCAAACAGGGAGACAACGAAGCAGTAGGGAGGCAGATTCCGAGAGCCCCGAAGGGCGGGGTGAGGATTCTTTTACTGCGTAGGGGTAGGAGGGTTTAGCATTCGAGGGTACAATCGGGAGAAGGCTAAAGGGAGGGGAAATATAACATTAACCAGTGGGGAAAAGGGAAAGGAGTGTTCTTGGTGGAAGAACCAAAGGGAAAACGTGGAACAGAGAAGATTCTAGGCTAAGGGGCAGACTTGAACAACAACTGACAGGACAGGGGGAGGGTACAATTCTCTTCCGAAAGGGGGTGGAGAACTCATACAACTGCTGTTTCCCATGGCAACCCTAGACTGCCTTCCCCAACCCCTCCCCCTGCACCAGTGACAGCTTTTAACACTGAAGGGCAGTGCTATTGTATAACAAACACTTAACTCTTAGCCCAGCCGGGCTGGCTGGCTACTTTTGCAAGCTTTTTACCAACTAGCGATGCTTGTAAGCGGTGCTTGTAACTCCTAGCTTGTACCACGCTCCCACTAGCTGCGCTATCAGCTAGCGGCGTTCAAAGCAGCTCCTCAAACCGCGGCTTGTGCCCGCGCGCCCGCTGCGCTATCAGCTGGGCCGCGCCTAAAGCACCTTTGCAAGCCCCGACTGAAACGATACGCGGAAGAAATCAATAGACTCCATAACCTGGGGTAGTTATGAAGTGGGTACGTATGTCAGCGCCCGGCACAAGTGAGATAGCTCTCCAAAACTTGTGCCCCGAGCCTCAGTCTGACCCACACTTTTATTCTTAAAGACGTTCCATATGCAATACATTGCACAACTTTTTCATGCATATTCCACCCCTGGCCCCGCCTGTCCTCGCTTCTCACGCGAAGTAAGTCCACGCCCTTCTGGGCATGCGTGGTTTGCTGTGGTGGTCGTACGGGGGTCTCTTGGTGGTCCTGAGGCTGAAGATTGTGGTCTTCCTCATGATTGAACTTTTGAACTTTTCCTCTCTGCGCGTGCGCTTTTGGTCCTTTGGTGCTTATCTGAGTACGTCTGTCAGTCTTGATAGGCTTGGAGACAGAGGAGCTTCTTTATTTTAATTCAGAAGGAAAGGGTTCTTTCCTTCTTCTGGTATTGTTCTTCATGCGAGAAGCTTCAGAAATTTGCATTTTCCTTTGCCCTTTGTATTAGGCAGAGGTTTCTTAAGCAAAAGGTTGAAAATTCAACACATAACTCTACAAGCTAAATTAGAAATGCTTAATTCATTTTGTTAACCTAACTCTAAAAATCTCTATTTCACCTCGAGAGCTGTCACAGAGCAGAAAGCAGCTGAGATGCTGAAAAGCAGCAAAGCTGAACTGCCTGCCTCAGCTTCAGCAATGTGCAATTGACTGAAGGCGAAACACGAAGCAGCAGAGCAGCGGGCTTCTGTGCGCACTGAAGGCAATTGCAAGAATCCAGCAGCTGCTCCTTGCCAAGCACAGGCAGCTGCCTAGGTTCTTGCTTCTTGACCAACTCACAGTTGCCTTTCTTTTCAGCAGCTGCCACCGTGTTCTCTGCATCTCGGAGCCTCTGGGGAGCAACAAGAATTTCCAAGGTGGGATGTAGCAGGACTACGTCAAAACCCAGGAAAATTGTCCTGGAACACCTTCCACTCGCATGCCAAGAGTGAATTAACAGGCTGGAGAGCGGCAGCCACCGTCCTGCAGCTGTCTGCGAGCTTCGCACACAAGCCGGCTTCTTCGCGGCTTCGTTCTTCGCCTATGCAAGCTACCGCGATCTCCGGCTGCCGGAGGCCAAGAAGCGGCTACTTCGCGCACAGATGACTGGAGCGGCAGCGGTGCGCTCCGAAGCGCCGCTTTTGCCGAAAGACGCCGGGAAGCGGCACTTGCTTTCGGCCAGCTGCGGAGCTGCGTATTCTGCCTCTCTAGTCGCCTGCATCTTAGCGAAAAGCTTTTCCGCTCCAGTTCTCAAGGAGAAAGTGTACCAGCACTGCTCATATAGCCCGACCTTGCCAGGAAATGAGATTTGCTGCACATTCCAAGGACACTGCATTTTCCTGGGCAAGCTGCAACCTGCTGGCAGATGGCCGTGCTCTCTGCCCACTCCTGCCCAGTTCTTGGTACTAGCGGGCACGTTGCAGCCTGGCGAAGGCAAGAAACCTCGAGAGCTGTCACAGAGCAGAAGGGCAGCTGAGATGCTGAAAAGCAGCAAAGCTGAACAGCCTGCCTCAACTTCAGCAGTGTGTAATTGACTGAAGGCGAAAAACCAAGCAGCAGAGCAGCGGGCTTGACCCACACTTTTATTCTTAAAGACGTTCCATATGCAATACATTGCACAACTTTTTCATGCATATTCCACCCCTGGCCCCGCCTGTCCTCGCTTCTCATGCGAAGTAAGTCCACGCCCTTCTGGGCATGCGTGGTTTGCTGTGGTGGTCGTACGGGGGTCTCTTGGTGGTCCTGAGGCTGAAGATTGTGGTCTTCCTCATGATTGAACTTTTGAACTTTTCCTCTCTGCGCGTGCGCTTTTGGTCCTTTGGTGCTTATCTGAGTACGTCTGTCAGTCTTGATAGGCTTGGAGACAGAGGAGCTTCTTTATCTGGGTTCTTTCCTTCTTCTGGTATTGTTCTCTATGCAAGAAGCTTCAGAAATTTGCATTTTCCTATGCCCTTTGTACTAGGCAGAGGTTTCTGAAGTAAAAGGTTGAAAATTCAACACATAACTCTACAAGCTAAATTAGAAATGCTTCATTCATTTTGTTAACCTAACTCTAAAAATCTCTGCTTCAGTCCCCCCTTTTCTTAAAATAGATTAAATTCTTTTACTACAGGGGTCTTGATTTAAATTCTGATCTACTATCATGACCGTCCTCTTTCAGTAAGATTCTAGGAGTTGTAGAGAGTGATGTCAGACTGGCCATGTGTTTTAACATCCTCGAATTCTACATGAGTGTTAAAGTAGACATCATTAAACTTACAGTAACTAAAATTAATAGGATTATAATTGGGTGACATAAAGTCTTCTAAACAGTGTATTTCACTAGTTATGACTTGTGTTTATTAGCTAGTGATTGGTGCTGGATACACCAAGTTAAGAGACTTAACATACAGGAGGTTAGTGACATGTCTTGGGTAGACATTCTCTTTCGCACCCCATATGGTTTTTCATAAAGCAATTCAAAGTGGTTTAGCTTTTCTTTAGTCTTGGGTTTGGTTCGGATCTGCAGTAGTGCTAATGGGAGGGATTGAGTCCATGACAAATTAGCTTCTTGTCCCAATTGTACAATTTGTTGTTTGATCAAATGATTCATTTTTTTTACCTGACCACTTGATTGTGGGTTATATGGGGTGCGAAGTTCTCAGTCTATGTTCAAGTATTGGCTAACTTGTTGCACGAATTTTACAATAAAATGTGGTCCTCTATTTGAGGAGATTGTGGCCAGGACTCTAAAGCGTGGTATGTTTTCTTGTACCAATACCTTAGTTACTTCTTGAGCTTTAGAAGTCCTGGTGGGGAATGCTTCTGGCCATCCTGAAAAGGTATCTGTTAGCACCAGGAAAAACTTATACCCCCCTTTTCTTGGCAATTCTGTACAATCAATCTGCCATTGCTGCTCCGGCCCATGACCCTTCCTAATCTGGCTAAGCTTTGGTTTGGGAGTATTTTTGGGGTTGGTCTGGAGGCAAAGGTCACATTGTCGAGTTGTAAATGTCTAGTTATGCTAGAGCATCAATACCCCAATGGTTTTCTGGTGTTCTTCCTTTATTAGGGACCATCATAAATAGGAGGGTAGAACTAATTTTCCTTCTATGGTGGCCCATCCCTCTTGGTTATAGTCTCCTTTTTGCTCATAGATTAATTTTTTTTCTGGTTTGTTGTATCTTGGCTTACCTTTAGGGGAAATTTGCCCGTCTTGCTGCTTCTTTTGCTTCCCTATCTGCCAGCTCGTTTCCTTCTTCCAATTCGGAGTTGATCTTCTGATGTGCCTTAATGTGCATGATCGCTACTTTCTCTGGCAACTGGACTGCTGCTAGAAGTCGCAGTACTTCTGATGCATCTTTAATATTTTTCCCTTGAGACTTCAGCAGTCCTCTCTCTTTCTAAATGGCTCTGTGAGCATGCACTACTCCAAATGCATACTTTGAGTCCGTGTATATGTTTATTTCTTTCCCTCTTGCCAATTCTAGGGCCCGAGTTAGAGCAATTATCTCGGCCTTCTGTGCAGAGGTATTTGTTGGCAGGGGCCCAGATGATATTACTTCCTTGCACGTTGGAACTGCCTAGCCGGCGTGCCGTTTTCCACTGATGATATAACTGCTTCCATCAGTAAACGAGACTTCTGCATTCTCGAGAGGGGTGTCCTTCGAGTCAGGGCAGCTGGAGTAGGTGGCTTCAATGGTCTCCAGGCAGTCATGTTCCACTGGTTCCCCTTGGTTTCTACTGAGGAAGGAGGCTGGATTGACAATGTTAGCCACTACTATCTCTACATCATCTTGCTCCGCTATGATAGCTTGGTATCTCAGGAGCCGTTGTGGGGAAAGCCAATGCCCACCTTTTACCTCTAGCACTGCAGACACTGTGTGAGACACTAGCACAGTTCTTTTCTGGCCTAGGGTGAATTTGTGTGCCTCTTGGATGTTCAGGACGACTGCTGCAACAGCTCTGAGGCACCCAGGCCACCCTTTAGCTGCTGTATCCAATTGCTTAGAGAAGTAAGCCACTGCTCTCCGATATGGGCCCAGGTCCTGTGCTAGTATTCCTAAGGCGATTCCTTGCTTCTCATGGGAGAATAAAAGGAAAGGCTTACTCACGTCCGGCAATCTCAGGGCTGGAGCTGACATGAGGGCTTTTTTCAGCTGGTTGAAAGCTTGCGTAGCTTCCTTTGTCTCTTGGATGTTCCTGCTTTCAGTTGCAATCAGTTCATAGAAGGGCTTAACAAACAGTCCATAGTTACAGATCCATAACCTGCACCACCCTGTCATCCTCAGGAAAGTTCGTAGTTCCTTTACCGTCTGAGGTTTTGGGGTCTGGCATATTGCCTCCTTCCGGCTTTGGCCCAAGGTACGTTGTCTAGCACTGACTTCCTAACCCAGATAAGTTACTTTCTGTTTTACTACTTGGGCTTTTTTCTTTGATACTCGGTACCCTTGGAGCCCCAAAAAGTTCAAGAGGCTTATCGTCCAGGCCGTGCATGCTTCCCTTGTCCGTGTGGCTATCAGGATGTCATCTACGTACTCTAGCAACTTCCCTTCCTCTGGAGGGGCTTCTCAGGTCTCTAATTCTTTTGCAAGTTGTTCTCCAAACAAAGTGGGTGAGTTTTTGAATCCTTGTGGGAGTCTGGTCCATGTCAGTTGAGTTCTTGGCCCGCTCTTAGGATTTTCCCATTCAAATGCAAAAATTTTCTGGCTTCGTGGATAGGAAGGCAAAAGAAGGCATCTTTTAAATCTAAAACGGTAAACCAAGTTAGCTCGGGGGTTAAGCAAGTTAATAACGTGTAGGGATTGGCCACCACAGGATACAGATCCTCCGTGACCTTGTTTATGGCCCGCAGATCCTGTACTAACCGGTATGACCCATCAGGTTTACCAACTGGTAGGATAGGGGTATTAACACTTACATAACATAAGTTGGAACAAGGTATTATAGACAATATCATGGTCATCAATGGAAGCAATATTTGATGGAACTTTTTCAGTTCTGAGGGTTCGTAACTTGTGTTTGTCGGTGACAGCAGGGAAGCACAGTGAGGCTGCTTAACAGGGCAGGATGCATACATATACTTTCCTTCGTCTACATTCACTTAACTTTATTTTACTTACTCTTACACATAACAAAACAACCACAACAACAAGGTACCTTTTCTTTTTCAACACACCTATTACACTTGTAGGTGTCCCTGGCTAGTCCCAGTGTTCTTGGATACCCCTCAATCTAGCTGTGTGGTTCCCAACTCTAGATCCTGTCAGACTTCTCTTCAAACTGGCAAAATTTTTACTCAATCTTGGCTGCTCTCAACAACCCAGCAAACTTAATTCTGGGTGCTCTTGGAATGTTAATCCCTCAACCCAGCAGGTTTGACTTAACCCTGGATGCTCTTGGAACATTAATCCCTCAATCCAGCAGGTTTGAATCAACCCTGGATGCTCTTGGAACATTAATCCCTCAATCCAGCAGGTTTGAATCAACCCTGGATGCTCTTGGAATATTAATCCCTCAATCCAGCAGGTTTGATCTTGGATGTTCTCGGGCATTCTTATCCCTCAATCCAGCAGAATTTTTAGGGGCCCCTCCTACACATTTTACCTTTTATTTTTCCCCAATAGATTATGCCAAGAAAACCCTCTTTTTACCTTTTCATTAATTTTTTTTTCTAATTAATTACCTTTTACTCCCCCCCCGCCCCCCCCCCCCCCACTAAGGGGTCCCACTCTTTCTCTGAGACCCAGTCCCAGGGGGGGTTCTATCACTCTTTTTATTACTCGCTTCGTCTCTTTACTGGCCGCTTTTCTCGCGAAAAAGACGGAAACGCAGCATGGGAGACTGCCGCTCTCGCTTAGCAGGTCTGGGGTAACCAGCCCGCCTCTGTCACGATCCGCTTCTTCCGGGGTGTCGTGATGGTTCTTTTCACCCATCCCAAAAGTGCAACAAAGGCAAACAACAAGGGACTATCAGTTAATCACAACAAATGCACCTTTAGTAGGGGCCAAAACAGTAAACGCCATAGTGGGGATCTGAAAGGAGATAAAAGGTTAGAGAGAGAACAGGGCTATGGGAATAGCTACCAACACAGGCGAGATCCTCAGTGCTCCGGACGATGGGGATCCGTCTGTCGTGTCGGGGGAGTCTTCGAAGTTCTGGTCGACTCGGGCCTCCAATTATAGTCCACAGAGGAGAGAGGGGGGGAACAAGTGTAATAATGAAAGTCCATTGTAATCGCCCCGAGGGAACGGGTGAGTCCACAGAAACCACCAAAGCAAGACGAATCCAATGAAGAATAAGTCCATTTGAATCACTGAAGGGAAACAGGTCATGTCATTAGTGGTCAGACCACCAATTTCCCCTCCTCCCTATAGCAGGGGTCTCAGTCTCAGTCCTTGGGAGGAGGGTTCTCATTCTTTCTTTGTCACAGTGGTAACGAGGCAGATGAGGGGTCTTCAGTGAAGGACCGCGAGAGTCACCCCAAAAGTTCATTGGGCTTAAGAACGGAGATTAGAAGCAGGCCGCGCATCAGGCTGTCCCGTGCTGGCTCCATGTCAGGTCTTTGCCAAGTCCTTGCCAACTCCTTGCCAAGTTCTTACCAGGCCTTGTTGGGAACAGCCAGCATGACGGTTCAGTGGTCCCACCTGTGCTGTGTCCTGTTCTAAGCCGGAACTACAGTGGGGGAAGGGATTCTTTCTTGTGGCAATCGGAAGGCAGAATGAAAAATGAGGGGCTTCTGACGGGCTCTTACACCACCCCGTGACTGACGATTGCCCTCGAAAGATCTTCATCAGCAGGATTCCATGGTGTCGTCGTGGAGTCTTCAGGACTCGTCAAGTGTTGGCAGCAGGTCCCAGGGAAAAGAGAAGAGGAAAAGGGAAAGAAAGAGAAAACGGGAAAACTAAAACAATCACAACATATTAGTCATCACAACAAATTATAATTAAACAATAAGCAAAATACAATTAGTAAATCAATAATAGTTATTTAAATAATAATCAATATGAATCAATTAAACAATAAATTGATCAAATAATAAACCAGTATCATCAATATTAAACAGTAAAGTAATAAACCTAGTATAATCGATATTACTCAGTACAATTTTATAAACAATAAACAAAAATAATTAAAACAGCGATTAGAACAAATCATAAAAGAAAATGATGTAAAACATATCTTCTAACCTTATCATCTTCTTGTGTCTACTGTCCTGGGAACATCTCTAGTGTAAAGGATGTCGGCCAAGTGGTGTGCATTAATTATAGATGTTAATTTTGTTCATCGTTTCATCATTCTCCAATTTACAATAAGCAAGATTACTGATAAAACCAATCATAACTAAAATCAGAAGAACAACAATGGGATGACACAATTTCTTCAGGATACCGGTGGCGGTGGGTGACCACCCGAAAAGGGTATCCCACCACTTGTGCTCGGCATCACTTTTCACCCTTTCTACAACACGATGTATTTCTTGCACATGATGATGAACAGTTACCAGAGTTTTCTGTCCATTCCCCTTGATTTTTCCTAGGATCTCTATTAGATCTTGATGAAGTAATAATTGCTTTACCAGAGAAAGGTTCATCCCAATGGCAGTAGGCAGTAGCTTGTGAATCAACGTGAGATTGGATTCTAAAAGTTCATGTGAAGTAACTGGAGCTACAAAAGAAAAATCACATCCTGCAATTTTAGTAAAGTTGCAAGCACAAAAATTGGAATGATTTTTAGTAGCTACTACTGTACTTTCTATAAACACAGTATCCCAAGCGGTTCTGAAGCAGGCACACCCATTGTCTGTAGATACAAGGACTGTTTCAGAAGTCTCGTTAGGATGAATATCAAAATGACAGCTATTTTGTTCTGTCTCCAGACAAATATCTTGAGCTACAATTGCATTACCTTCACAGATAAACCCTAGTTGTTCTCAGATGGTACAGGACTCTAAATTGACAGTTTGCCATTTGTCATCAATTTGACGGGCCCATTCTCTATGTTCAGAAGGATAGAAAGTGGGTCCATCATGATTTAATCCTAGTGCAATGATAGGGAATATCAAATGCACCGAGGCATTTCTTATGGTCAACGCAAATGCTGTGGCTGTGTTTGTGTTAGGGTCATAGGTAAAATTCACTAAATTCCACCAGGATTGGAAATCTCTTTCAAGGTCAGTGGCACTGTCCCAGACTATTTTCCTAATTTCAGTGGGAAAAGTGCCTTCTTCACCTTCTCTTATAATTGAGGCAGCAACTGACTGCATCCATCATTGAGCCTGGATACGGCTAAGAGCTAAGGAAACGTTGCTTTGTGTGGCATTAAGTGCATCAATGATCAATTTGCTATTATTTACATTTATCTTTTCCCAATTTGCTAGAATGTTTGATAGCAACCACTGATGTGTTCCCAAGGCTGATAAGGACGATTGCAGTGGTTGTTGTATTTTGGTTAAATCTTTAGTTGTGGAAGCCAATTTATTCATTCATACTTCTGAATCAATACTATTTAGGATTCCCAATCCTGTTCCCACAAGACCAGTTATGTCTCTTGGCACACGGTTTTTAGGAGGCTTCCACTGTCGCAGCCAGGTTGTCCAAGCCTGAAAAGAGGTCTGCAAAAAGGGTGAACAAGCTGGTTGTATTTCTCAGATATTGTTTTGAATCAGCAATTTGACTTGTTTAAGAGACCATAACAGATTAAACAATATCTGTTGTTGGCCAGTTTTCCTGATTATACATGGTCCAATTTCAAAAATTTTCGGGCTAAGTGTAACCAGTGGTTGGGTGGTAGGTGTCACAACATTAACATCAAGTCCTACTCCAGTATTTGAATCAATACTTTCAACTTAAAAAACAAAAACAAAAACAAAAACAAAAACAAAAACAAAAACAAAACAAAAAAAAAAGTGCTTCAGTATTTTTGGACCAAAACCAAACTACTTCTACAGTTTGTGTTCATGTGAAATTGTGCCAACAATCCTGTATGCTTGGCTGCGTACAAACCTTTTTGTGCTTCAAGAGATCCTTTCACTTTTTCTGCATGCTACCACAATTAGTTCAGACCACGGTCACTCAGCTGCTTTCTGGCCATGGGGTTGCGGTAGGATGCAGAAAAGTATTACCAGTTTTATCATGGATTAGGTGGTCTTCATGTCCCTCGGAGTTCTTCTGAGAAAGTAAACACAACAGAATTCTGCCGCCGAGAGGCAGAAAAGTTAGAATGATGGAATTATCCAGCATGTATTTGTCCAATGCTCTTTCCCTAGAGCACCAGAGGATTCCCATGCATATTTCTTCAGAGGGGGTTTTAGCACAAGTGCTACTAGTCCTATAGTAAGAGAGGTCCACCAGAACAGGTTGGCCAGGGTCATGAGCTGGATTATTAGGATCATTTGGTACAGAGCATAGGAGTCAGTGTAGATGCAGACCAAAGAGGAATTCTGTGCTTCTCGTTGAAAAATACTCCAGACAGCTATCAGCTCCCCACTGTGTGTACTACCTTCTCCCTCTGTAATCATTTGCTCACCAGAGGAAAAGTGGAGGGCTTCTGCCCTAGATTTCCATCCTTTTCCTTCCCCTTTAGCAAAAGCATCAGTAAACCAAGAGTTTGCTGATTGTTCGGGGCAGAAAGGAGGGGTTACTTTGATTACAGAGGCAGGTTTGTCCAAGCTCTCCGTTTCTTGGATTGCTAAAGTTTTTACAGCTCCTTCTGTCATTGAGAAGAAGTTACAGTAATGTTCAACCTGAGCATACCACTTTCTCACTGAGGCCCTCTGGGCCACCCCGTCAGGAGGGGGACTCCCACTAGTGACTGTCTTAATAACCTTGAAGGGGCCTCTCAATACAATTGGTTGTTTTTGTGCAATTTTTTCTACTTCTAGGAAAGCTAAGATAACCATCAACAATCCTTTTTCCCAGGTAGTGTATCTTTTCTCAGCATCTTTGGAACCACGGGAATCAAAACCAACAGGTCTTGTCGGAGCCTCAGGACCCCGCTGCCATATGTGTACTGACAGCCCTGAGGAGGCAAATGCCCATTCCACCTGGAAAGGATCTGTAGGATGGATAGGGCCCAGTGCTTGATGAGCTGTTGCTTCAAAAATCAGCAATTGCAATGCTGACTCCTGAGAAAGACTCCAATCCCATTTCACCCCTTTCCTCAACAAGTCATAAAGGGGAACAAATGGGTCGTTCCAGTGACTAGGAAATCTGTCTGGTCTTTCTACAGGAGATACAGCTGCTATCGTTTTTGGAAGGAGAATTGCTGTAGGTTTGAGTGATTCTGGAAGCCCACAAATTCAAGGGGTCATTATCTTGGGCTTCACAGGTAATTGCATCAGGGATTCAAAGCCAGGAATTCATTTCTTTTTGTGAGTCATTTGCAGGCAAGCAGCTTTGTGCACATTTTCCAAGAGCTGGTCGGGGGTACTAATTCTAGCTATGGGATCTCCCCTTTCCAAGGGGCTTGTTCCCCCGGCCCAAAAAGCTGCACGCTGTGTCAGGGACCATGTGTCACCTTTCTCTCCCGTTGTTAAGAAGACACCATGTCCCCAATACCCACTGGCTTCCTGTTCAGTGAATTGAATTTGATCACCACCAGTGAGGGACACCCGGAAAACATATTCTGTTTCTGATTCATGTGGAGGCTGTCCGTATTCCCTTTTAAGCTTAGCTAGCTCGGTGGCCGTGTTTAGTTGTGATGGTATGCGTTTGGTTGTGATGTGAGGTTCCAGATCATCATCACTGAGATAGTTCTACTCTGTTTTAATCAAGGGTCTCAAGTGATGGCAGCAATGTTCCCCACAATTACTTGCTGCTTCAAGTTCTTGATGAGGATAGATTTGTTTAATGTGAGGAGTTTCCTTCTCCTCAAGCTCTGTAGAGGAATCAGCATGATGTGATTTGTTAATATGTTCCTCTGTTAAGGCAGCTCGCAATGCATAGATCACATTTTTTTGCTTCATAGAACTGTTTTTGCAAAATTTCAACTAGATTTTGAAGGGAGTCTATTATAGCACGTTCCTCACTTCTTTGCTCGAAGCCATTTTCTATAGCTGCCATAAGACAAGCTCCCAAAACTGAGCAGAAGATAGTTTTATTTTTGCCCAGTTTGAATTTTGTTTCATGTTGTAATGAACACACTCTATCAATAACATTTTCTAAGTTCAACCAATTACTCTGTGCCCATTTTTCTCCTTCTGTAGAAGGTTTGGCATTGTGTTTGGCTAGTAGTGCATAAAATTCAGCTTTAATTTCAAGGCTAAGATTGTCACTCATTTTGTGAAGGGACCAAAACCACGACAGGGAGCTACAAACTTAAGTTCCACAAAACTACACAGCCCTCGCTGTGTCGCCCTTCGCTTCCCTGGCTGGGTGAAAGGACAATCATCTGCCTGGGAGGCTCTGCTTAGTTGCTTCAAGTTGTCCCTTCCTTCCCAGACCACATACACACAACAACAACAAAACAACAGTGTCCCGCCCTTTGCACTAAGGGATCCTTTATGAATTGCCAAAGACAGTATGGGTGCCTTTTCAGCTGCAACCCTTCTGTCTAGACAGAAATCCTGTCCGTGACGCCAATTTTAATGTCACGATCCGTTTCTTGCGGGGTGTCGTGATGGTTCTTTTCACCCATCCCAAAAGTGCAACAAAGGCAAACAACAAGGGACTATCAGTTAATCACAACAAATGCACCTTTAGTAGGGGCCAAAACAGTAAACGCGATAGTGGGGATCTGAAAGGAGATAAAAGGTTAGAGAGAGAAGAGGGATATGGGAATAGCTACCAACACAGGCGAGATCCTCAGTGCTCCGGACGATGGGGATCCGTCTGTCGTGTCGGGGGAGTCTTCGAAGTTCTGGTCGACTCGGGGCTCCAATTATAGTCCACAGAGGAGAGAGGGGGGAAACAAGTGTAATAATGAAAGTCCATTGTAATCGCCCCGAGGGAACGGGTGAGTCCACAGAAACCACCAAAGCAAGACGAATCCAATGAAGAATAAGTCCATTTGAATCACTGAAGGGAAACAGGTCATGTCATTAGTGGTCAGACCACCAATTTCCCCTCCTCCCTATAGCAGGGGTCTCAGTCTCAGCCCTTGGGAGGAGGGTTCTCATTCTTTCTTTGTCACAGTGGTAACGAGGCAGATGAGGGGTCTTCAGTGAAGGACCGCGAGAGTCACCCCAAAAGTTCATTGGGCTTAAGAACGGAGATTAGAAGCAGGCCGCGCATCAGGCTGTCCCGTGCTGGCTCCATGTCAGGTCTTTGCCAAGTCCTTGCCAACTCCTTGCCAAGTTCTTACCAGGCCTTGTTGGGAACAGCCAGCATGACGGTTCAGTGGTCCCACCTGTGCTGTGTCCTGTTCTAAGCCGGAACTACAGTGGGGGAAGGGAAGGGATTCTTTCTTGTGGCAATCGGAAGGCAGAATGGAAAATGAGGGGCTTCTGACGGGCTCTTACAGCCTCGCATTCACACACATTCATCCCCCCTTTATTCGCCCTGTAATGCAAAGGATCTCCCAGTTGCCGAGCCATGGGGGCTTTTAGCCGCTCGGCACGAAGCTCGGGTAGCTGGTACATCTGAGGGTCCACCAGAAGAACGGGAGGGACACTCGGGCTGCTGAAATCCTGCTCGTTGATTGAAGGGTCGCAGAAGGGGCAAACAGGGAGACAACGAAGCAGTAGGGAGGCAGATTCCGAGAGCCCCGAAGGGCGGGCTGAGGATTCTTTTACTGCGTAGGGGTAGGAGGGTTTAGCATTCGAGGGTACAATCGGGAGAAGGCTAAAGGGAGGGGAAATATAACATTAACCAGTGGGGAAAAGGGAAAGGAGTGTTCTTGGTGGAAGAACCAAAGGGAAAACGTGGAACAGAGAAGATTCTAGGCTAAGGGGCAGACTTGAACAACAACTGACAGGACAGGGGGAGGGTACAATTCTCTTCCGAAAGGGGGTGGAGAACTCATACAACTGCTGTTTCCCATGGCAACCCTAGACTGCCTTCCCCAACCCCTCCCCCTGCACCAGTGACAGCTTTTAACACTGAAGGGCAGTGCTATTGTATAACAAACACTTAACTCTTAGCCCAGCCGGGCTCGCTGGCTACTTTTGCAAGCTTTTTACCAACTAGCGATGCTTGTAAGCGGTGCTTGTAACTCCTAGCTTGTACCACGCTCCCACTAGCTGCGCTATCAGCTAGCGGCGTTCAAAGCAGCTCCTCAAACCGCGGCTTGTGCCCGCGCGCCCGCTGCGCTATCAGCTGGGCCGCGCCTAAAGCACCTTTGCAAGCCCCGACTGAAACGATACGCGGAAGAAATCAATAGACTCCATAACCTGGGGTAGTTATGAAGTGGGTACGTATGTCAGCGCCCGGCACAAGTGAGATAGCTCTCCAAAACTTGTGCCCCGAGCCTCAGTCTGACCCACACTTTTATTCTTAAAGACGTTCCATATGCAATACATTGCACAACTTTTTCATGCATATTCCACCCCTGGCCCCGCCTGTCCTCGCTTCTCACGCGAAGTAAGTCCACGCCCTTCTGGGCATGCGTGGTTTGCTGTGGTGGTCGTACGGGGGTCTCTTGGTGGTCCTGAGGCTGAAGATTGTGGTCTTCCTCATGATTGAACTTTTGAACTTTTCCTCTCTGCGCGTGCGCTTTTGGTCCTTTGGTGCTTATCTGAGTACGTCTGTCAGTCTTGATAGGCTTGGAGACAGAGGAGCTTCTTTATTTTAATTCAGAAGGAAAGGGTTCTTTCCTTCTTCTGGTATTGTTCTTCATGCGAGAAGCTTCAGAAATTTGCATTTTCCTTTGCCCTTTGTATTAGGCAGAGGTTTCTTAAGCAAAAGGTTGAAAATTCAACACATAACTCTACAAGCTAAATTAGAAATGCTTAATTCATTTTGTTAACCTAACTCTAAAAATCTCTATTTCACCTCGAGAGCTGTCACAGAGCAGAAAGCAGCTGAGATGCTGAAAAGCAGCAAAGCTGAACTGCCTGCCTCAGCTTCAGCAATGTGCAATTGACTGAAGGCGAAACACGAAGCAGCAGAGCAGCGGGCTTCTGTGCGCACTGAAGGCAATTGCAAGAATCCAGCAGCTGCTCCTTGCCAAGCACAGGCAGCTGCCTAGGTTCTTGCTTCTTGACCAACTCACAGTTGCCTTTCTTTTCAGCAGCTGCCATCGTGTTCTCTGCATCTCGGAGCCTCTGGGGAGCAACAAGAATTTCCAAGGTGGGATGCATGAAAACCAAAATAAAAACTCAGGAAGGTTGTCCTGGAACACCTCCCATTGGCATGCCAAGAGTGAATTCAAGAGGCAGGAGAGCGGCAGCCACCGTCCTGCAGCTGTCTGCGAGCTTCGCACACAAGCCGGCTTCTTCGCGGCTTCGTTCTTCGCCTCTTGCAAGCTACCGCGATCTCCGGCTGCCGGAGGCGAAGAAGCGGCAACTTCGCGCACAGATGACTGGAGCGGCAGCGGTGCGCTCCGAAGCGCCGCTTTTGCCGAAAGACGCCGGGAAGCGGCACTTGCTTTCGGCCAGCTGCGGAGCTGCGTATTCTGCCTCTCGAGTCGCCTACATCTTAGCGAAAAGCTTTTCCGCTCCAGTTCTCAAGGAGAAAGTGTACCAGCACTGCTCACTTAGCCCGACCTTGCCAGGAAATGGGATTTGCTGCACATTCCAAGGACACTGCATTTTCCTGGGCAAGCTGCAACCTGCTGGCAGATGGCCGTGCTCTCTGCCCACTCCTGCCCAGCTCTGGGTAGTAGCGGGCACGTTGCAGCCTGGCGAAGGCAAGAAACCTCGAGAGCTGTCACAGAGCAGAAGGGCAGCTGAGATGCTGAAAAGCAGCAAAGCTGAACTGCCTGCCTCAACTTCAGCAGTGTGTAATTGACTGAAGGCGAAACACGAAGCAGCAGAGCAGCGGGCTTCTGTGCGCACTGAAGGCAATTGCAAGAATCCAGCAGCTGCTCCTAGCCAAGCACAGTCAACTGCCTGTGTTCTTGCTTCTTGACCAACTCACAGTTGCCCTTCTTTTCAGCAGCTGCCACCGTGTTCTCTGCATCTCGGAGCCTCTGGGGAGCAGCAAGAATTTCCAAGGAGGGATGTAGCAGGACTACGTCAAAACCCAGGAAAATTGTCCTGGAACACCTTCCACTCGCATGCCAAGAGTGAATTCAACAGGCTTGGAGAGCGGCAGCCACCGTCCTGCAGCTGTCTGCGAGCTTCGCACACAAGCCGGCTTCTTCGCGGCTTCGTTCTTCGCCTATGCAAGCTACCGCGATCTCCGGCTGCCGGAGGCGAAGAAGCGGCAACTTCGCGCACAGATGACTGGAGCGGCAGCGGTGCGCTCCGAAGCGCCGCTTTTGCCGAAAGACGCCGGGAAGCGGCACTTGCTTTCGGCCAGCTGCGGAGCTCCGTATTCTGCCTCTCTAGTCGCCTACATCTTAGCGAAAAGCTTTTCCGCTCCAGTTCTCAAGGAGAAAGTGTACCAGCACTGCTCACTTAGCCCGACCTTGCCACGAAATAGGATTTGCTGCACATTCCAAGGACACTGCATTTTCCTGGGCAAGCTGCAACCTGCTGGCAGATGGCCGTGCTCTCTGCCCACTCCTGCCCAGTTCTTGGTACTAGCGGGCACGTTGCAGCCTGGCGAAGGCAAGAAACCTCGAGAGCTGTCACAGAGCAGAAGGGCAGCTGAGATGCTGAAAAGCAGCAAAGCTGAACTGCCTGCCTCAGCTTCAGCAGTGTGTAATTGACTGACGGCGAAAAACCAAGCAGCAGAGCAGCGGGCTTCTGTGCGCACTGAAGGCAATTGCAAGAATCCAGCAGCTGCTCCTCGCCAAGCACAGTCAACTGCCTGTGTTCTTGCTTCTTGACCAACTCACAGTTGCCCTTCTTCTCAGCAGCTGCCACCGTGTTCTCTGCATCTCGGAGCCTCAGGGGAGCAACAAGAATTTCCAAGGTGGGATGTAGTAGGACTACGTCAAAACACAGGAAAATTGTCCTGGAACACCTTCCACTCGCATGCCAAGATTGAATTCAACAGGCTGGAGAGCAGCAGCCACCGTCCTGCAGCAGTCTGCGAGCTTCGCACACAAGCCGGCTTCTTCGCGGCTTCGTTCTTCGCCTCTTGCAAGCTACCGCGATCTCCGGCTGCCGGAGGCGAAGAAGCGGCTACTTCGCGCACAGATCACTGGAGCGGCAGCGGTGCGCTCCGAAGCGCCGCTTTTGCCGAAAGACGCCGGGAAGCGGCACTTGCTTTCGGCCAGCTGCGGAGCTGCGTATTCTGCCTCTCTAGTCGCCTACATCTTAGCGAAAAGCTTTTCCGCTCCAGTTCTCAAGGAGAAAGTGTCCCAGCACTGCTCACTTAGCCCGACCTTGCCAGGAAATAGGATTTGCTGCACATTCCAAGGACACTGCATTTTCCTGGGCAAGCTGCAACCTGCTGGCAGATGGCCGTGCTCTCTGCCCACTCCTGCCCAGTTCTTGGTACTAGCGGGCACGTTGCAGCCTGGCGAAGGCAAGAAACCTCGAGAGCTGTCACAGAGCAGAAGGGCAGCTGAGATGCTGAAAAGCAGCAAAGCTGAACTGCCTGCCTCAACTTCAGCAGTGTGTAATTGACTGAAGGCGAAAAGGCAAGCAGCAGAGCAGCGGGCTTCTGTGCGCACTGAAGGCAATTGCAAGAATCCAGCAGCTGCTCCTAGCCAAGCACAGTCAACTGCCTGTGTTCTTGCTTCATGACCAACTCACAGTTGCCCTTCTTCTCAGCAGCTGCCACCGTGTTCTCTGCATCTCGGAGCCTCTGGGGAGCAACAAGAATTTCCAACGTGGCATGCATGAAAACTAAAATAAAAACTCAGGAAGGTTGTCCTGGAACACCTTCCACTCGCATGCCAAGAGTGAATTCAAGAGGCAGGAGAGCGGCAGCCACCGTCCTGCAGCTGTCTGCGAGCTTCGCACACAAGCCGGCTTCTTCGCGGCTTCGTTCTTCGCCTCTTGCAAGCTACCGCGATCTCCGGCTGCCGGAGGCGAAGAAGCGGCAACTTCGCGCACAGATGACTGGAGCGGCAGCGGTGCGCTCCGAAGCGCCGCTTTTGCCGAAAGACGCCGGGAAGCGGCACTTGATTTCGGCCAGCTGCGGAGCTGCGTATTCTGCCTCTCTAGTCGCCTACATCTTAGCGAAAAGCTTTTCCGATCCAGTTCTCAAGGAGAAAGTGTACCAGCACTGCTCACTTAGCCCGACCTTTCCAGGAAATGGGATTTGCTGCACATTCCAAGGACACTGCATTTTCCTGGGCAAGCTGCAACCTGCTGGCAGATGGCCGTGCTCTCTGCCCACTCCTGCCCAGCTCTGGGTAGTAGCGGGCACGTTGCAGCATGGCGAAGGCAAGAAACCTGGAGAGCTGTCACAGAGCAGAAGGGCAGCTGAGATGCTGAAAAGCAGCAAAGCTGAACTGCCTGCCTCAACTTCAGCAGTGTGTAATTGACTGAAGGCGAAAAGCCAAGCAGCAGAGCAGCGGGCTTCTGTGCGCACTGAAGGCAATTGCAAGAATCCAGCAGCTGCTCCTAGCCAAGCACAGTCAACTGCCTGTGTTCTTGCTTCTTGACCAACTCACAGTTGCCCTTCTTTTCAGCAGCTGCCACCGTGTTCTCTGCATCTCGGAGCCTCTGGGGAGCAGCAAGAATTTCCAAGGTGGGATGTAGCAGGACTACGTCAAAACCCAGGAAAATTGTCCTGGAACACCTTCCACTCGCATGCCAAGAGTGAATTCAACAGGCTTGGAGAGCGGCAGCCACCGTCCTGCAGCTGTCTGCGAGCTTCGCACACAAGCCGGCTTCTTCGCGGCTTCGTTCTTCGCCTATGCAAGCTACCGCGATCTCCGGCTGCCGGAGGCGAAGAAGCGGCTACTTCGCGCACAGATCACTGGAGCGGCAGCGGTGCGCTCCGAAGCGCCGCTTTTGCCGAAAGACGCCGGGAAGCGGCACTTGCTTTCGGCCAGCTGCGGAGCTGCGTATTCTGCCTCTCTAGTCGCCTACATCTTAGCGAAAAGCTTTTCCGCTCCAGTTCTCAAGGAGAAAGTGTCCCAGCACTGCTCACTTAGCCCGACCTTGCCAGGAAATAGGATTTGCTGCACATTCCAAGGACACTGCATTTTCCTGGGCAAGCTGCAACCTGCTGGCAGATGGCCGTGCTCTCTGCCCACTCCTGCCCAGTTCTTGGTACTAGCGGGCACGTTGCAGCCTGGCGAAGGCAAGAAACCTGGAGAGCTGTCACAGAGCAGAAGGGCAGCTGAGATGCTGAAAAGCAGCAAAGCTGAACTGCCTGCCTCAGCTTCAGCAGTGTGTAATTGACTGAAGGCGAAAAACCAAGCAGCAGAGCAGCGGGCTTCTGTGCGCACTGAAGGCAATTGCAAGAATCCAGCAGCTGCTCCTCGCCAAGCACAGTCAACTGCCTGTGTTCTTGCTTCTTGACCAACTCACAGTTGCCCTTCTTCTCAGCAGCTGCCACCGTGTTCTCTGCATCTCGGAGCCTCTGGGGAGCAACAAGAATTTCCAAGGTGGCATGCATGAAAACTAAAATAAAAACTCAGGAAGGTTGTCCTGGAACACCTCCCATTGGCATGCCAAGAGTGAATTCAAGAGGCAGGAGAGCGGCAGCCACCGTCCTGCAGCAGTCTGCGAGCTTCGCACACAAGCCGGCTTCTTCGCGGCTTCGTTCTTCGCCTATGCAAGCTACCGCGATCTCCGGCTGCCGGAGGCGAAGAAGCGGCTACTTCGCGCACAGATGACTGGAGCGGCAGCGGTGCGCTCCGAAGCGCCGCTTTTGCCGAAAGACGCCGGGAAGCGGCACTTGCTTTCGGCCAGCTGCGGAGCTGCGTATTCTGCCTCTCTAGTCGCCTACATCTTAGCGAAAAGCTTTTCCGGTCCAGTTCTCAAGGAGAAAGTGTACCAGCACTGCTCACTTAGCCCGACCTTGCCAGGAAATAGGATTTGCTGCACATTCCAAGGACACTGCATTTTCCTGGGCAAGCTGCAACCTGCTGGCAGATGGCCGTGCTCTCTGCCCACTCCTGCCCAGTTCTTGGTACTAGCGGGCACGTTGCAGCCTGGCGAAGGCAAGAAACCTCGAGAGCTGTCACAGAGCAGAAGGGCAGCTGAGATGCTGAAAAGCAGCAAAGCTGAACTGCCTGCCTCAGCTTCAGCAGTGTGTAATTGACTGAAGGCGAAAAACCAAGCAGCAGAGCAGCGGGCTTCTGTGCGCACTGAAGGCAATTGCAAGAATCCAGCAGCTGCTCGTCGCCAAGCACAGTCAACTGCCTGTGTTCTTGCTTCTTGACCAACTCACAGTTGCCCTTCTTCTCAGCAGCTGCCACCGTGTTCTCTGCATCTCGGAGCCTCTGGGGAGCAACAAGAATTTCCAAGGTGGCATGCATGAAAACTAAAATAAAAACTCAGGAAGGTTGTCCTGGAACACCTCCCATTGGCATGCCAAGAGTGAATTCAAGAGGCAGGAGAGCGGCAGCCACCGTCCTGCAGCAGTCTGCGAGCTTCGCACACAAGCCGGCTTCTTCGCGGCTTCGTTCTTCGCCTATGCAAGCTACCGCGATCTCCGGCTGCCGGAGGCGAAGAAGCGGCTACTTCGCGCACAGATGACTGGAGCGGCAGCGGTGCGCTCCGAAGCGCCGCTTTTGCCGAAAGACGCCGGGAAGCGGCACTTGCTTTCGGCCAGCTGCGGAGCTCCGTATTCTGCCTCTCTAGTCGCCTACATCTTAGCGAAAAGCTTTTCCGCTCCAGTTCTCAAGGAGAAAGTGTACCAGCACTGCTCACTTAGCCCGACCTTGCCAGGAAATAGGATTTGCTGCACATTCCAAGGACACTGCATTTTCCTGGGCAAGCTGCAACCTGCTGGCAGATGGCCGTGCTCTCTGCCCACTCCTGCCCAGTTCTTGGTACTAGCGGGCACGTTGCAGGCTGGCGAAGGCAAGAAACCTCGAGAGCTGTCACAGAGCAGAAGGGCAGCTGAGATGCTGAAAAGCAGCAAAGCTGAACTGCCTGCCTCAACTTCAGCAGTGTGTAATTGACTGAAGGCGAAAAACCAAGCAGCAGAGCAGCGGGCTTCTGTGCGCACTGAAGGCAATTGCAAGAATCCAGCAGCTGCTCCTCGCCAAGCACAGTCAACTGCCTGTGTTCTTGCTTCTTGACCAACTCACAGTTGCCCTTCTTCTCAGCAGCTGCCACCGTGTTCTCTGCATCTCGGAGCCTCTGGGGAGCAACAAGAATTTCCAAGGTGGGATGCATGAAAACTAAAAGAAAAACTCAGGAAGGTTGTCCTGGAACACCTCCCATTGGCATGCCAAGAGTGAATTCAAGAGGCAGGAGAGCGGCAGCCACCGTCCTGCAGCAGTCTGCGAGCTTCGCACACAAGCCGGCTTCTTCGCGGCTTCGTTCTTCGCCTCTTGCAAGCTACCGCGATCTCCGGCTGCCGGAGGCGAAGAAGCGGCAACTTCGCGCACAGATGACTGGAGCGGCAGCGGTGCGCTCCGAAGCGCCGCTTTTGCCGAAAGACGCCGGGAAGCGGCACTTGTTTTCGGCCAGCTGCGGAGCTGCGTATTCTGCCTCTCTAGTCGCCTACATCTTAGCGAAAAGCTTTTCCGCTCCAGTTCTCAAGGAGAAAGTGTACCAGCACTGCTCACTTAGCCCGACCTTGCCAGGAAATGGGATTTGCTGCACATTCCAAGGACACTGCATTTTCCTGGGCAAGCTGCAACCTGCTGGCAGATGGCCGTGCTCTCTGCCCACTCCTGCCCAGCTCTGGGTAGTAGCGGGCACGTTGCAGCCTGGCGAAGGCAAGAAACCTGGAGAGCTGTCACAGAGCAGAAGGGCAGCTGAGATGCTGAAAAGCAGCAAAGCTGAACTGCCTGCCTCAACTTCAGCAGTGTGTAATTGACTGAAGGCGAAAAGGCAAGCAGCGGAGCAGCGGGCTTCTGTGCGCACTGAAGGCAATTGCAAGAATCCAGCAGCTGCTCCTAGCCAAGCACAGTCAACTGCCTGTGTTCTTGCTTCTTGACCAACTCACAGTTGCCCTTCTTTTCAGCAGCTGCCACCGTGTTCTCTGCATCTCGGAGCCTCTGGGGAGCAGCAAGAATTTCCAAGGAGGGATGTAGCAGGACTACGTCAAAACCCAGGAAAATTGTCCTGGAACACCTTCCACTCGCATGCCAAGAGTGAATTCAACAGGCTTGGAGAGCGGCAGCCACCGTCCTGCAGCTGTCTGCGAGCTTCGCACACAAGCCGGCTTCTTCGCGGCTTCGTTCTTCGCCTATGCAAGCTACCGCGATCTCCGGCTGCCGGAGGCGAAGAAGCGGCAACTTCGCGCACAGATGACTGGAGCGGCAGCGGTGCGCTCCGAAGCGCCGCTTTTGCCGAAAGACGCCGGGAAGCGGCACTTGCTTTCGGCCAGCTGCGGAGCTGCGTATTCTGCCTCTCTAGTCGCCTACATCTTAGCGAAAAGCTTTTCCGCTCCAGTTCTCAAGGAGAAAGTGTACCAGCACTGTTCACTTAGCCCGACCTTGCCAAGAAATGGGATTTGCTGCACATTCCAAGGACACTGCATTTTCCTGGGCAAGCTGCAACCTGCTGGCAAATGGCCGTGCTCTCTGCCCACTCCTGCCCAGTTCTTGGTACTAGCGGGCACGTTGCAGCCTGGCGAAGGCAAGAAACCTCGAGAGCTGTCACAGAGCAGAAGGGCAGCTGAGATGCTGAAAAGCAGCAAAGCTGAACTGCCTGCCTCAGCTTCAGCAGTGTGTAATTGACTGAAGGCGAAAAACCAAGCAGCAGAGCAGCGGGCTTCTGTGCGCACTGAAGGCAATTGCAAGAATCCAGCAGCTGCTCCTCGCCAAGCACAGTCAACTGCCTGTGTTCTTGCTTCTTGACCAACTCACAGTTGCCCTTCTTCTCAGCAGCTGCCACCGTGTTCTCTGCATCTCGGAGCCTCTGGGGAGCAACAAGAATTTCCAAGGTGGGATGCATGAAAACTAAAATAAAAACTCAGGAAGGTTGTCCTGGAACACCTCCCATTGGCATGCCAAGAGTGAATTCAAGAGGCAGGAGAGCGGCAGCCACCGTCCTGCAGCTGTCTGCGAGCTTCGCACACAAGCCGGCTTCTTCGCGGCTTCGTTCTTCGCCTCTTGCAAGCTACCGCGATCTCCGGCTGCCGGAGGCGAAGAAGCGGCAACTTCGCGCACAGATGACTGGAGCGGCAGCGGTGCGCTCCGAAGCGCCGCTTTTGCCGAAAGACGCCGGGAAGCGGCACTTGTTTTCGGCCAGCTGCGGAGCTCCGTATTCTGCCTCTCTAGTCGCCTACATCTTAGCGAAAAGCTTTTCCGATCCAGTTCTCAAGGAGAAAGTGTACCAGCACTGCTCACTTAGCCCGACCTTGCCAGGAAATGGGATTTGCTGCACATTCAAAGGACACTGCATTTTCCTGGGCAAGCTGCAACCTGCTGGCAGATGGCCGTGCTCTCTGCCCACTCCTGCCCAGCTCTGGGTAGTAGCGGGCACGTTGCAGCCTGGCGAAGGCAAGAAACCTCGAGAGCTGTCACAGAGCAGAAGGGCAGCTGAGATGCTGAAAAGCAGCAAAGCTGAACTGCCTGCCTCAACTTCAGCAGTGTGTAATTGACTGAAGGCGAAAAGCCAAGCAGCAGAGCAGCGGGCTTCTGTGCCCACTGAAGGCAATTGCAAGAATCCAGCAGCTGCTCCTCGCCAAGCACAGTCAACTGCCTGTGTTCTTGCTTCTTGACCAACTCACAGTTGCCCTTCTTCTCAGCAGCTGCCACCGTGTTCTCTGCATCTCGGAGCCTCTGGGGAGCAACAAGAATTTCCAAGGTGGGATGTAGTAGGACTACGTCAAAACACAGGAAAATTGTCCTGGAACACCTTCCACTCGCATGCCAAGATTGAATTCAACAGGCTGGAGAGCGGCAGCCACCGTCCTGCAGCAGTCTGCGAGCTTCGCACACAAGCCGGCTTCTTCGCGGCTTCGTTCTTCGCCTCTTGCAAGCTACCGCGATCTCCGGCTGCCGGAGGCGAAGAAGCGGCTACTTCGCGCACAGATCACTGGAGCGGCAGCGGTGCGCTCCGAAGCGCCGCTTTTGCCGAAAGACGCCGGGAAGCGGCACTTGCTTTCGGCCAGCTGCGGAGCTGCGTATTCTGCCTCTCTAGTCGCCTACATCTTAGCGAAAAGCTTTTCCGCTCCAGTTCTCAAGGAGAAAGTGTCCCAGCACTGCTCACTTAGCCCGACCTTGCCAGGAAATAGGATTTGCTGCACATTCCAAGGACACTGCATTTTCCTGGGCAAGCTGCAACCTGCTGGCAGATGGCCGTGCTCTCTGCCCACTCCTGCCCAGTTCTTGGTACTAGCGGGCACGTTGCAGCCTGGCGAAGGCAAGAAACCTCGAGAGCTGTCACAGAGCAGAAGGGCAGCTGAGATGCTGAAAAGCAGCAAAGCTGAACTGCCTGCCTCAACTTCAGCAGTGTGTAATTGACTGAAGGCGAAAAGCCAAGCAGCAGAGCAGCGGGCTTCTGTGCCCACTGAAGGCAATTGCAAGAATCCAGCAGCTGCTCCTCGCCAAGCACAGTCAACTGCCTGTGTTCTTGCTTCTTGACCAACTCACAGTTGCCCTTCTTCTCAGCAGCTGCCACCGTGTTCTCTGCATCTCGGAGCCTCTGGGGAGCAACAAGAATTTCCAAGGTGGGATGCATGAAAACTAAAAGAAAAACTCAGGAAGGTTGTCCTGGAACACCTCCCATTGGCATGCCAAGAGTGAATTCAAGAGGCAGGAGAGCGGCAGCCACCGTCCTGCAGCAGTCTGCGAGCTTCGCACACAAGCCGGCTTCTTCGCGGCTTCGTTCTTCGCCTCTTGCAAGCTACCGCGATCTCCGGCTGCCGGAGGCGAAGAAGCGGCAACTTCGCGCACAGATGACTGGAGCGGCAGCGGTGCGCTCCGAAGCGCCGCTTTTGCCGAAAGACGCCGGGAAGCGGCACTTGCTTTCGGCCAGCTGCGGAGCTGCGTATTCTGCCTCTCTAGTCGCCTACATCTTAGCGAAAAGCTTTTCCGCTCCAGTTCTCAAGGAGAAAGTGTACCAGCACTGCTCACTTAGCCCGACCTTGCCAGGAAATGGGATTTGCTGCACATTCAAAGGACACTGCATTTTCCTGGGCAAGCTGCAACCTGCTGGCAGATGGCCGTGCTCTCTGCCCACTCCTGCCCAGCTCTGGGTAGTAGCGGGCACGTTGCAGCCTGGCGAAGGCAAGAAACCTGGAGAGCTGTCACAGAGCAGAAGGGCAGCTGAGATGCTGAAAAGCAGCAAAGCTGAACTGCCTGCCTCAACTTCAGCAGTGTGTAATTGACTGAAGGCGAAAAACCAAGCAGCAGAGCAGCGGGCTTCTGTGCGCACTGAAGGCAATTGCAAGAATCCAGCAGCTGCTCCTCGCCAAGCACAGTCAACTGCCTGTGTTCTTGATTCTTGACCAACTCACAGTTGCCCTTCTTTTCAGCAGCTGCCACCGTGTTCTCTGCATCTCGGAGCCTCTGGGGAGCAGCAAGAATTTCCAAGGAGGGATGTAGCAGGACTACGTCAAAACCCAGGAAAATTGTCCTGGAACACCTTCCACTCTCATGCCAAGAGTGAATTCAACAGGCTTGGAGAGCGGCAGCCACCGTCCTGCAGCTGTCTGCGAGCTTCGCACACAAGCCGGCTTCTTCGCGGCTTCGTTCTTCGCCTATGCAAGCTACCGCGATCTCCGGCTGCCGGAGGCGAAGAAGCGGCAACTTCGCGCACAGATCACTGGAGCGGCAGCGGTGCGCTCCGAAGCGCCGCTTTTGCCGAAAGACGCCGGGAAGCGGCACTTGCTTTCGGCCAGCTGCGGAGCTGCGTATTCTGCCTCTCTAGTCGCCTACATCTTAGCGAAAAGCTTTTCCGCTCCAGTTCTCAAGGAGAAAGTGTACCAGCACTGCTCACTTAGCCCGACCTTGCCAGGAAATGAGATTTGCTGCACATTCCAAGGACACTGCATTTTCCTGGGCAAGCTGCAACCTGCTGGCAGATGGCCGTGCTCTCTGCCCACTCCTGCCCAGTTCTTGGTACTAGCGGGCACGTTGCAGCCTGGCGAAGGCAAGAAACCTCGAGAGCTGTCACAGAGCAGAAGGGCAGCTGAGATGCTGAAAAGCAGCAAAGCTGAACTGCCTGCCTCAGCTTCAGCAGTGTGTAATTGACTGAAGGCGAAAAACCAAGCAGCAGAGCAGCGGGCTTCTGTGCGCACTGAAGGCAATTGCAAGAATCCAGCAGCTGCTCCTCGCCAAGCACAGTCAACTGCCTGTGTTCTTGCTTCTTGACCAACTCACAGTTGCCCTTCTTCTCAGCAGCTGCCACCGTGTTCTCTGCATCTCGGAGCCTCAGGGGAGCAACAAGAGTTTCCAAGGTGGGATGTAGTAGGACTACGTCAAAACACAGGAAAATTGTCCTGGAACACCTTCCACTCGCATGCCAAGATTGAATTCAACAGGCTGGAGAGCAGCAGCCACCGTCCTGCAGCAGTCTGCGAGCTTCGCACACAAGCCGGCTTCTTCGCGGCTTCGTTCTTCGCCTCTTGCAAGCTACCGCGATCTCCGGCTGCCGGAGGCGAAGAAGCGGCTACTTCGCGCACAGATCACTGGAGCGGCAGCGGTGCGCTCCGAAGCGCCGCTTTTGCCGAAAGACGCCGGGAAGCGGCACTTGCTTTCGGCCAGCTGCGGAGCTCCGTATTCTGCCTCTCTAGTCGCCTACATCTTAGCGAAAAGCTTTTCCGCTCCAGTTCTCAAGGAGAAAGTGTACCAGCACTGCTCACTTAGCCCGACCTTGCCAGGAAATAAGATTTGCTGCACATTCCAAGGACACTGCATTTTCCTGGGCAAGCTGCAACCTGCTGGCAGATGGCCGTGCTCTCTGCCCACTCCTGCCCAGTTCTTGGTACTAGCGGGCACGTTGCAGCCTGGCGAAGGCAAGAAACCTCGAGAGCTGTCACAGAGCAGAAGGGCAGCTGAGATGCTGAAAAGCAGCAAAGCTGAACTGCCTGCCTCAACTTCAGCAGTGTGTAATTGACTGAAGGCGAAAAACCAAGCAGCAGAGCAGCGGGCTTCTGTGCGCACTGAAGGCAATTGCAAGAATCCAGCAGCTGCTCCTAGCCAAGCACAGTCAACTGCCTGTGTTCTTGCTTCATGACCAACTCACAGTTGCCCTTCTTCTCAGCAGCTGCCACCGTGTTCTCTGCATCTCGGAGCCTCTGGGGAGCAACAAGAATTTCCAAGGTGGGATGCATGAAAACTAAAATAAAAACTCAGGAAGGTTGTCCTGGAACACCTCCCATTGGCATGCCAAGAGTGAATTCAAGAGGCAGGAGAGCGGCAGCCACCGTCCTGCAGCTGTCTGCGAGCTTCGCACACAAGCCGGCTTCTTCGCGGCTTCGTTCTTCGCCTCTTGCAAGCTACCGCGATCTCCGGCTGCCGGAGGCGAAGAAGCGGCAACTTCGCGCACAGATGACTGGAGCGGCAGCGGTGCGCTCCGAAGCGCCGCTTTTGCCGAAAGACGCCGGGAAGCGGCACTTGTTTTCGGCCAGCTGCGGAGCTGCGTATTCTGCCTCTCTAGTCGCCTACATCTTAGCGAAAAGCTTTTCCGATCCAGTTCTCAAGGAGAAAGTGTACCAGCACTGCTCACTTAGCCCGACCTTGCCAGGAAATGGGATTTGCTGCACATTCAAAGGACACTGCATTTTCCTGGGCAAGCTGCAACCTGCTGGCAGATGGCCGTGCTCTCTGCCCACTCCTGCCCAGCTCTGGGTAGTAGCGGGCACGTTGCAGCCTGGCGAAGGCAAGAAACCTGGAGAGCTGTCACAGAGCAGAAGGGCAGCTGAGATGCTGAAAAGCAGCAAAGCTGAACTGCCTGCCTCAACTTCAGCAGTGTGTAATTGACTGAAGGCGAAAAGCCAAGCAGCAGAGCAGCGGGCTTCTGTGCCCACTGAAGGCAATTGCAAGAATCCAGCAGCTGCTCCTAGCCAAGCACAGTCAACTGCCTGTGTTCTTGCTTCTTGACCAACTCACAGTTGCCCTTCTTTTCAGCAGCTGCCACCGTGTTCTCTGCATCTCGGAGCCTCTGGGGAGCAGCAAGAATTTCCAAGGAGGGATGTAGCAGGACTACGTCAAAACCCAGGAAAATTGTCCTGGAACACCTTCCACTCGCATGCCAAGAGTGAATTCCACAGGCTTGGAGAGCGGCAGCCACCGTCCTGCAGCTGTCTGCGAACTTCGCACACAAGCCGGCTTCTTCGCGGCTTCGTTCTTCGCCTATGCAAGCTACCGCGATCTCCGGCTGCCGGAGGCGAAGAAGCGGCAACTTCGCGCACAGATGACTGGAGCGGCAGCGGTGCGCTCCGAAGCGCCGCTTTTGCCGAAAGACGCCGGGAAGCGGCACTTGCTTTCGGCCAGCTGCGGAGCTCCGTATTCTGCCTCTCTAGTCGCCTACATCTTAGCGAAAAGCTTTTCCGCTCCAGTTCTCAAGGAGAAAGTGTCCCAGCACTGCTCACTTAGCCCGACCTTGCCAGGAAATAGGATTTGCTGCACATTCCAAGGACACTGCATTTTCCTGGGCAAGCTGCAACCTGCTGGCAGATGGCCGTGCTCTCTGCCCACTCCTGCCCAGTTCTTGGTACTAGCGGGCACGTTGCAGCCTGGCGAAGGCAAGAAACCTCTGAAACGATACGCGGAAGAAATAAATAGACTCCATAACCTGGGGTAATTATGAAGTGGGTACGTATGTCAGCGCCCGGCACAAGTGAGATAGCTCTCCAAAACTTGTGCCCCGAGCCTCAGTCTGACCCACACTTTTATTCTTAAAGACGTTCCATATGCAATACATTGCACAACATTTTCATGCATATTCCACCCCTGGCCCCGCCTGTCCTCGCTTCTCATGCGAAGTAAGTCCACGCCCTTCTGGGCATGCGTGGTTTGCTGTGGTGGTCGTACGGGGGTCTCTTGGTGGTCCTGAGGCTGAAGATTGTGGTCTTCCTCATGATTGAACTTTGGAACTTTTCCTCTCTGCGCGTGCGCTTTTGGTCCTTTGGTGCTTATCTGAGTACGTCTGTCAGTCTTGATAGGCTTGGAGACAGAGGAGCTTCTTTATCTGGGTTCTTTCCTTCTTCTGGTATTGTTCTCTATGCAAGAAGCTTCAGAAATTTGCATTTTCCTATGCCCTTTGTACTAGGCAGAGGTTTCTTAAGTAAAAGGTTGAAAATTCAACAGATAACTCTACAAGCTAAATTAGAAATGCTTCATTCATTTTGTTAACCTAACTCTAAAAATCTCTGCTTCAGTCCCCCCTTTTCTTAAAATAGATTAAATTCTTTTACTACAGGGGTCTTGATTTAAATTCTGATCTACTATCATGACCGTCCTCTTTCAGTAAGATTCTATGAGTTGTAGAGAGTGATGTCAGACTGGCCATGTGTTTTAACATCCTCGAATTCTACATGAGTGTTAAAGTAGACATCATTAAACTTACAGTAACTAAAATTAATAGGATTATAATTGGGTGACATAAAGTCTTCTAAACAGTGTATTTCACTAGTTATGACTTGTGTTTATTAGCTAGTGATTGGTGCTGGATACACCAAGTTAAGAGACTTAACATACAGGAGGTTAGTGACATGTCTTGGGTAGACATTCTCTTTCGCACCCCATATGGTTTTTCATAAAGCAATTCAAAGTGGTTTAGCTTTTCTTTACTCTTGGGTTTGGTTCGGATCTGCAGTAGTGCTAATGGGAGGGATTGAGTCCATGACAAATTAGCTTCTTGTCCCAATTGTACAATTTGTTGTTTGATCAAATGATTCATTTTTTTTACCTGACCCCTTGATTGTGGGTTATATGGGGTGCGAAGTTCTCAGTCTATGTTCAAGTATTGGCTAACTTGTTGCACGAATTTTACAATAAAATGTGGTCCTCTATTTGAGGAGATTGTGGCCAGGACTCTAAAGCGTGGTATGTTTTCTTGTACCAATACCTTAGTTACTTCTTGAGCTTTAGAAGTCCTGGTGGGGAATGCTTCTGGCCATCCTGAAAAGGTATCTGTTAGCACCAGGAAAAACTTATACCCCCCTTTTCTTGGCAATTCTGTACAATCAATCTGCCATTGCTGCTCCGGCCCATGACCCTTCCTAATCTGACTAAGCTTTGGTTTGGGAGTATTTTTGGGGTTGGTCTGGAGGCAAAGGTCACATTGTCGAGTTGTAAATGTCTAGTTATGCTAGAGCATCAATACCCCAATGGTTTTCTGGTGTTCTTCCTTTATTAGGGACCATCATAAATAGGAGGGTAGAACTAATTTTCCTTCTATGGTGGCCCATCCCTCTTGGTTATAGTCTCCTTTTTGCTCATAGATTAATTTTTTTTCTGGTTTGTTGTATCTTGGCTTACCTTTAGGGGAAATTTGCCCGTCTTGCTGCTTCTTTTGCTTCCCTATCTGCCAGCTCGTTTCCTTCTTCCAATTCGGAGTTGATCTTCTGATGTGCCTTAATGTGCATGATCGCTACTTTCTCTGGCAACTGGACTGCTGCTAGAAGTGGCAGTACTTCTGATGCATCTTTAATATTTTTCCCTTGAGACTTCAGCAGTCCTCTCTCTTTCTAAATGGCTCTGTGAGCATGCACTACTCCAAATGCATACTTCGAGTCCGTGTATATGTTTATTTCTTTCCCTCTTGCCAATTCTAGGGCCCGAGTTAGAGCAATTATCTCGGCCTTCTGTGCAGAGGTATTTGTTGGCAGGGGCCCAGATGATATTACTTCCTTGCACGTTGGAACTGCCTAGCCGGCGTGCCGTTTTCCACTGATGATATAACTGCTTCCATCAGTAAACGAGACTTCTGCATTCTCGAGAGGGGTGTCCTTCGAGTCAGGGCAGCTGGAGTAGGTGGCTTCAATAGTCTCCAGGCAGTCATGTTCCACTGGTTCCCCTTGGTTTCTACTGAGGAAGGAGGCTGGATTGACAATGTTAGCCACTACTATCTCTACATCATCTTGCTCCGCTATGATAGCTTGGTATCTCAGGAGCCGTTGTGGGGAAAGCCAATGCCCACCTTTTACCTCTAGCACTGCAGACACTGTGTGAGACACTAGCACAGTTCTTTTCTGGCCTAGGGTGAATTTGTGTGCCTCTTGGATGTTCAGGACGACTGCTGCAACAGCTCTGAGGCACCCAGGCCACCCTTTAGCTGCTGTATCCAATTGCTTAGAGAAGTAAGCCACTGCTCTCCGATATGGGCCCAGGTCCTGTGCTAGTATTCCTAAGGCGATTCCTTGCTTCTCATGGGAGAATAAAAGGAAAGGCTTACTCACGTCCGGCAATCTCAGGGCTGGAGCTGACATGAGGGCTTTTTTCAGCTGGTTGAAAGCTTGCGTAGCTTCCTTTGTCTCTTGGATGTTCCTGCTTTCAGTTGCAATCAGTTCATAGAAGGGCTTAACAAACAGTCCATAGTTACAGATCCATAACCTGCACCACCCTGTCATCCTCAGGAAAGTTCGTAGTTCCTTTACCGTCTGAGGTTTTGGGGTCTGGCATATTGCCTCCTTCCGGCTTTGGCCCAAGGTACGTTGTCTAGCACTGACTTCGTAACCCAGATAAGTTACTTTCTGTTTTACTACTTGGGCTTTTTTCTTTGATACTCGGTACCCTTGGAGCCCCAAAAAGTTCAAGAGGCTTATCGTCCAGGCCGTGCATGCTTCCCTTGTCCGTGTGGCTATCAGGATGTCATCTACGTACTCTAGCAACTTCCCTTCCTCTGGAGGGGCTTCTCAGGTCTCTAATTCTTTTGCAAGTTGTTCTCCAAACAAAGTGGGTGAGTTTTTGAATCCTTGTGGGAGTCTGGTCCATGTCAGTTGAGTTCTTGGCCCGCTCTTAGGATTTTCCCATTCAAATGCAAAAATTTTCTGGCTTCGTGGATAGGAAGGCAAAAGAAGGCATCTTTTAAATCTAAAACGGTAAACCAAGTTAGCTCGGGGGTTAAGCAAGTTAATAACGTGTAGGGATTGGCCACCACAGGATACAGATCCTCAGTGACCTTGTTTATGGCCCGCAGATCCTGTACTAACCGGTATGACCCATCAGGTTTACCAACTGGTAGGATAGGGGTATTAACACTTACATAACATAAGTTGGAACAAGGTATTATAGACAATATCATGGTCATCAATGGAAGCAATATTTGATGGAACTTTTTCAGTTCTGAGGGTTCGTAACTTGTGTTTGTCGGTGACAGCAGGGAAGCACAGTGAGGCTGCTTAACAGGGCAGGATGCATACATATACTTTCCTTCGTCTACATTCACTTAACTTTATTTTACTTACTCTTACACATAACAAAACAACCACAACAACAAGGTACCTTTTCTTTTTCAACACACCTATTACACTTGTAGGTGTCCCTGGCTAGTCCCAGTGTTCTTGGATACCCCTCAATCTAGCTGTGTGGTTCCCAACTCTAGATCCTGTCAGACTTCTCTTCAAACTGGCAAAATTTTTACTCAATCTTGGCTGCTCTCAACAACCCAGCAAACTTAATTCTGGGTGCTCTTGGAATGTTAATCCCTCAACCCAGCAGGTTTGACTTAACCCTGGATGCTCTTGGAACATTAATCCCTCAATCCAGCAGGTTTGAATCAACCCTGGATGCTCTTGGAACATTAATCCCTCAATCCAGCAGGTTTGAATCAACCCTGGATGCTCTTGGAATATTAATCCCTCAATCCAGCAGGTTTGATCTTGGATGTTCTCGGGCATTCTTATCCCTCAATCCAGCAGAATTTTTAGGGGCCCCTCCTACACATTTTACCTTTTATTTTTCCCCAATAGATTATGCCAAGAAAACCCTCTTTTTACCTTTTCATTAATTTTTTTTTCTAATTAATTACCTTTTACTCCCCCCCCGCCCCCCCCCCCCCACTAAGGGGTCCCACTCTTTCTCTGAGACCCAGTCCCAGGGGGGGTTCTCTCACTCTTTTTATTACTCGCTTCGTCTCTTTACTGGCCGCTTTTCTCGCGAAAAAGACGGAAACGCAGCATGGGAGACTGCCGCTCTCGCTTAGCAGGTCTGGGGTAACCAGCCCGCCTCTGTCACGATCCGCTTCTTCCGGGGTGTCGTGATGGTTCTTTTCACCCATCCCAAAAGTGCAACAAAGGCAAACAACAAGGGACTATCAGTTAATCACAACAAATGCACCTTTAGTAGGGGCCAAAACAGTAAACGCCATAGTGGGGATCTGAAAGGAGATAAAAGGTTAGAGAGAGAAGAGGGATATGGGAATAGCTACCAACACAGGCGAGATCCTCAGTGCTCCGGACGATGGGGATCCGTCTGTCGTGTCGGGGGAGTCTTCGAAGTTCTGGTCGACTCGGGGCTCCAATTATAGTCCACAGAGGAGAGAGGGGGGGAACAAGTGTAATAATGAAAGTCCATTGTAATCGCCCCGAGGGAACGGGTGAGTCCACAGAAACCACCAAAGCAAGACGAATCCAATGAAGAATAAGTCCATTTGAATCACTGAAGGGAAACAGGTCATGTCATTAGTGGTCAGACCACCAATTTCCCCTCCTCCCTATAGCAGGGGTCTCAGTCTCAGTCCTTGGGAGGAGGGTTCTCATTCTTTCTTTGTCACAGTGGTAACGAGGCAGATGAGGGGTCTTCAGTGAAGGACCGCGAGAGTCACCCCAAAAGTTCATTGGGCTTAAGAACGGAGATTAGAAGCAGGCCGCGCATCAGGCTGTCCCGTGCTGGCTCCATGTCAGGTCTTTGCCAAGTCCTTGCCAACTCCTTGCCAAGTTCTTACCAGGCCTTGTTGGGAACAGCCAGCATGACGGTTCAGTGGTCCCACCTGTGCTGTGTCCTGTTCTAAGCCGGAACTACAGTGGGGGAAGGGATTCTTTCTTGTGGCAATCGGAAGGCAGAATGGAAAATGAGGGGCTTCTGACGGGCTCTTACACCACCCCGTGACTGACGATTGCCCTCGAAAGATCTTCATCAGCAGGATTCCATGGTGTCGTCATGGAGTCTTCAGGACTCGTCAAGTGTTGGCAGCAGGTCCCAGGGAAAAGAGAAGGAGGAAAAGGGAAAGAAAGAGAAAACGGGAAAACTAAAACAATCACAACATATTAGTAATCACAACAAATTATAATTAAACAATAAGCAAAATACAATTAGTAAATCAATAATAGTTATTTAAATAATAATCAATAGGAATCAATTAAACAATAAATTGATCAAATAATAAACCAGTATCATCAATATTAAACAGTAAAGCAATAAACCTAGTATAATCGATATTACTCAGTACAATTTTATAAACAATAAACAAAAATAATTAAAACAGCGATTAGAACAAATCATAAAAGAAAATGATGTAAAACATATCTTCTAACCTTATCATCTTCTTGTGTCTACTGTCCTGGGAACATCTCTAGTGTAAAGGATGTCGGCCAAGTGGTGTGCATTAATTATAGATGTTAATTTTGTTCATCGTTTCATCATTCTCCAATTTACAATAAGCAAGATTACTGATAAAACAAAACCAATCATAACTAAAATCAGAAGAACAACAATGGGATGACACAATTTCTTCAGGATACCGGTGGCGGTGGGTGACCACCCGAAAAGGGTATCCCACCACTTGTGCTCGGCATCACTTTTCACCCTTTCTACAACACGATGTATTTCTTGCACATGATGATGAACAGTTACCAGAGTTTTCTGTCCATTCCCCTTGATTTTTCCTAGGATCTCTATTAGATCTTGATGAAGTAATAATTGCTTTACCAGAGAAAGGTTCATCCCAATGGCAGTAGGCAGTAGCTTGTGAATCAACGTGAGATTGGATTCTAAAAGTTCATGTGAAGTAACTGGAGCTACAAAAGAAAAATCACATCCTGCAATTTTAGTAAAGTTGCAAGCACAAAAATTGGAATGATTTTTAGTAGCTACTACTGTACTTTCTATAAACACAGTATCCCAAGCGGTTCTGAAGCAGGCACACCCATTGTCTGTAGATACAAGGACTGTTTCAGAAGTCTCGTTAGGATGAATATCAAAATGACAGCTATTTTGTTCTGTCTCCAGACAAATATCTTGAGCTACAATTGCATTACCTTCACAGATAAACCCTAGCTGTTCTCAGATGGTACAGGACTCTAAATTGACAGTTTGCCATTTGTCATCAATTTGACGGGCCCATTCTCTATGTTCAGAAGGATAGAAAGTGGGTCCATCATGATTTAATCCTAGTGCAATGATAGGGAATATCAAATGCACCCAGGCATTTCTTATGGTCAACGCAAATGCTGTGGCTGTGTTTGTGTTAGGGTCATAGGTAAAATTCACTAAATTCCACCAGGATTGGAAATCTCTTTCAAAGTCAGTGGCACTGTCCCAGACTATTTTCCTAATTTCAGTGGGAAAAGTGCCTTCTTCACCTTCTCTTATAATTGAGGCAGCAACTGACTGCATCCATCATTGAGCCTGGATACGGCTAAGAGCTAAGGAAACGTTGCTTTGTGTGGCATTAAGTGCATCAATGATCAATTTGCTATTATTTACATTTATCTTTTCCCAATTTGCTAGAATGTTTGATAGCAACCACTGATGTGTTCCCAAGGCTGATAAGGACGATTGCAGTGGTTGTTGTATTTTGGTTAAATCTTTAGTTGTGGAAGCCAATTTATTCATTCATACTTCTGAATCAATACTATTTAGGATTCCCAATCCTGTTCCCACAAGACCAGTTATGTCTCTTGGCAGCCGGTTTTTAGGAGGCTTCCACTGTCGCAGCCAGGTTGTCCAAGCCTGAAAAGAGGTCTGCAAAAAGGGTGAACAAGCTGGTTGTATTTCTCAGATATTGTTTTGCATCAGCAATTTGACTTGTTTAAGAGACCATAACAGATTAAACAATATCTGTTGTTGGCCAGTTTTCCTGATTCTACATGGTCCAATTTCAAAAATTTTCGGGCTAAGTGTAACCAGTGGTTGGGTGGTAGGTGTCACAACATTAACATCAAGTCCTACTCCAGTATTTGAATCAATACTTTCAACTTAAAAAACAAAAACAAAAACAAAAACAAAACAAAACAAAAAAAAAGTGCTTCAGTATTTTTGGACCAAAACCAAACTACTTCTACAGTTTGTGTTCATGTGAAATTGTGCCAACAATCCTGTATGCTTGGCTGCGTACAAACCTTTTTGTGCTTCAAGAGATCCTTTCACTTTTTCTGCATGCTACCACAATTAGTTCAGACCACGGTCACTCAGCTGCTTTCTGGCCATGGGGTTGCGGTAGGATGCAGAAAAGTATGACCAGTTTTATCATGGATTAGGTGGTCTTCATGTCCCTCGGAGTTCTTCTGAAAAAGTAAACACAACAGAATTCTGCCGCCGAGAGGCAGAAAAGTTAGAATGATGGAATTATCCAGCATGTATTTGTCCAATGCTCTTTCCCTAGAGCACCAGAGGATTCCCATGCATATTTCTTCAGAGGGGGTTTTAGCACAAGTGCTACTAGTCCTATAGTAAGAGAGGTCCACCAGAACAGGTTGGCCAGGGTCATGAGCTGGATTATTAGGATCATTTGGTACAGAGCATAGGAGTCAGTGTAGATGCAGACCAAAGAGGAATTCTGTGCTTCTCGTTGAAAAATACTCCAGACAGCTATCAGCTCCCCACTGTGTGTACTACCTTCTCCCTCTGTAATCATTTGCTCACCAGAGGAAAAGTGGAGGGCTTCTGCCCTAGATTTCCATCCTTTTCCTTCCCCTTTAGCAAAAGCATCAGTAAACCAAGAGTTTGCTGATTGTTCGGGGCAGAAAGGAGGGGTTACTTTGATTACAGAGGCAGGTTTGTCCAAGCTCTCCGTTTCTTGGATTGCTAAAGTTTTTACAGCTCCTTCTGTCATTGAGAAGAAGTTACAGTAATGTTCAACCTGAGCATACCACTTTCTCACTGAGGCCCTCTGGGCCACCCCGTCAGGAGGGGGACTCCCACTAGTGACTGTCTTAATAACCTTGAAGGGGCCTCTCAATACAATTGGTTGTTTTTGTGCAATTTTTTCTACTTCTAGGAAAGCTAAGATAACCATCAACAATCCTTTTTCCCAGGTAGTGTATCTTTTCTCAGCATCTTTGGAACCACGGGAATCAAAACCAACAGGTCTTGTCGGAGCCTCAGGACCCCGCTGCCATATGTGTACTGACAGCCCTGAGGAGGCAAATGCCCATTCCACCTGGAAAGGATCTGTAGGATGGATAGGGCCCAGTGCTTGATGAGCTGTTGCTTCAAAAATCAGCAATTGCAATGCTGACTCCTGAGAAAGACTCCAATCCCATTTCACCCCTTTCCTCAACAAGTCATAAAGGGGAACAAATGGGTCGTTCCAGTGACTAGGAAATCTGTCTGGTCTTTCTACAGGAGATACAGCTGCTATCGTTTTTGGAAGGAGAATTGCTGTAGGTTTGAGTGATTCTGGAAGCCCACAAATTCAAGGGGTCATTATCTTGGGCTTCACAGGTAATTGCATCAGGGATTCAAAGCCAGGAATTCATTTCTTTTTGTGAGTCATTTGCAGGCAAGCAGCTTTGTGCACATTTTCCAAGAGCTGGTCGGGGGTACTAATTCTAGCTATGGGATCTCCCCTTTCCAAGGGGCTTGTTCCCCCGGCCCAAAAAGCTGCACGCTGTGTCAGGGACCATGTGTCACCTTTCTCTCCTGTTGTTAAGAAGACACCATGTCCCCAATACCCACTGGCTTCCTGTTCAGTGAATTGAATTTGATCACCACCAGTGAGGGACACCCGGAAAACATATTCTGTTTCTGATTCATGTGGAGGCTGTCCGTATTCCCTTTTAAGCTTAGCTAGCTCGGTGGCCGTGTTTAGTTGTGATGGTATGCGTTTGGTTGTGATGTGAGGTTCCAGATCATCATCACTGAGATAGTTCTACTCTGTTTTAATCAAGGGTCTCAAGTGATGGCAGCAATGTTCCCCACAATTACTTGCTGCTTCAAGTTCTTGATGAGGATAGATTTGTTTAATGTGAGGAGTTTCCTTCTCCTCAAGCTCTGTAGAGGAATCAGCATGATGTGATTTGTTAATATGTTCCTCTGTTAAGGCAGCTCGCAATGCATAGATCACATTTTTTTGCTTCATAGAACTGTTTTTGCAAAATTTCAACTAGATTTTGAAGGGAGTCTATTATAGCATGTTCCTCACTTCTTCGCTCGAAGCCATTTTCTATAGCTGCCATAAGACAAGCTCCCAAAACTGAGCAGAAGATAGTTTTATTTTTGCCCAGTTTGAATTTTGTTTCATGTTGTAATGAACACACTCTATCAATAACATTTTCTAAGTTCAACCAATTACTCTGTGCCCATTTTTCTCCTTCTGTAGAAGGTTTGGCATTGTGTTTGGCTAGTAGTGCATAAAATTCAGCTTTAATTTCAAGGCTAAGATTGTCACTCATTTTGTGAAGGGACCAAAACCACGACGGGGAGCTACAAACTTAAGTTCCACAAAACTACACAGCCCTCGCTGTGTCGCCCTTCGCTTCCCTGGCTGGGTGAAAGGACAATCATCTGCCTGGGAGGCTCTGCTTAGTTGCTTCAAGTTGTCCCTTCCTTCCCAGACCACATACACACAGCAACAACAAAACAACAGTGTCCCGCCCTTTGCACTAAGGGATCCTTTATGAATTGCCAAAGACAGTATGGGTGCCTTTTCAGCTGCAACCCTTCTGTCTAGACAGAAATCCTGTCCGTGACGCCAATTTTAATGTCACGATCCGTTTCTTGCGGGGTGTCGTGATGGTTCTTTTCACCCATCCCAAAAGTGCAACAAAGGCAAACAACAAGGGACTATCAGTTAATCACAACAAATGCACCTTTAGTAGGGGCCAAAACAGTAAACGCGATAGTGGGGATCTGAAAGGAGATAAAAGGTTAGAGAGAGAAGAGGGATATGGGAATAGCTACCAACACAGGCGAGATCCTCAGTGCTCCGGACGATGGGGATCCGTCTGTCGTGTCGGGGGAGTCTTCGAAGTTCTGGTCGACTCGGGGCTCCAATTATAGTCCACAGAGGAGAGAGGGGGGGAACAAGTGTAATAATGAAAGTCCATTGTAATCGCCCCGAGGGAACGGGTGAGTCCACAGAAACCACCAAAGCAAGACGAATCCAATGAAGAATAAGTCCATTTGAATCACTGAAGGGAAACAGGTCATGTCATTAGTGGTCAGACCACCAATTTCCCCTCCTCCCTATAGCAGGGGTCTCAGTCTCAGTCCTTGGGAGGAGGGTTCTCATTCTTTCTTTGTCACAGTGGTAACGAGGCAGATGAGGGGTCTTCAGTGAAGGACCGCGAGAGTCACCCCAAAAGTTCATTGGGCTTAAGAACGGAGATTAGAAGCAGGCCGCGCATCAGGCTGTCCCGTGCTGGCTCCATGTCAGGTCTTTGCCAAGTCCTTGCCAACTCCTTGCCAAGTTCTTACCAGGCCTTGTTGGGAACAGCCAGCATGACGGTTCAGTGGTCCCACCTGTGCTGTGTCCTGTTCTAAGCCGGAACTACAGTGGGGGAAGGGATTCTTTCTTGTGGCAATCGGAAGGCAGAATGGAAAATGAGGGGCTTCTGACGGGCTCTTACACCACCCCGTGACTGACGATTGCCCTCGAAAGATCTTCATCAGCAGGATTCCATGGTGTCGTCGTGGAGTCTTCAGGACTCGTCAAGTGTTGGCAGCAGGTCCCAGGGAAAAGAGAAGAGGAAAAGGGAAAGAAAGAGAAAACGGGAAAACTAAAACAATCACAACATATTAGTAATCACAACAAATTATAATTAAACAATAAGCAAAATACAATTAGTAAATCAATAATAGTTATTTAAATAATAATCAATAGGAATCAATTAAACAATAAATTGATCAAATAATAAACCAGTATCATCAATATTAAACAGTAAAGTAATAAACCTAGTATAATCGATATTACTCAGTACAATTTTATAAACAATAAACAAAAATAATTAAAACAGCGATTAGAACAAATCATAAAAGAAAATGATGTAAAACATATCTTCTAACCTTATCATCTTCTTGTGTCTACTGTCCTGGGAACATCTCTAGTGTAAAGGATGTCGGCCAAGTGGTGTGCATTAATTATAGATGTTAATTTTGTTCATCGTTTCATCATTCTCCAATTTACAATAAGCAAGATTACTGATAAAACAAAACCAATCATAACTAAAATCAGAAGAACAACAATGGGATGACACAATTTCTTCAGGATACCGGTGGCGGTGGGTGACCACCCGAAAAGGGTATCCCACCACTTGTGCTCGGCATCACTTTTCACCCTTTCTACAACACGATGTATTTCTTGCACATGATGATGAACAGTTACCAGAGTTTTCTGTCCATTCCCCTTGATTTTTCCTAGGATCTCTATTAGATCTTGATGAAGTAATAATTGCTTTACCAGAGAAAGGTTCATCCCAATGGCAGTAGGCAGTAGCTTGTGAATCAACGTGAGATTGGATTCTAAAAGTTCATGTGAAGTAACTGGAGCTACAAAAGAAAAATCACATCCTGCAATTTTAGTAAAGTTGCAAGCACAAAAATTGGAATGATTTTTAGTAGCTACTACTGTACTTTCTATAAACACAGTATCCCAAGCGGTTCTGAAGCAGGCACACCCATTGTCTGTAGATACAAGGACTGTTTCAGAAGTCTCGTTAGGATGAATATCAAAATGACAGCTATTTTGTTCTGTCTCCAGACAAATATCTTGAGCTACAATTGCATTACCTTCACAGATAAACCCTAGTTGTTCTCAGATGGTACAGGACTCTAAATTGACAGTTTGCCATTTGTCATCAATTTGACGGGCCCATTCTCTATGTTCAGAAGGATAGAAAGTGGGTCCATCATGATTTAATCCTAGTGCAATGATAGGGAATATCAAATGCACCGAGGCATTTCTTATGGTCAACGCAAATGCTGTGGCTGTGTTTGTGTTAGGGTCATAGGTAAAATTCACTAAATTCCACCAGGATTGGAAATCTCTTTCAAAGTCAGTGGCACTGTCCCAGACTATTTTCCTAATTTCAGTGGGAAAAGTGCCTTCTTCACCTTCTCTTATAATTGAGGCAGCAACTGACTGCATCCATCATTGAGCCTGGATACGGCTAAGAGCTAAGGAAACGTTGCTTTGTGTGGCATTAAGTGCATCAATGATCAATTTGCTATTATTTACATTTATCTTTTCCCAATTTGCTAGAATGTTTGATAGCAACCACTGATGTGTTCCCAAGGCTGATAAGGACGATTGCAGTGGTTGTTGTATTTTGGTTAAATCTTTAGTTGTGGAAGCCAATTTATTCATTCATACTTCTGAATCAATACTATTTAGGATTCCCAATCCTGTTCCCACAAGACCAGTTATGTCTCTTGGCAGCCGGTTTTTAGGAGGCTTCCACTGTCGCAGCCAGGTTGTCCAAGCCTGAAAAGAGGTCTGCAAAAAGGGTGAACAAGCTGGTTGTATTTCTCAGATATTGTTTTGCATCAGCAATTTGACTTGTTTAAGAGACCATAACAGATTAAACAATATCTGTTGTTGGCCAGTTTTCCTGATTCTACATGGTCCAATTTCAAAAATTTTCGGGCTAAGTGTAACCAGTGGTTGGGTGGTAGGTGTCACAACATTAACATCAAGTCCTACTCCAGTATTTGAATCAATACTTTCAACTTAAAAAACAAAAACAAAAACAAAAACAAAACAAAACAAAAAAAAAGTGCTTCAGTATTTTTGGACCAAAACCAAACTACTTCTACAGTTTGTGTTCATGTGAAATTGTGCCAACAATCCTGTATGCTTGGCTGCGTACAAACCTTTTTGTGCTTCAAGAGATCCTTTCACTTTTTCTGCATGCTACCACAATTAGTTCAGACCACGGTCACTCAGCTGCTTTCTGGCCATGGGGTTGCGGTAGGATGCAGAAAAGTATGACCAGTTTTATCATGGATTAGGTGGTCTTCATGTCCCTCGGAGTTCTTCTGAAAAAGTAAACACAACAGAATTCTGCCGCCGAGAGGCAGAAAAGTTAGAATGATGGAATTATCCAGCATGTATTTGTCCAATGCTCTTTCCCTAGAGCACCAGAGGATTCCCATGCATATTTCTTCAGAGGGGGTTTTAGCACAAGTGCTACTAGTCCTATAGTAAGAGAGGTCCACCAGAACAGGTTGGCCAGGGTCATGAGCTGGATTATTAGGATCATTTGGTACAGAGCATAGGAGTCAGTGTAGATGCAGACCAAAGAGGAATTCTGTGCTTCTCGTTGAAAAATACTCCAGACAGCTATCAGCTCCCCACTGTGTGTACTACCTTCTCCCTCTGTAATCATTTGCTCACCAGAGGAAAAGTGGAGGGCTTCTGCCCTAGATTTCCATCCTTTTCCTTCCCCTTTAGCAAAAGCATCAGTAAACCAAGAGTTTGCTGATTGTTCGGGGCAGAAAGGAGGGGTTACTTTGATTACAGAGGCAGGTTTGTCCAAGCTCTCCGTTTCTTGGATTGCTAAAGTTTTTACAGCTCCTTCTGTCATTGAGAAGAAGTTACAGTAATGTTCAACCTGAGCATACCACTTTCTCACTGAGGCCCTCTGGGCCACCCCGTCAGGAGGGGGACTCCCACTAGTGACTGTCTTAATAACCTTGAAGGGGCCTCTCAATACAATTGGTTGTTTTTGTGCAATTTTTTCTACTTCTAGGAAAGCTAAGATAACCATCAACAATCCTTTTTCCCAGGTAGTGTATCTTTTCTCAGCATCTTTGGAACCACGGGAATCAAAACCAACAGGTCTTGTCGGAGCCTCAGGACCCCGCTGCCATATGTGTACTGACAGCCCTGAGGAGGCAAATGCCCATTCCACCTGGAAAGGATCTGTAGGATGGATAGGGCCCAGTGCTTGATGAGCTGTTGCTTCAAAAATCAGCAATTGCAATGCTGACTCCTGAGAAAGACTCCAATCCCATTTCACCCCTTTCCTCAACAAGTCATAAAGGGGAACAAATGGGTCGTTCCAGTGACTAGGAAATCTGTCTGGTCTTTCTACAGGAGATACAGCTGCTATCGTTTTTGGAAGGAGAATTGCTGTAGGTTTGAGTGATTCTGGAAGCCCACAAATTCAAGGGGTCATTATCTTGGGCTTCACAGGTAATTGCATCAGGGATTCAAAGCCAGGAATTCATTTCTTTTTGTGAGTCATTTGCAGGCAAGCAGCTTTGTGCACATTTTCCAAGAGCTGGTCGGGGGTACTAATTCTAGCTATGGGATCTCCCCTTTCCAAGGGGCTTGTTCCCCCGGCCCAAAAAGCTGCACGCTGTGTCAGGGACCATGTGTCACCTTTCTCTCCTGTTGTTAAGAAGACACCATGTCCCCAATACCCACTGGCTTCCTGTTCAGTGAATTGAATTTGATCACCACCAGTGAGGGACACCCGGAAAACATATTCTGTTTCTGATTCATGTGGAGGCTGTCCGTATTCCCTTTTAAGCTTAGCTAGCTCGGTGGCCGTGTTTAGTTGTGATGGTATGCGTTTGGTTGTGATGTGAGGTTCCAGATCATCATCACTGAGATAGTTCTACTCTGTTTTAATCAAGGGTCTCAAGTGATGGCAGCAATGTTCCCCACAATTACTTGCTGCTTCAAGTTCTTGATGAGGATAGATTTGTTTAATGTGAGGAGTTTCCTTCTCCTCAAGCTCTGTAGAGGAATCAGCATGATGTGATTTGTTAATATGTTCCTCTGTTAAGGCAGCTCGCAATGCATAGATCACATTTTTTTGCTTCATAGAACTGTTTTTGCAAAATTTCAACTAGATTTTGAAGGGAGTCTATTATAGCATGTTCCTCACTTCTTCGCTCGAAGCCATTTTCTATAGCTGCCATAAGACAAGCTCCCAAAACTGAGCAGAAGATAGTTTTATTTTTGCCCAGTTTGAATTTTGTTTCATGTTGTAATGAACACACTCTATCAATAACATTTTCTAAGTTCAACCAATTACTCTGTGCCCATTTTTCTCCTTCTGTAGAAGGTTTGGCATTGTGTTTGGCTAGTAGTGCATAAAATTCAGCTTTAATTTCAAGGCTAAGATTGTCACTCATTTTGTGAAGGGACCAAAACCACGACGGGGAGCTACAAACTTAAGTTCCACAAAACTACACAGCCCTCGCTGTGTCGCCCTTCGCTTCCCTGGCTGGGTGAAAGGACAATCATCTGCCTGGGAGGCTCTGCTTAGTTGCTTCAAGTTGTCCCTTCCTTCCCAGACCACATACACACAGCAACAACAAAACAACAGTGTCCCGCCCTTTGCACTAAGGGATCCTTTATGAATTGCCAAAGACAGTATGGGTGCCTTTTCAGCTGCAACCCTTCTGTCTAGACAGAAATCCTGTCCGTGACGCCAATTTTAATGTCACGATCCGTTTCTTGCGGGGTGTCGTGATGGTTCTTTTCACCCATCCCAAAAGTGCAACAAAGGCAAACAACAAGGGACTATCAGTTAATCACAACAAATGCACCTTTAGTAGGGGCCAAAACAGTAAACGCGATAGTGGGGATCTGAAAGGAGATAAAAGGTTAGAGAGAGAAGAGGGATATGGGAATAGCTACCAACACAGGCGAGATCCTCAGTGCTCCGGACGATGGGGATCCGTCTGTCGTGTCGGGGGAGTCTTCGAAGTTCTGGTCGACTCGGGGCTCCAATTATAGTCCACAGAGGAGAGAGGGGGGGAACAAGTGTAATAATGAAAGTCCATTGTAATCGCCCCGAGGGAACGGGTGAGTCCACAGAAACCACCAAAGCAAGACGAATCCAATGAAGAATAAGTCCATTTGAATCACTGAAGGGAAACAGGTCATGTCATTAGTGGTCAGACCACCAATTTCCCCTCCTCCCTATAGCAGGGGTCTCAGTCTCAGTCCTTGGGAGGAGGGTTCTCATTCTTTCTTTGTCACAGTGGTAACGAGGCAGATGAGGGGTCTTCAGTGAAGGACCGCGAGAGTCACCCCAAAAGTTCATTGGGCTTAAGAACGGAGATTAGAAGCAGGCCGCGCATCAGGCTGTCCCGTGCTGGCTCCATGTCAGGTCTTTGCCAAGTCCTTGCCAACTCCTTGCCAAGTTCTTACCAGGCCTTGTTGGGAACAGCCAGCATGACGGTTCAGTGGTCCCACCTGTGCTGTGTCCTGTTCTAAGCCGGAACTACAGTGGGGGAAGGGATTCTTTCTTGTGGCAATCGGAAGGCAGAATGGAAAATGAGGGGCTTCTGACGGGCTCTTACACCACCCCGTGACTGACGATTGCCCTCGAAAGATCTTCATCAGCAGGATTCCATGGTGTCGTCGTGGAGTCTTCAGGACTCGTCAAGTGTTGGCAGCAGGTCCCAGGGAAAAGAGAAGAGGAAAAGGGAAAGAAAGAGAAAACGGGAAAACTAAAACAATCACAACATATTAGTAATCACAACAAATTATAATTAAACAATAAGCAAAATACAATTAGTAAATCAATAATAGTTATTTAAATAATAATCAATAGGAATCAATTAAACAATAAATTGATCAAATAATAAACCAGTATCATCAATATTAAACAGTAAAGTAATAAACCTAGTATAATCGATATTACTCAGTACAATTTTATAAACAATAAACAAAAATAATTAAAACAGCGATTAGAACAAATCATAAAAGAAAATGATGTAAAACATATCTTCTAACCTTATCATCTTCTTGTGTCTACTGTCCTGGGAACATCTCTAGTGTAAAGGATGTCGGCCAAGTGGTGTGCATTAATTATAGATGTTAATTTTGTTCATCGTTTCATCATTCTCCAATTTACAATAAGCAAGATTACTGATAAAACAAAACCAATCATAACTAAAATCAGAAGAACAACAATGGGATGACACAATTTCTTCAGGATACCGGTGGCGGTGGGTGACCACCCGAAAAGGGTATCCCACCACTTGTGCTCGGCATCACTTTTCACCCTTTCTACAACACGATGTATTTCTTGCACATGATGATGAACAGTTACCAGAGTTTTCTGTCCATTCCCCTTGATTTTTCCTAGGATCTCTATTAGATCTTGATGAAGTAATAATTGCTTTACCAGAGAAAGGTTCATCCCAATGGCAGTAGGCAGTAGCTTGTGAATCAACGTGAGATTGGATTCTAAAAGTTCATGTGAAGTAACTGGAGCTACAAAAGAAAAATCACATCCTGCAATTTTAGTAAAGTTGCAAGCACAAAAATTGGAATGATTTTTAGTAGCTACTACTGTACTTTCTATAAACACAGTATCCCAAGCGGTTCTGAAGCAGGCACACCCATTGTCTGTAGATACAAGGACTGTTTCAGAAGTCTCGTTAGGATGAATATCAAAATGACAGCTATTTTGTTCTGTCTCCAGACAAATATCTTGAGCTACAATTGCATTACCTTCACAGATAAACCCTAGTTGTTCTCAGATGGTACAGGACTCTAAATTGACAGTTTGCCATTTGTCATCAATTTGACGGGCCCATTCTCTATGTTCAGAAGGATAGAAAGTGGGTCCATCATGATTTAATCCTAGTGCAATGATAGGGAATATCAAATGCACCGAGGCATTTCTTATGGTCAACGCAAATGCTGTGGCTGTGTTTGTGTTAGGGTCATAGGTAAAATTCACTAAATTCCACCAGGATTGGAAATCTCTTTCAAAGTCAGTGGCACTGTCCCAGACTATTTTCCTAATTTCAGTGGGAAAAGTGCCTTCTTCACCTTCTCTTATAATTGAGGCAGCAACTGACTGCATCCATCATTGAGCCTGGATACGGCTAAGAGCTAAGGAAACGTTGCTTTGTGTGGCATTAAGTGCATCAATGATCAATTTGCTATTATTTACATTTATCTTTTCCCAATTTGCTAGAATGTTTGATAGCAACCACTGATGTGTTCCCAAGGCTGATAAGGACGATTGCAGTGGTTGTTGTATTTTGGTTAAATCTTTAGTTGTGGAAGCCAATTTATTCATTCATACTTCTGAATCAATACTATTTAGGATTCCCAATCCTGTTCCCACAAGACCAGTTATGTCTCTTGGCACGCGGTTTTTAGGAGGCTTCCACTGTCGCAGCCAGGTTGTCCAAGCCTGAAAAGAGGTCTGCAAAAAGGGTGAACAAGCTGGTTGTATTTCTCAGATATTGTTTTGCATCAGCAATTTGACTTGTTTAAGAGACCATAACAGATTAAACAATATCTGTTGTTGGCCAGTTTTCCTGATTCTACATGGTCCAATTTCAAAAATTTTCGGGCTAAGTGTAACCAGTGGTTGGGTGGTAGGTGTCACAACATTAACATCAAGTCCTACTCCAGTATTTGAATCAATACTTTCAACTTAAAAAACAAAAACAAAAACAAAAACAAAACAAAACAAAAAAAAAGTGCTTCAGTATTTTTGGACCAAAACCAAACTACTTCTACAGTTTGTGTTCATGTGAAATTGTGCCAACAATCCTGTATGCTTGGCTGCGTACAAACCTTTTTGTGCTTCAAGAGATCCTTTCACTTTTTCTGCATGCTACCACAATTAGTTCAGACCACGGTCACTCAGCTGCTTTCTGGCCATGGGGTTGCGGTAGGATGCAGAAAAGTATGACCAGTTTTATCATGGATTAGGTGGTCTTCATGTCCCTCGGAGTTCTTCTGAAAAAGTAAACACAACAGAATTCTGCCGCCGAGAGGCAGAAAAGTTAGAATGATGGAATTATCCAGCATGTATTTGTCCAATGCTCTTTCCCTAGAGCACCAGAGGATTCCCATGCATATTTCTTCAGAGGGGGTTTTAGCACAAGTGCTACTAGTCCTATAGTAAGAGAGGTCCACCAGAACAGGTTGGCCAGGGTCATGAGCTGGATTATTAGGATCATTTGGTACAGAGCATAGGAGTCAGTGTAGATGCAGACCAAAGAGGAATTCTGTGCTTCTCGTTGAAAAATACTCCAGACAGCTATCAGCTCCCCACTGTGTGTACTACCTTCTCCCTCTGTAATCATTTGCTCACCAGAGGAAAAGTGGAGGGCTTCTGCCCTAGATTTCCATCCTTTTCCTTCCCCTTTAGCAAAAGCATCAGTAAACCAAGAGTTTGCTGATTGTTCGGGGCAGAAAGGAGGGGTTACTTTGATTACAGAGGCAGGTTTGTCCAAGCTCTCCGTTTCTTGGATTGCTAAAGTTTTTACAGCTCCTTCTGTCATTGAGAAGAAGTTACAGTAATGTTCAACCTGAGCATACCACTTTCTCACTGAGGCCCTCTGGGCCACCCCGTCAGGAGGGGGACTCCCACTAGTGACTGTCTTAATAACCTTGAAGGGGCCTCTCAATACAATTGGTTGTTTTTGTGCAATTTTTTCTACTTCTAGGAAAGCTAAGATAACCATCAACAATCCTTTTTCCCAGGTAGTGTATCTTTTCTCAGCATCTTTGGAACCACGGGAATCAAAACCAACAGGTCTTGTCGGAGCCTCAGGACCCCGCTGCCATATGTGTACTGACAGCCCTGAGGAGGCAAATGCCCATTCCACCTGGAAAGGATCTGTAGGATGGATAGGGCCCAGTGCTTGATGAGCTGTTGCTTCAAAAATCAGCAATTGCAATGCTGACTCCTGAGAAAGACTCCAATCCCATTTCACCCCTTTCCTCAACAAGTCATAAAGGGGAACAAATGGGTCGTTCCAGTGACTAGGAAATCTGTCTGGTCTTTCTACAGGAGATACAGCTGCTATCGTTTTTGGAAGGAGAATTGCTGTAGGTTTGAGTGATTCTGGAAGCCCACAAATTCAAGGGGTCATTATCTTGGGCTTCACAGGTAATTGCATCAGGGATTCAAAGCCAGGAATTCATTTCTTTTTGTGAGTCATTTGCAGGCAAGCAGCTTTGTGCACATTTTCCAAGAGCTGGTCGGGGGTACTAATTCTAGCTATGGGATCTCCCCTTTCCAAGGGGCTTGTTCCCCCGGCCCAAAAAGCTGCACGCTGTGTCAGGGACCATGTGTCACCTTTCTCTCCTGTTGTTAAGAAGACACCATGTCCCCAATACCCACTGGCTTCCTGTTCAGTGAATTGAATTTGATCACCACCAGTGAGGGACACCCGGAAAACATATTCTGTTTCTGATTCATGTGGAGGCTGTCCGTATTCCCTTTTAAGCTTAGCTAGCTCGGTGGCCGTGTTTAGTTGTGATGGTATGCGTTTGGTTGTGATGTGAGGTTCCAGATCATCATCACTGAGATAGTTCTACTCTGTTTTAATCAAGGGTCTCAAGTGATGGCAGCAATGTTCCCCACAATTACTTGCTGCTTCAAGTTCTTGATGAGGATAGATTTGTTTAATGTGGGGAGTTTCCTTCTCCTCAAGCTCTGTAGAGGAATCAGCATGATGTGATTTGTTAATATGTTCCTCTGTTAAGGCAGCTCGCAATGCATAGATCACATTTTTTTGCTTCATAGAACTGTTTTTGCAAAATTTCAACTAGATTTTGAAGGGAGTCTATTATAGCATGTTCCTCACTTCTTCGCTCGAAGCCATTTTCTATAGCTGCCATAAGACAAGCTCCCAAAACTGAGCAGAAGATAGTTTTATTTTTGCCCAGTTTGAATTTTGTTTCATGTTGTAATGAACACACTCTATCAATAACATTTTCTAAGTTCAACCAATTACTCTGTGCCCATTTTTCTCCTTCTGTAGAAGGTTTGGCATTGTGTTTGGCTAGTAGTGCATAAAATTCAGCTTTAATTTCAAGGCTAAGATTGTCACTCATTTTGTGAAGGGACCAAAACCACGACAGGGAGCTACAAACTTAAGTTCCACAAAACTACACAGCCCTCGCTGTGTCGCCCTTCGCTTCCCTGGCTGGGTGAAAGGACAATCATCTGCCTGGGAGGCTCTGCTTAGTTGCTTCAAGTTGTCCCTTCCTTCCCAGACCACATACACACAGCAACAACAAAACAACAGTGTCCCGCCCTTTGCACTAAGGGATCCTTTATGAATTGCCAAAGACAGTATGGGTGCCTTTTCAGCTGCAACCCTTCTGTCTAGACAGAAATCCTGTCCGTGACGCCAATTTTAATGTCACGATCCGTTTCTTGCGGGGTGTCGTGATGGTTCTTTTCACCCATCCCAAAAGTGCAACAAAGGCAAACAACAAGGGACTATCAGTTAATCACAACAAATGCACCTTTAGTAGGGGCCAAAACAGTAAACGCCATAGTGGGGATCTGAAAGGAGATAAAAGGTTAGAGAGAGAAGAGGGATATGGGAATAGCTACCAACACAGGCGAGATCCTCAGTGCTCCGGACGATGGGGATCCGTCTGTCGTGTCGGGGGAGTCTTCGAAGTTCTGGTCGACTCGGGGCTCCAATTATAGTCCACAGAGGAGAGAGGGGGGGAACAAGTGTAATAATGAAAGTCCATTGTAATCGCCCCGAGGGAACGGGTGAGTCCACAGAAACCACCAAAGCAAGACGAATCCAATGAAGAATAAGTCCATTTGAATCACTGAAGGGAAACAGGTCATGTCATTAGTGGTCAGACCACCAATTTCCCCTCCTCCCTATAGCAGGGGTCTCAGTCTCAGTCCTTGGGAGGAGGGTTCTCATTCTTTCTTTGTCACAGTGGTAACGAGGCAGATGAGGGGTCTTCAGTGAAGGACCGCGAGAGTCACCCCAAAAGTTCATTGGGCTTAAGAACGGAGATTAGAAGCAGGCCGCGCATCAGGCTGTCCCGTGCTGGCTCCATGTCAGGTCTTTGCCAAGTCCTTGCCAACTCCTTGCCAAGTTCTTACCAGGCCTTGTTGGGAACAGCCAGCATGACGGTTCAGTGGTCCCACCTGTGCTGTGTCCTGTTCTAAGCCGGAACTACAGTGGGGGAAGGGATTCTTTCTTGTGGCAATCGGAAGGCAGAATGGAAAATGAGGGGCTTCTGACGGGCTCTTACAGCCTCGCATTCACACACATTCATCCCCCCTTTATTCGCCCTGTAATGCAAAGGATCTCCCAGTTGCCGAGCCGTGGGGGCTTTTAGCCGCTCGGCACGAAGCTCGGGTAGCTGGTACATCTGAGGGTCCACCAGAAGAACGGGAGGGACACTCGGGCTGCTGAAATCCTGCTCGTTGATTGAAGGGTCGCAGAAGGGGCAAACAGGGAGACAACGAAGCAGTAGGGAGGCAGATTCCGAGAGCCCCGAAGGGCGGGGTGAGGATTCTTTTACTGCGTAGGGGTAGGAGGGTTTAGCATTCGAGGGTACAATCGGGAGAAGGCTAAAGGGAGGGGAAATATAACATTAACCAGTGGGGAAAAGGGAAAGGAGTGTTCTTGGTGGAAGAACCGTGGAACAGAGAAGATTCTAGGCTAAGGGGCAGACTTGAACAACAACTGACAGGACAGGGGGAGGGTACAATTCTCTTCCGAAAGGGGGTGGAGAACTCATACAACTGCTGTTTCCCATGGCAACCCTAGACTGCCTTCCCCAACCCCTCCCCCTGCACCAGTGACAGCTTTTAACACTGAAGGGCAGTGCTATTGTATAACAAACACTTAATTCTTAGCCCAGCCGGGCTCGCTGGCTACTTTTGCAAGCTTTTTACCAACTAGCGATGCTTGTAAGCGGTGCTTGTAACTCCTAGCTTGTACCACGCTCCCACTAGCTGCGCTATCAGCTAGCGGCGTTCAAAGCAGCTCCTCAAACCGCGGCTTGTGCCCGCGCGCCCGCTGCGCTATCAGCTGGGCCGCGCCTAAAGCACCTTTGCAAGCCCCGACTGAAACGATACGCGGAAGAAATCAATAGACTCCATAACCTGGGGTAGTTATGAAGTGGGTACGTATGTCAGCGCCCGGCACAAGTGAGATAGCTCTCCAAAACTTGTGCCCCGAGCCTCAGTCTGACCCACACTTTTATTCTTAAAGACGTTCCATATGCAATACATTGCACAACTTTTTCATGCATATTCCACCCCTGGCCCCGCCTGTCCTCGCTTCTCACGCGAAGTAAGTCCACGCCCTTCTGGGCATGCGTGGTTTGCTGTGGTGGTCGTACGGGGGTCTCTTGGTGGTCCTGAGGCTGAAGATTGTGGTCTTCCTCATGATTGAACTTTTGAACTTTTCCTCTCTGCGCGTGCGCTTTTGGTCCTTTGGTGCTTATCTGAGTACGTCTGTCAGTCTTGATAGGCTTGGAGACAGAGGAGCTTCTTTATTTTAATTCAGAAGGAAAGGGTTCTTTCCTTCTTCTGGTATTGTTCTTCATGCAAGAAGCTTCAGAAATTTGCATTTTCCTTTGCCCTTTGTATTAGGCAGAGGTTTCTTAAGCAAAAGGTTGAAAATTCAACACATAACTCTACAAGCTAAATTAGAAATGCTTAATTCATTTTGTTAACCTAACTCTAAAAATCTCTATTTCACCTCGAGAGCTGTCACAGAGCAGAAAGCAGCTGAGATGCTGAAAAGCAGCAAAGCTGAACTGCCTGCCTCAGCTTCAGCAATGTGCAATTGACTGAAGGCGAAACACGAAGCAGCAGAGCAGCGGGCTTCTGTGCGCACTGAAGGCAATTGCAAGAATCCAGCAGCTGCTCCTTGCCAAGCACAGTCAACTGCCTGTGTTCTTGCTTCTTGACCAACTCACAGTTGCCCTTCTTTTCAGCAGCTGCCATCGTGTTCTCTGCATCTCGGAGCCTCAGGGGAGCAACAAGAATTTCCAAGGTGGGATGCATGAAAACTAAAATAAAAACTCAGGAAGTTTGTCCTGGAACACCTTCTATTGGCATGCCAAGAGTGAATTCAAGAGGCAGGAGAGCGGCAGCCACCGTCCTGCAGCTGTCTGCGAGCTTCGCACACAAGCCGGCTTCTTCGCGGCTTCGTTCTTCGCCTCTTGCAAGCTACCGCGATCTCCGGCTGCCGGAGGCGAAGAAGCGGCAACTTCGCGCACAGATGACTGGAGCGGCAGCGGTGCGCTCCGAAGCGCCGCTTTTGCCGAAAGACGCCGGGAAGCGGCACTTGCTTTCGGCCAGCTGCGGAGCTCCGTATTCTGCCTCTCTAGTCGCCTACATCTTAGCGAAAAGCTTTTCCGCTCCAGTTCTCAAGGAGAAAGTGTCCCAGCACTGCTCACTTAGCCCGACCTTGCCAGGAAATAAGATTTGCTGCACATTCCAAGGACACTGCATTTTCCTGGGCAAGCTGCAACCTGCTGGCAGATGGCCGTGCTCTCTGCCCACTCCTGCCCAGCTCTGGGTAGTAGCGGGCACGTTGCAGCCTGGCGAAGGCAAGAAACCTGGAGAGCTGTCACAGAGCAGAAGGGCAGCTGAGATGCTGAAAAGCAGCAAAGCTGAACTGCCTACCTCAACTTCAGCAGTGTGTAATTGACTGAAGGCGAAAAACCAAGCAGCAGAGCAGCGGGCTTCTGTGCGCACTGAAGGCAATTGCAAGAATCCAGCAGCTGCTCCTCGCCAAGCACAGTCAACTGCCTGTGTTCTTGCTTCTTGACCAACTCACAGTTGCCCTTCTTCTCAGCAGCTGCCACCGTGTTCTCTGCATCTCGGAGCCTCTGGGGAGCAGCAAGAATTTCCAAGGTGGGATGTAGTAGGACTACGTCAAAACCCAGGAAAATTGTCCTGGAACACCTTCCACTCGCATGCCAAGATTGAATTCAACAGGCTTGGAGAGCGGCAGCCACCGTCCTGCAGCTGTCTGCGAGCTTCGCACACAAGCCGGCTTCTTCGCGGCTTCGTTCTTCGCCTATGCAAGCTACCGCGATCTCCGGCTGCCGGAGGCGAAGAAGCGGCAACTTCGCGCACAGATGACTGGAGCGGCAGCGGTGCGCTCCGGAGCGCCGCTTTTGCCGAAAGACGCCGGGAAGCGGCACTTGCTTTCGGCCAGCTGCGGAGCTCCGTATTCTGCCTCTCTAGTCGCCTACATCTTAGCGAAAAGCTTTTCCGCTCCAGTTCTCAAGGAGAAAGTGTACCAGCACTGCTCACTTAGCCCGACCTTGCCAGGAAATGAGATTTGCTGCACATTCCAAGGACACTGCATTTTCCTGGGCAAGCTGCAACCTGCTGGCAAATGGCCGTGCTCTCTGCCCACTCCTGCCCAGCTCTGGGTAGTAGCGGGCACGTTGCAGCCTGGCGAAGGCAAGAAACCTCGAGAGCTGTCACAGAGCAGAAGGGCAGCTGAGATGCTGAAAAGCAGCAAAGCTGAACTGCCTGCCTCAACTTCAGCAGTGTGTAATTGACTGAAGGCGAAAAACCAAGCAGCAGAGCAGCGGGCTTCTGTGCGCACTGAAGGCAATTGCAAGAATCCAGCAGCTGCTCCTCGCCAAGCACAGTCAACTGCCTGTGTTCTTGCTTCTTGACCAACTCACAGTTGCCCTTCTTCTCAGCAGCTGCCACCGTGTTCTCTGCATCTCGGAGCCTCTGGGGAGCAACAAGAATTTCCAAGGTGGGATGCATGAAAACTAAAATAAAAACTCAGGAAGTTTGTCCTGGAACACCTCCCATTGGCATGCCAAGAGTGAATTCAAGAGGCAGGAGAGCGGCAGCCACCGTCCTGCAGCTGTCTGCGAGCTTCGCACACAAGCCGGCTTCTTCGCGGCTTCGTTCTTCGCCTATGCAAGCTACCGCGATCTCCGGCTGCCGGAGGCGAAGAAGCGGCAACTTCGCGCACAGATGACTGGAGCGGCAGCGGTGCGCTCCGAAGCGCCGCTTTTGCCGAAAGACGCCGGGAAGCGGCACTTGCTTTCGGCCAGCTGCGGAGCTGCGTATTCTGCCTCTCGAGTCGCCTACATCTTAGCCAAAAGCTTTTCCGCTCCAGTTCTCAAGGAGAAAGTGTCCCAGCACTGCTCACTTAGCCCGACCTTGCCAGGAAATAAGATTTGCTGCACATTCCAAGGACACTGCATTTTCCTGGGCAAGCTGCAACCTGCTGGCAGATGGCCGTGCTCTCTGCCCACTCCTGCCCAGTTCTTGGTACTAGCGGGCACGTTGCAGCCTGGCGAAGGCAAGAAACCTCTGAAACGATACGCGGAAGAAATCAATAGACTCCATAACCTGGGGTAGTTATGAAGTGGGTACGTATGTCAGCGCCCGGCACAAGTGAGATAGCTCTCCAAAACTTGTGCCCCGAGCCTCAGTCTGACCCACACTTTTATTCTTAAAGACGTTCCATATGCAATACATTGCACAACTTTTTCATGCATATTCCACCCCTGGCCCCGCCTGTCCTCGCTTCTCACGCGAAGTAAGTCCACGCCCTTCTGGGCATGCGTGGTTTGCTGTGGTGGTCGTACGGGGGTCTCTTGGTGGTCCTGAGGCTGAAGATTGTGGTCTTCCTCATGATTGAACTTTTGAACTTTTCCTCTCTGCGCGTGCGCTTTTGGTCCTTTGGTGCTTATCTGAGTACGTCTGTCAGTCTTGATAGGCTTGGAGACAGAGGAGCTTCTTTATTTGGGTTCTTTCCTTCTTCTGGTATTGTTCTCTATGCAAGAAGCTTCAGAAATTTGCATTTTCCTATGCCCTTTGTACTAGGCAGAGGTTTCTTAAGTAAAAGGTTGAAAATTCAACAGATAACTCTACAAGCTAAATTAGAAATGCTTCATTCATTTTGTTAACCTAACTCTAAAAATCTCTGCTTCAGTCCCCCCTTTTCTTAAAATAGATTAAATTCTTTTACTACAGGGGTCTTGATTTAAATTCTGATCTACTATCATGACCGTCCTCTTTCAGTAAGATTCTATGAGTTGTAGAGAGTGATGTCAGACTGGCCATGTGTTTTAACATCCTCGAATTCTACATGAGTGTTAAAGTAGACATCATTAAACTTACAGTAACTAAAATTAATAGGATTATAATTGGGTGACATAAAGTCTTCTAAACAGTGTATTTCACTAGTTATGACTTGTGTTTATTAGCTAGTGATTGGTGCTGGATACACCAAGTTAAGAGACTTAACATACAGGAGGTTAGTGACATGTCTTGGGTAGACATTCTCTTTCGCACCCCATATGGTTTTTCATAAAGCAATTCAAAGTGGTTTAGCTTTTCTTTAGTCTTGGGTTTGGTTCGGATCTGCAGTAGTGCTAATGGGAGGGATTGAGTCCATGACAAATTAGCTTCTTGTCCCAATTGTACAATTTGTTGTTTGATCAAATGATTCATTTTTTTTACCTGACCACTTGATTGTGGGTTATATGGGGTGCGAAGTTCTCAGTCTATGTTCAAGTATTGGCTAACTTGTTGCACGAATTTTACAATAAAATGTGGTCCTCTATTTGAGGAGATTGTGGCCAGGACTCTAAAGCGTGGTATGTTTTCTTGTACCAATACCTTAGTTACTTCTTGAGCTTTAGAAGTCCTGGTGGGGAATGCTTCTGGCCATCCTGAAAAGGTATCTGTTAGCACCAGGAAAAACTTATACCCCCCTTTTCTTGGCAATTCTGTACAATCAATCTGCCATTGCTGCTCCGGCCCATGACCCTTCCTAATCTGGCTAAGCTTTGGTTTGGGAGTATTTTTGGGGTTGGTCTGGAGGCAAAGGTCACATTGTCGAGTTGTAAATGTCTAGTTATGCTAGAGCATCAATACCCCAATGGTTTTCTGGTGTTCTTCCTTTATTAGGGACCATCATAAATAGGAGGGTAGAAGTAATTTTCCTTCTATGGTGGCCCATCCCTCTTGGTTATAGTCTCCTTTTTGCTCATAGATTAATTTTTTTTCTGGTTTGTTGTATCTTGGCTTACCTTTAGGGGAAATTTGCCCGTCTTGCTGCTTCTTTTGCTTCCCTATCTGCCAGCTCGTTTCCTTCTTCCAATTCGGAGTTGATCTTCTGATGTGCCTTAATGTGCATGATCGCTACTTTCTCTGGCAACTGGACTGCTGCTAGAAGTGGCAGTACTTCTGATGCATCTTTAATATTTTTCCCTTGAGACTTCAGCAGTCCTCTCTCTTTCTAAATGGCTCTGTGAGCATGCACTACTCCAAATGCATACTTCGAGTCCGTGTATATGTTTATTTCTTTCCCTCTTGCCAATTCTAGGGCCCGAGTTAGAGCAATTATCTCGGCCTTCTGTGCAGAGGTATTTGTTGGCAGGGGCCCAGATGATATTACTTCCTTGCACGTTGGAACTGCCTAGCCGGCGTGCCGTTTTCCACTGATGATATAACTGCTTCCATCAGTAAACGAGACTTCTGCATTCTCGAGAGGGGTGTCCTTCGAGTCAGGGCAGCTGGAGTAGGTGGCTTCAATGGTCTCCAGGCAGTCATGTTCCACTGGTTCCCCTTGGTTTCTACTGAGGAAGGAGGCTGGATTGACAATGTTAGCCACTACTATCTCTACATCATCTTGCTCCGCTATGATAGCTTGGTATCTCAGGAGCCGTTGTGGGGAAAGCCAATGCCCACCTTTTACCTCTAGCACTGCAGACACTGTGTGAGACACTAGCACAGTTCTTTTCTGGCCTAGGGTGAATTTGTGTGCCTCTTGGATGTTCAGGACGACTGCTGCAACAGCTCTGAGGCACCCAGGCCACCCTTTAGCTGCTGTATCCAATTGCTTAGAGAAGTAAGCCACTGCTCTCCGATATGGGCCCAGGTCCTGTGCTAGTATTCCTAAGGCGATTCCTTGCTTCTCATGGGAGAATAAAAGGAAAGGCTTACTCACGTCCGGCAATCTCAGGGCTGGAGCTGACATGAGGGCTTTTTTCAGCTGGTTGAAAGCTTGCGTAGCTTCCTTTGTCTCTTGGATGTTCCTGCTTTCAGTTGCAATCAGTTCATAGAAGGGCTTAACAAACAGTCCATAGTTATAGATCCATAACCTGCACCACCCTGTCATCCTCAGGAAAGTTCGTAGTTCCTTTACCGTCTGAGGTTTTGGGGTCTGGCATATTGCCTCCTTCCGGCTTTGGCCCAAGGTACGTTGTCTAGCACTGACTTCCTAACCCAGATAAGTTACTTTCTGTTTTACTACTTGGGCTTTTTTCTTTGATACTCGGTACCCTTGGAGCCCCAAAAAGTTCAAGAGGCTTATCGTCCAGGCCGTGCATGCTTCCCTTGTCCGTGTGGCTATCAGGATGTCATCTACGTACTCTAGCAACTTCCCTTCCTCTGGAGGGGCTTCTCAGGTCTCTAATTCTTTTGCAAGTTGTTCTCCAAACAAAGTGGGTGAGTTTTTGAATCCTTGTGGGAGTCTGGTCCATGTCAGTTGAGTTCTTGGCCCGCTCTTAGGATTTTCCCATTCAAATGCAAAAATTTTCTGGCTTCGTGGATAGGAAGGCAAAAGAAGGCATCTTTTAAATCTAAAACGGTAAACCAAGTTAGCTCGGGGGTTAAGCAAGTTAATAACGTGTAGGGATTGGCCACCACAGGATACAGATCCTCAGTGACCTTGTTTATGGCCCGCAGATCCTGTACTAACCGGTATGACCCATCAGGTTTACCAACTGGTAGGATAGGGGTATTAACACTTACATAACATAAGTTGGAACAAGGTATTATAGACAATATCATGGTCATCAATGGAAGCAATATTTGATGGAACTTTTTCAGTTCTGAGGGTTCGTAACTTGTGTTTGTCGGTGACAGCAGGGAAGCACAGTGAGGCTGCTTAACAGGGCAGGATGCATACATATACTTTCCTTCGTCTACATTCACTTAACTTTATTTTACTTACTCTTACACATAACAAAACAACCACAACAACAAGGTACCTTTTCTTTTTCAACACACCTATTACACTTGTAGGTGTCCCTGGCTAGTCCCAGTGTTCTTGGATACCCCTCAATCTAGCTGTGTGGTTCCCAACTCTAGATCCTGTCAGACTTCTCTTCAAACTGGCAAAATTTTTACTCAATCTTGGCTGCTCTCAACAACCCAGCAAACTTAATTCTGGGTGCTCTTGGAATGTTAATCCCTCAACCCAGCAGGTTTGACTTAACCCTGGATGCTCTTGGAACATTAATCCCTCAATCCAGCAGGTTTGAATCAACCCTGGATGCTCTTGGAACATTAATCCCTCAATCCAGCAGGTTTGAATCAACCCTGGATGCTCTTGGAATATTAATCCCTCAATCCAGCAGGTTTGATCTTGGATGTTCTCGGGCATTCTTATCCCTCAATCCAGCAGAATTTTTAGGGGCCCCTCCTACACATTTTACCTTTTATTTTTCCCCAATAGATTATGCCAAGAAAACCCTCTTTTTACCTTTTCATTAATTTTTTTTTCTAATTAATTACCTTTTACTCCCCCCCCGCCCCCCCCCCCCACTAAGGGGTCCCACTCTTTCTCTGAGACCCAGTCCCAGGGGGGGTTCTCTCACTCTTTTTATTACTCGCTTCGTCTCTTTACTGGCCGCTTTTCTCGCGAAAAAGACGGAAACGCAGCATGGGAGACTGCCGCTCTCGCTTAGCAGGTCTGGGGTAACCAGCCCGCCTCTGTCACGATCCGCTTCTTCCGGGGTGTCGTGATGGTTCTTTTCACCCATCCCAAAAGTGCAACAAAGGCAAACAACAAGGGACTATCAGTTAATCACAACAAATGCACCTTTAGTAGGGGCCAAAACAGTAAACGCCATAGTGGGGATCTGAAAGGAGATAAAAGGTTAGAGAGAGAAGAGGGATATGGGAATAGCTACCAACACAGGCGAGATCCTCAGTGCTCCGGACGATGGGGATCCGTCTCTCTTGTCGGGGGAGTCTTCGAAGTTCTGGTCGACTCGGGGCTCCAATTATAGTCCACAGAGGAGAGAGGGGGGGAACAAGTGTAATAATGAAAGTCCATTGTAATCGCCCCGAGGGAACGGGTGAGTCCACAGAAACCACCAAAGCAAGACGAATCCAATGAAGAATAAGTCCATTTGAATCACTGAAGGGAAACAGGTCATGTCATTAGTGGTCAGACCACCAATTTCCCCTCCTCCCTATAGCAGGGGTCTCAGTCTCAGTCCTTGGGAGGAGGGTTCTCATTCTTTCTTTGTCACAGTGGTAACGAGGCAGATGAGGGGTCTTCAGTGAAGGACCGCGAGAGTCACCCCAAAAGTTCATTGGGCTTAAGAACGGAGATTAGAAGCAGGCCGCGCATCAGGCTGTCCCGTGCTGGCTCCATGTCAGGTCTTTGCCAAGTCCTTGCCAACTCCTTGCCAAGTTCTTACCAGGCCTTGTTGGGAACAGCCAGCATGACGGTTCAGTGGTCCCACCTGTGCTGTGTCCTGTTCTAAGCCGGAACTACAGTGGGGGAAGGGATTCTTTCTTGTGGCAATCGGAAGGCAGAATGGAAAATGAGGGGCTTCTGACGGGCTCTTACACCACCCCGTGACTGACGATTGCCCTCGAAAGATCTTCATCAGCAGGATTCCATGGTGTCGTCGTGGAGTCTTCAGGACTCGTCAAGTGTTGGCAGCAGGTCCCAGGGAAAAGAGAAGAGGAAAAGGGAAAGAAAGAGAAAACGGGAAAACTAAAACAATCACAACATATTAGTAATCACAACAAATTATAATTAAACAATAAGCAAAATACAATTAGTAAATCAATAATAGTTATTTAAATAATAATCAATAGGAATCAATTAAACAATAAATTGATCAAATAATAAACCAGTATCATCAATATTAAACAGTAAAGTAATAAACCTAGTATAATCGATATTACTCAGTACAATTTTATAAACAATAAACAAAAATAATTAAAACAGCGATTAGAACAAATCATAAAAGAAAATGATGTAAAACATATCTTCTAACCTTATCATCTTCTTGTGTCTACTGTCCTGGGAACATCTCTAGTGTAAAGGATGTCGGCCAAGTGGTGTGCATTAATTATAGATGTTAATTTTGTTCATCGTTTCATCATTCTCCAATTTACAATAAGCAAGATTACTGATAAAACAAAACCAATCATAACTAAAATCAGAAGAACAACAATGGGATGACACAATTTCTTCAGGATACCGGTGGCGGTGGGTGACCACCCGAAAAGGGTATCCCACCACTTGTGCTCGGCATCACTTTTCACCCTTTCTACAACACGATGTATTTCTTGCACATGATGATGAACAGTTACCAGAGTTTTCTGTCCATTCCCCTTGATTTTTCCTAGGATCTCTATTAGATCTTGATGAAGTAATAATTGCTTTACCAGAGAAAGGTTCATCCCAATGGCAGTAGGCAGTAGCTTGTGAATCAACGTGAGATTGGATTCTAAAAGTTCATGTGAAGTAACTGGAGCTACAAAAGAAAAATCACATCCTGCAATTTTAGTAAAGTTGCAAGCACAAAAATTGGAATGATTTTTAGTAGCTACTACTGTACTTTCTATAAACACAGTATCCCAAGCGGTTCTGAAGCAGGCACACCCATTGTCTGTAGATACAAGGACTGTTTCAGAAGTCTCGTTAGGATGAATATCAAAATGACAGCTATTTTGTTCTGTCTCCAGACAAATATCTTGAGCTACAATTGCATTACCTTCACAGATAAACCCTAGCTGTTCTCAGATGGTACAGGACTCTAAATTGACAGTTTGCCATTTGTCATCAATTTGACGGGCCCATTCTCTATGTTCAGAAGGATAGAAAGTGGGTCCATCATGATTTAATCCTAGTGCAATGATAGGGAATATCAAATGCACCCAGGCATTTCTTATGGTCAACGCAAATGCTGTGGCTGTGTTTGTGTTAGGGTCATAGGTAAAATTCACTAAATTCCACCAGGATTGGAAATCTCTTTCAAAGTCAGTGGCACTGTCCCAGACTATTTTCCTAATTTCAGTGGGAAAAGTGCCTTCTTCACCTTCTCTTATAATTGAGGCAGCAACTGACTGCATCCATCATTGAGCCTGGATACGGCTAAGAGCTAAGGAAACGTTGCTTTGTGTGGCATTAAGTGCATCAATGATCAATTTGCTATTATTTACATTTATCTTTTCCCAATTTGCTAGAATGTTTGATAGCAACCACTGATGTGTTCCCAAGGCTGATAAGGACGATTGCAGTGGTTGTTGTATTTTGGTTAAATCTTTAGTTGTGGAAGCCAATTTATTCATTCATACTTCTGAATCAATACTATTTAGGATTCCCAATCCTGTTCCCACAAGACCAGTTATGTCTCTTGGCAGCCGGTTTTTAGGAGGCTTCCACTGTCGCAGCCAGGTTGTCCAAGCCTGAAAAGAGGTCTGCAAAAAGGGTGAACAAGCTGGTTGTATTTCTCAGATATTGTTTTGCATCAGCAATTTGACTTGTTTAAGAGACCATAACAGATTAAACAATATCTGTTGTTGGCCAGTTTTCCTGATTCTACATGGTCCAATTTCAAAAATTTTCGGGCTAAGTGTAACCAGTGGTTGGGTGGTAGGTGTCACAACATTAACATCAAGTCCTACTCCAGTATTTGAATCAATACTTTCAACTTAAAAAACAAAAACAAAAACAAAAACAAAACAAAACAAAAAAAAAGTGCTTCAGTATTTTTGGACCAAAACCAAACTACTTCTACAGTTTGTGTTCATGTGAAATTGTGCCAACAATCCTGTATGCTTGGCTGCGTACAAACCTTTTTGTGCTTCAAGAGATCCTTTCACTTTTTCTGCATGCTACCACAATTAGTTCAGACCACGGTCACTCAGCTGCTTTCTGGCCATGGGGTTGCGGTAGGATGCAGAAAAGTATGACCAGTTTTATCATGGATTAGGTGGTCTTCATGTCCCTCGGAGTTCTTCTGAAAAAGTAAACACAACAGAATTCTGCCGCCGAGAGGCAGAAAAGTTAGAATGATGGAATTATCCAGCATGTATTTGTCCAATGCTCTTTCCCTAGAGCACCAGAGGATTCCCATGCATATTTCTTCAGAGGGGGTTTTAGCACAAGTGCTACTAGTCCTATAGTAAGAGAGGTCCACCAGAACAGGTTGGCCAGGGTCATGAGCTGGATTATTAGGATCATTTGGTACAGAGCATAGGAGTCAGTGTAGATGCAGACCAAAGAGGAATTCTGTGCTTCTCGTTGAAAAATACTCCAGACAGCTATCAGCTCCCCACTGTGTGTACTACCTTCTCCCTCTGTAATCATTTGCTCACCAGAGGAAAAGTGGAGGGCTTCTGCCCTAGATTTCCATCCTTTTCCTTCCCCTTTAGCAAAAGCATCAGTAAACCAAGAGTTTGCTGATTGTTCGGGGCAGAAAGGAGGGGTTACTTTGATTACAGAGGCAGGTTTGTCCAAGCTCTCCGTTTCTTGGATTGCTAAAGTTTTTACAGCTCCTTCTGTCATTGAGAAGAAGTTACAGTAATGTTCAACCTGAGCATACCACTTTCTCACTGAGGCCCTCTGGGCCACCCCGTCAGGAGGGGGACTCCCACTAGTGACTGTCTTAATAACCTTGAAGGGGCCTCTCAATACAATTGGTTGTTTTTGTGCAATTTTTTCTACTTCTAGGAAAGCTAAGATAACCATCAACAATCCTTTTTCCCAGGTAGTGTATCTTTTCTCAGCATCTTTGGAACCACGGGAATCAAAACCAACAGGTCTTGTCGGAGCCTCAGGACCCCGCTGCCATATGTGTACTGACAGCCCTGAGGAGGCAAATGCCCATTCCACCTGGAAAGGATCTGTAGGATGGATAGGGCCCAGTGCTTGATGAGCTGTTGCTTCAAAAATCAGCAATTGCAATGCTGACTCCTGAGAAAGACTCCAATCCCATTTCACCCCTTTCCTCAACAAGTCATAAAGGGGAACAAATGGGTCGTTCCAGTGACTAGGAAATCTGTCTGGTCTTTCTACAGGAGATACAGCTGCTATCGTTTTTGGAAGGAGAATTGCTGTAGGTTTGAGTGATTCTGGAAGCCCACAAATTCAAGGGGTCATTATCTTGGGCTTCACAGGTAATTGCATCAGGGATTCAAAGCCAGGAATTCATTTCTTTTTGTGAGTCATTTGCAGGCAAGCAGCTTTGTGCACATTTTCCAAGAGCTGGTCGGGGGTACTAATTCTAGCTATGGGATCTCCCCTTTCCAAGGGGCTTGTTCCCCCGGCCCAAAAAGCTGCACGCTGTGTCAGGGACCATGTGTCACCTTTCTCTCCTGTTGTTAAGAAGACACCATGTCCCCAATACCCACTGGCTTCCTGTTCAGTGAATTGAATTTGATCACCACCAGTGAGGGACACCCGGAAAACATATTCTGTTTCTGATTCATGTGGAGGCTGTCCGTATTCCCTTTTAAGCTTAGCTAGCTCGGTGGCCGTGTTTAGTTGTGATGGTATGCGTTTGGTTGTGATGTGAGGTTCCAGATCATCATCACTGAGATAGTTCTACTCTGTTTTAATCAAGGGTCTCAAGTGATGGCAGCAATGTTCCCCACAATTACTTGCTGCTTCAAGTTCTTGATGAGGATAGATTTGTTTAATGTGAGGAGTTTCCTTCTCCTCAAGCTCTGTAGAGGAATCAGCATGATGTGATTTGTTAATATGTTCCTCTGTTAAGGCAGCTCGCAATGCATAGATCACATTTTTTTGCTTCATAGAACTGTTTTTGCAAAATTTCAACTAGATTTTGAAGGGAGTCTATTATAGCATGTTCCTCACTTCTTCGCTCGAAGCCATTTTCTATAGCTGCCATAAGACAAGCTCCCAAAACTGAGCAGAAGATAGTTTTATTTTTGCCCAGTTTGAATTTTGTTTCATGTTGTAATGAACACACTCTATCAATAACATTTTCTAAGTTCAACCAATTACTCTGTGCCCATTTTTCTCCTTCTGTAGAAGGTTTGGCATTGTGTTTGGCTAGTAGTGCATAAAATTCAGCTTTAATTTCAAGGCTAAGATTGTCACTCATTTTGTGAAGGGACCAAAACCACGACGGGGAGCTACAAACTTAAGTTCCACAAAACTACACAGCCCTCGCTGTGTCGCCCTTCGCTTCCCTGGCTGGGTGAAAGGACAATCATCTGCCTGGGAGGCTCTGCTTAGTTGCTTCAAGTTGTCCCTTCCTTCCCAGACCACATACACACAGCAACAACAAAACAACAGTGTCCCGCCCTTTGCACTAAGGGATCCTTTATGAATTGCCAAAGACAGTATGGGTGCCTTTTCAGCTGCAACCCTTCTGTCTAGACAGAAATCCTGTCCGTGACGCCAATTTTAATGTCACGATCCGTTTCTTGCGGGGTGTCGTGATGGTTCTTTTCACCCATCCCAAAAGTGCAACAAAGGCAAACAACAAGGGACTATCAGTTAATCACAACAAATGCACCTTTAGTAGGGGCCAAAACAGTAAACGCGATAGTGGGGATCTGAAAGGAGATAAAAGGTTAGAGAGAGAAGAGGGATATGGGAATAGCTACCAACACAGGCGAGATCCTCAGTGCTCCGGACGATGGGGATCCGTCTGTCGTGTCGGGGGAGTCTTCGAAGTTCTGGTCGACTCGGGGCTCCAATTATAGTCCACAGAGGAGAGAGGGGGGGAACAAGTGTAATAATGAAAGTCCATTGTAATCGCCCCGAGGGAACGGGTGAGTCCACAGAAACCACCAAAGCAAGACGAATCCAATGAAGAATAAGTCCATTTGAATCACTGAAGGGAAACAGGTCATGTCATTAGTGGTCAGACCACCAATTTCCCCTCCTCCCTATAGCAGGGGTCTCAGTCTCAGTCCTTGGGAGGAGGGTTCTCATTCTTTCTTTGTCACAGTGGTAACGAGGCAGATGAGGGGTCTTCAGTGAAGGACCGCGAGAGTCACCCCAAAAGTTCATTGGGCTTAAGAACGGAGATTAGAAGCAGGCCGCGCATCAGGCTGTCCCGTGCTGGCTCCATGTCAGGTCTTTGCCAAGTCCTTGCCAACTCCTTGCCAAGTTCTTACCAGGCCTTGTTGGGAACAGCCAGCATGACGGTTCAGTGGTCCCACCTGTGCTGTGTCCTGTTCTAAGCCGGAACTACAGTGGGGGAAGGGATTCTTTCTTGTGGCAATCGGAAGGCAGAATGGAAAATGAGGGGCTTCTGACGGGCTCTTACACCACCCCGTGACTGACGATTGCCCTCGAAAGATCTTCATCAGCAGGATTCCATGGTGTCGTCGTGGAGTCTTCAGGACTCGTCAAGTGTTGGCAGCAGGTCCCAGGGAAAAGAGAAGAGGAAAAGGGAAAGAAAGAGAAAACGGGAAAACTAAAACAATCACAACATATTAGTAATCACAACAAATTATAATTAAACAATAAGCAAAATACAATTAGTAAATCAATAATAGTTATTTAAATAATAATCAATAGGAATCAATTAAACAATAAATTGATCAAATAATAAACCAGTATCATCAATATTAAACAGTAAAGTAATAAACCTAGTATAATCGATATTACTCAGTACAATTTTATAAACAATAAACAAAAATAATTAAAACAGCGATTAGAACAAATCATAAAAGAAAATGATGTAAAACATATCTTCTAACCTTATCATCTTCTTGTGTCTACTGTCCTGGGAACATCTCTAGTGTAAAGGATGTCGGCCAAGTGGTGTGCATTAATTATAGATGTTAATTTTGTTCATCGTTTCATCATTCTCCAATTTACAATAAGCAAGATTACTGATAAAACAAAACCAATCATAACTAAAATCAGAAGAACAACAATGGGATGACACAATTTCTTCAGGATACCGGTGGCGGTGGGTGACCACCCGAAAAGGGTATCCCACCACTTGTGCTCGGCATCACTTTTCACCCTTTCTACAACACGATGTATTTCTTGCACATGATGATGAACAGTTACCAGAGTTTTCTGTCCATTCCCCTTGATTTTTCCTAGGATCTCTATTAGATCTTGATGAAGTAATAATTGCTTTACCAGAGAAAGGTTCATCCCAATGGCAGTAGGCAGTAGCTTGTGAATCAACGTGAGATTGGATTCTAAAAGTTCATGTGAAGTAACTGGAGCTACAAAAGAAAAATCACATCCTGCAATTTTAGTAAAGTTGCAAGCACAAAAATTGGAATGATTTTTAGTAGCTACTACTGTACTTTCTATAAACACAGTATCCCAAGCGGTTCTGAAGCAGGCACACCCATTGTCTGTAGATACAAGGACTGTTTCAGAAGTCTCGTTAGGATGAATATCAAAATGACAGCTATTTTGTTCTGTCTCCAGACAAATATCTTGAGCTACAATTGCATTACCTTCACAGATAAACCCTAGTTGTTCTCAGATGGTACAGGACTCTAAATTGACAGTTTGCCATTTGTCATCAATTTGACGGGCCCATTCTCTATGTTCAGAAGGATAGAAAGTGGGTCCATCATGATTTAATCCTAGTGCAATGATAGGGAATATCAAATGCACCGAGGCATTTCTTATGGTCAACGCAAATGCTGTGGCTGTGTTTGTGTTAGGGTCATAGGTAAAATTCACTAAATTCCACCAGGATTGGAAATCTCTTTCAAAGTCAGTGGCACTGTCCCAGACTATTTTCCTAATTTCAGTGGGAAAAGTGCCTTCTTCACCTTCTCTTATAATTGAGGCAGCAACTGACTGCATCCATCATTGAGCCTGGATACGGCTAAGAGCTAAGGAAACGTTGCTTTGTGTGGCATTAAGTGCATCAATGATCAATTTGCTATTATTTACATTTATCTTTTCCCAATTTGCTAGAATGTTTGATAGCAACCACTGATGTGTTCCCAAGGCTGATAAGGACGATTGCAGTGGTTGTTGTATTTTGGTTAAATCTTTAGTTGTGGAAGCCAATTTATTCATTCATACTTCTGAATCAATACTATTTAGGATTCCCAATCCTGTTCCCACAAGACCAGTTATGTCTCTTGGCACGCGGTTTTTAGGAGGCTTCCACTGTCGCAGCCAGGTTGTCCAAGCCTGAAAAGAGGTCTGCAAAAAGGGTGAACAAGCTGGTTGTATTTCTCAGATATTGTTTTGCATCAGCAATTTGACTTGTTTAAGAGACCATAACAGATTAAACAATATCTGTTGTTGGCCAGTTTTCCTGATTCTACATGGTCCAATTTCAAAAATTTTCGGGCTAAGTGTAACCAGTGGTTGGGTGGTAGGTGTCACAACATTAACATCAAGTCCTACTCCAGTATTTGAATCAATACTTTCAACTTAAAAAACAAAAACAAAAACAAAAACAAAACAAAACAAAAAAAAAGTGCTTCAGTATTTTTGGACCAAAACCAAACTACTTCTACAGTTTGTGTTCATGTGAAATTGTGCCAACAATCCTGTATGCTTGGCTGCGTACAAACCTTTTTGTGCTTCAAGAGATCCTTTCACTTTTTCTGCATGCTACCACAATTAGTTCAGACCACGGTCACTCAGCTGCTTTCTGGCCATGGGGTTGCGGTAGGATGCAGAAAAGTATGACCAGTTTTATCATGGATTAGGTGGTCTTCATGTCCCTCGGAGTTCTTCTGAAAAAGTAAACACAACAGAATTCTGCCGCCGAGAGGCAGAAAAGTTAGAATGATGGAATTATCCAGCATGTATTTGTCCAATGCTCTTTCCCTAGAGCACCAGAGGATTCCCATGCATATTTCTTCAGAGGGGGTTTTAGCACAAGTGCTACTAGTCCTATAGTAAGAGAGGTCCACCAGAACAGGTTGGCCAGGGTCATGAGCTGGATTATTAGGATCATTTGGTACAGAGCATAGGAGTCAGTGTAGATGCAGACCAAAGAGGAATTCTGTGCTTCTCGTTGAAAAATACTCCAGACAGCTATCAGCTCCCCACTGTGTGTACTACCTTCTCCCTCTGTAATCATTTGCTCACCAGAGGAAAAGTGGAGGGCTTCTGCCCTAGATTTCCATCCTTTTCCTTCCCCTTTAGCAAAAGCATCAGTAAACCAAGAGTTTGCTGATTGTTCGGGGCAGAAAGGAGGGGTTACTTTGATTACAGAGGCAGGTTTGTCCAAGCTCTCCGTTTCTTGGATTGCTAAAGTTTTTACAGCTCCTTCTGTCATTGAGAAGAAGTTACAGTAATGTTCAACCTGAGCATACCACTTTCTCACTGAGGCCCTCTGGGCCACCCCGTCAGGAGGGGGACTCCCACTAGTGACTGTCTTAATAACCTTGAAGGGGCCTCTCAATACAATTGGTTGTTTTTGTGCAATTTTTTCTACTTCTAGGAAAGCTAAGATAACCATCAACAATCCTTTTTCCCAGGTAGTGTATCTTTTCTCAGCATCTTTGGAACCACGGGAATCAAAACCAACAGGTCTTGTCGGAGCCTCAGGACCCCGCTGCCATATGTGTACTGACAGCCCTGAGGAGGCAAATGCCCATTCCACCTGGAAAGGATCTGTAGGATGGATAGGGCCCAGTGCTTGATGAGCTGTTGCTTCAAAAATCAGCAATTGCAATGCTGACTCCTGAGAAAGACTCCAATCCCATTTCACCCCTTTCCTCAACAAGTCATAAAGGGGAACAAATGGGTCGTTCCAGTGACTAGGAAATCTGTCTGGTCTTTCTACAGGAGATACAGCTGCTATCGTTTTTGGAAGGAGAATTGCTGTAGGTTTGAGTGATTCTGGAAGCCCACAAATTCAAGGGGTCATTATCTTGGGCTTCACAGGTAATTGCATCAGGGATTCAAAGCCAGGAATTCATTTCTTTTTGTGAGTCATTTGCAGGCAAGCAGCTTTGTGCACATTTTCCAAGAGCTGGTCGGGGGTACTAATTCTAGCTATGGGATCTCCCCTTTCCAAGGGGCTTGTTCCCCCGGCCCAAAAAGCTGCACGCTGTGTCAGGGACCATGTGTCACCTTTCTCTCCCGTTGTTAAGAAGACACCATGTCCCCAATACCCACTGGCTTCCTGTTCAGTGAATTGAATTTGATCACCACCAGTGAGGGACACCCGGAAAACATATTCTGTTTCTGATTCATGTGGAGGCTGTCCGTATTCCCTTTTAAGCTTAGCTAGCTCGGTGGCCGTGTTTAGTTGTGATGGTATGCGTTTGGTTGTGATGTGAGGTTCCAGATCATCATCACTGAGATAGTTCTACTCTGTTTTAATCAAGGGTCTCAAGTGATGGCAGCAATGTTCCCCACAATTACTTGCTGCTTCAAGTTCTTGATGAGGATAGATTTGTTTAATGTGAGGAGTTTCCTTCTCCTCAAGCTCTGTAGAGGAATCAGCATGATGGGATTTGTTAATATGTTCCTCTGTTAAGGCAGCTCGCAATGCATAGATCACATTTTTTTGCTTCATAGAACTGTTTTTGCAAAATTTCAACTAGATTTTGAAGGGAGTCTATTATAGCATGTTCCTCACTTCTTTGCTCGAAGCCATTTTCTATAGCTGCCATAAGACAAGCTCCCAAAACTGAGCAGAAGATAGTTTTATTTTTGCCCAGTTTGAATTTTGTTTCATGTTGTAATGAACACACTCTATCAATAACATTTTCTAAGTTCAACCAATTACTCTGTGCCCATTTTTCTCCTTCTGTAGAAGGTTTGGCATTGTGTTTGGCTAGTAGTGCATAAAATTCAGCTTTAATTTCAAGGCTAAGATTGTCACTCATTTTGTGAAGGGACCAAAACCACGACAGGGAGCTACAAACTTAAGTTCCACAAAACTACACAGCCCTCGCTGTGTCGCCCTTCGCTTCCCTGGCTGGGTGAAAGGACAATCATCTGCCTGGGAGGCTCTGCTTAGTTGCTTCAAGTTGTCCCTTCCTTCCCAGACCACATACACACAACAACAACAAAACAACAGTGTCCCGCCCTTTGCACTAAGGGATCCTTTATGAATTGCCAAAGACAGTATGGGTGCCTTTTCAGCTGCAACCCTTCTGTCTAGACAGAAATCCTGTCCGTGACGCCAATTTTAATGTCACGATCCGTTTCTTGCGGGGTGTCGTGATGGTTCTTTTCACCCATCCCAAAAGTGCAACAAAGGCAAACAACAAGGGACTATCAGTTAATCACAACAAATGCACCTTTAGTAGGGGCCAAAACAGTAAACGCGATAGTGGGGATCTGAAAGGAGATAAAAGGTTAGAGAGAGAACAGGGATATGGGAATAGCTACCAACACAGGCGAGATCCTCAGTGCTCCGGACGATGGGGATCCGTCTCTCTTGTCGGGGGAGTCTTCGAAGTTCTGGTCGACTCGGGGCTCCAATTATAGTCCACAGAGGAGAGGGGGGGGGAACAAGTGTAATAATGAAAGTCCATTGTAATCGCCCCGAGGGAACGGGTGAGTCCACAGAAACCACCAAAGCAAGACGAATCCAATGAAGAATAAGTCCATTTGAATCACTGAAGGGAAACAGGTCATGTCATTAGTGGTCAGACCACCAATTTCCCCTCCTCCCTATAGCAGGGGTCTCAGTCTCAGTCCTTGGGAGGAGGGTTCTCATTCTTTCTTTGTCACAGTGGTAACGAGGCAGATGAGGGGTCTTCAATGAAGGACCGCGAGAGTCACCCCAAAAGTTCATTGGGCTTAAGAACGGAGATTAGAAGCAGGCCGCGCATCAGGCTGTCCCGTGCTGGCTCCATGTCAGGTCTTTGCCAAGTCCTTGCCAACTCCTTGCCAAGTTCTTACCAGGCCTTGTTGGGAACAGCCAGCATGACGGTTCAGTGGTTCCACCTGTGCTGTGTCCTGTTCTAAGCCGGAACTACAGTGGGGGAAGGGATTCTTTCTTGTGGCAATCGGAAGGCAGAATGGAAAATGAGGGGCTTCTGACGGGCTCTTACAGCCTCGCATTCACACACATTCATCCCCCCTTTATTCGCCCTGTAATGCAAAGGATCTCCCAGTTGCCGAGCCGTGGGGGCTTTTAGCCGCTCGGCACGAAGCTCGGGTAGCTGGTACATCTGAGGGTGCACCAGAAGAACGGGAGGGACACTCGGGCTGCTGAAATCCTGCTCGTTGATTGAAGGGTCGCAGAAGGGGCAAACAGGGAGACAACGAAGCAGTAGGGAGGCAGATTCCGAGAGCCCCGAAGGGCGGGGTGAGGATTCTTTTACTGCGTAGGGGTAGGAGGGTTTAGCATTCGAGGGTACAATCGGGAGAAGGCTAAAGGGAGGGGAAATATAACATTAACCAGTGGGGAAAAGGGAAAGGAGTGTTCTTGGTGGAAGAACCAAAGGGAAAACGTGGAACAGAGAAGATTCTAGGCTAAGGGGCAGACTTGAACAACAACTGACAGGACAGGGGGAGGGTACAATTCTCTTCCGAAAGGGGGTGGAGAACTCATACAACTGCTGTTTCCCATGGCAACCCTAGACTGCCTTCCCCAACCCCTCCCCCTGCACCAGTGACAGCTTTTAACACTGAAGGGCAGTGCTATTGTATAACAAACACTTAACTCTTAGCCCAGCCGGGCTCGCTGGCTACTTTTGCAAGCTTTTTACCAACTAGCGATGCTTGTAAGCGGTGCTTGTAACTCCTAGCTTGTACCACGCTCCCACTAGCTGCGCTATCAGCTAGCGGCGTTCAAAGCAGCTCCTCAAACCGCGGCTTGTGCCCGCGCGCCCGCTGCGCTATCAGCTGGGCCGCGCCTAAAGCACCTTTGCAAGCCCCGACTGAAACGATACGCGGAAGAAATCAATAGACTCCATAACCTGGGGTAGTTATGAAGTGGGTACGTATGTCAGCGCCCGGCACAAGTGAGATAGCTCTCCAAAACTTGTGCCCCGAGCCTCAGTCTGACCCACACTTTTATTCTTAAAGACGTTCCACATGCAATACATTGCACAACTTTTTCATGCATATTCCACCCCTGGCCCCGCCTGTCCTCGCTTCTCATGCGAAGTAAGTCCACGCCCTTCTGGGCATGCGTGGTTTGCTGTGGTGGTCGTACGGGGGTCCTGAGGCTGAAGATTGTGGTCTTCCTCATGATTGAACTTTTGAACTTTTCCTCTCTGCGCGTGCGCTTTTGGTCCTTTGGTGCTTATCTGAGTACGTCTGTCAGTCTTGATAGGCTTGGAGACAGAGGAGCTTCTTTATTTTAATTCAGAAGGAAAGGGTTCTTTCCTTCTTCTGGTATTGTTCTTCATGCAAGAAGCTTCAGAAATTTGCATTTTCCTTTGCCCTTTGTATTAGGCAGAGGTTTCTTAAGCAAAAGGTTGAAAATTCAACACATAACTCTACAAGCTACATTAGAAATGCTTAATTCATTTTGTTAACCTAACTCTAAAAATCTCTATTTCACCTCGAGAGCTGTCACAGAGCAGAAAGCAGCTGAGATGCTGAAAAGCAGCAAAGCTGAACTGCCTGCCTCAGCTTCAGCAATGTGCAATTGACTGAAGGCGAAACACGAAGCAGCAGAGCAGCGGGCTTCTGTGCGCACTGAAGGCAATTGCAAGAATCCAGCAGCTGCTCCTTGCCAAGCACAGGCAGCTGCCTAGGTTCTTGCTTCTTGACCAACTCACAGTTGCCCTTCTTTTCAGCAGCTGCCACCGTGTTCTCTGCATCTCGGAGCCTCTGGGGAGCAACAAGAATTTCCAAGGTGGGATGCATGAAAACCAAAATAAAAACTCAGGAAGTTTGTCCTGGAACACCTTCTATTGGCATGCCAAGAGTGAATTCAAGAGGCAGGAGAGAGGCAGCCACCGTCCTGCAGCTGTCTGCGAGCTTCGCACACAAGCCGGCTTCTTCGCGGCTTCGTTCTTCGCCTATGCAAGCTACCGCGATCTCCGGCTGCCTGAGGCGAAGAAGCGGCAACTTCGCGCACAGATGACTGGAGCGGCAGCGGTGCGCTCCGAAGCGCCGCTTTTGCCGAAAGACGCCGGGAAGCGGCACTTGCTTTCGGCCAGCTGCGGAGCTGCGTATTCTGCCTCTCGAGTCGCCTACATCTTAGCGAAAAGCTTTTCCACTCCAGTTCTCAAGGAGAAAGTGTCCCAGCACTGCTCACTTAGCCCGACCTTGCCAGGAAATAGGATTTGCTGCACATTCCAAGGACACTGCATTTTCCTGGGCAAGCTGCAACCTGCTGGCAGATGGCCGTGCTCTCTGCCCACTCCTGCCCAGTTCTTGGTACTAGCGGGCACGTTGCAGCCTGGCGAAGGCAAGAAACCTCGAGAGCTGTCACAGAGCAGAAGGGCAGCTGAGATGCTGAAAAGCAGCAAAGCTGAACTGCCTGCCTCAACTTCAGCAGTGTGTAATTGACTGAAGGCGAAAAACCAAGCAGCAGAGCAGCGGGCTTCTGTGCGCACTGAAGGCAATTGCAAGAATCCAGCAGCTGCTCCTCGCCAAGCACTGTCAACTGCCTAGGTTCTTGCTTCTTGACCAACTCACAGTTGCCCTTCTTCTCAGCAGCTGCCACCGTGTTCTCTGCATCTCGGAGCCTCTGGGGAGCAACAAGAATTTCCAAGGTGGGATGTAGTAGGACTACGTCAAAACCCAGGAAAATTGTCCTGGAACACCTTCCACTCGCAAGCCAAGATTGAATTCAACAGGCTGGAGAGCAGCAGCCACCGTCCTGCAGCAGTCTGCGAGCTTCGCACACAAGCCGGCTTCTTCGCGGCTTCGTTCTTCGCCTCTTGCAAGCTACCGCGATCTCCGGCTGCCGGAGGCGAAGAAGCGGCAACTTCGCGCACAGATGACTGGAGCGGCAGCGGTGCGCTCCGAAGCGCCGCTTTTGCCGAAAGACGCCGGGAAGCGGCACTTGCTTTCGGCCAGCTGCGGAGCTGCGTATTCTGCCTCTCTAGTCGCCTACATCTTAGCGAAAAGCTTTTCCGCTCCAGTTCTCAAGGAGAAAGTGTACCAGCACTGCTCACTTAGCCCGACCTTGCCAGGAAATAAGATTTGCTGCACATTCCAAGGACACTGCATTTTCCTGGGCAAGCTGCAACCTGCTGGCAGATGGCCGTGCTCTCTGCCCACTCCTGCCCAGCTCTGGGTAGTAGCGGGCACGTTGCAGCATGGCGAAGGCAAGAAACCTGGAGAGCTGTCACAGAGCAGAAGGGCAGCTGAGATGCTGAAAAGCAGCAAAGCTGAACTGCCTGCCTCAACTTCAGCAGTGTGTAATTGACTGAAGGCGAAAAGCCAAGCAGCAGAGCAGCGGGCTTCTGTGCGCACTGAAGGCAATTGCAAGAATCCAGCAGCTGCTCCTAGCCAAGCACAGTCAACTGCCTGTGTTCTTGCTTCTTGACCAACTCACAGTTGCCCTTCTTTTCAGCAGCTGCCACCGTGTTCTCTGCATCTCGGAGCCTCAGGGGAGCAGCAAGAATTTCCAAGGAGGGATGTAGCAGGACTACGTCAAAACCCAGGAAAATTGTCCTGGAACACCTTCCACTCGCATGCCAAGAGTGAATTCAACAGGCTTGGAGAGCGGCAGCCACCGTCCTGCAGCTGTCTGCGAGCTTCGCACACAAGCCGGCTTCTTCGCGGCTTCGTTCTTCGCCTATGCAAGCTACCGCGATCTCCGGCTGCCGGAGGCGAAGAAGCGGCAACTTCGCGCACAGATGACTGGAGCGGCAGCGGTGCGCTCCGAAGCGCCGCTTTTGCCGAAAGACGCCGGGAAGCGGCACTTGCTTTCGGCCAGCTGCGGAGCTCCGTATTCTGCCTCTCTAGTCGCCTACATCTTAGCGAAAAGCTTTTCCGCTCCAGTTCTCAAGGAGAAAGTGTACCAGCACTGCTCACTTAGCCCGACCTTGCCAGGAAATAGGATTTGCTGCACATTCCAAGGACACTGCATTTTCCTGGGCAAGCTGCAACCTGCTGGCAGATGGCCGTGCTCTCTGCCCACTCCTGCCCAGCTCTGGGTAGTAGCGGGCACGTTGCAGCCTGGCGAAGGCAAGAAACCTGGAGAGCTGTCACAGAGCAGAAGGGCAGCTGAGATGCTGAAAAGCAGCAAAGCTGAACTGCCTGCCTCAACTTCAGCAGTGTGTAATTGACTGAAGGCGAAAAACCAAGCAGCAGAGCAGCGGGCTTCTGTGCGCACTGAAGGCAATTGCAAGAATCCAGCAGCTGCTCCTCGCCAAGCACAGTCAACTGCCTGTGTTCTTGCTTCTTGACCAACTCACAGTTGCCCTTCTTCTCAGCAGCTGCCACCGTGTTCTCTGCATCTCGGAGCCTCTGGGGAGCAACAAGAATTTCCAAGGTGGGATGCATGAAAACTAAAAAACTCAGGAAGGTTGTCCTGGAACACCTCCCATTGGCATGCCAAGAGTGAATTCAAGAGGCAGGAGAGCGGCAGCCACCGTCCTGCAGCTGTCTGCGAGCTTCGCACACAAGCCGGCTTCTTCGCGGCTTCGTTCTTCGCCTCTTGCAAGCTACCGCGATCTCCGGCTGCCGGAGGCGAAGAAGCGGCAACTTCGCGCACAGATGACTGGAGCGGCAGCGGTGCGCTCCGAAGCGCCGCTTTTGCCGAAAGACGCCGGGAAGCGGCACTTGCTTTCGGCCAGCTGCGGAGCTGCGTATTCTGCCTCTCGAGTCGCCTACATCTTAGCCAAAAGCTTTTCCGCTCCAGTTCTCAAGGAGAAAGTGTCCCAGCACTGCTCACTTAGCCCGACCTTGCCAGGAAATAAGATTTGCTGCACATTCCAAGGACACTGCATTTTCCTGGGCAAGCTGCAACCTGCTGGCAGATGGCCGTGCTCTCTGCCCACTCCTGCCCAGTTCTTGGTACTAGCGGGCACGTTGCAGCCTGGCGAAGGCAAGAAACCTCTGAAACGATACGCGGAAGAAATCAATAGACTCCATAACCTGGGGTAGTTATGAAGTGGGTACGTATGTCAGCGCCCGGCACAAGTGAGATAGCTCTCCAAAACTTGTGCCCCGAGCCTCAGTGTGACCCACACTTTTATTCTTAAAGACGTTCCATATGCAATACATTGCACAACTTTTTCATGCATATTCCACCCCTGGCCCCGCCTGTCCTCGCTTCTCATGCGAAGTAAGTCCACGCCCTTCTGGGCCTGCGTGGTTTGCTGTGGTGGTCGTACGGGGGTCTCTTGGTGGTCCTGAGGCTGAAGATTGTGGTCTTCCTCATGATTGAACTTTTGAACTTTTCCTCTCTGCGCGTGCGCTTTTGGTCCTTTGGTGCTTATCTGAGTACGTCTGTCAGTCTTGATAGGCTTGGAGACAGAGGAGCTTCTTTATCTGGGTTCTTTCCTTCTTCTGGTATTGTTCTCTATGCAAGAAGCTTCAGAAATTTGCATTTTCCTATGCCCTTTGTACTAGGCAGAGGTTTCTTAAGTAAAAGGTTGAAAATTCAACAGATAACTCTACAAGCTAAATTAGAAATGCTTCATTCATTTTGTTAACCTAACTCTAAAAATCTCTGCTTCAGTCCCCCCTTTTCTTAAAATAGATTAAATTCTTTTACTACAGGGGTCTTGATTTAAATTCTGATCTACTATCATGACCGTCCTCTTTCAGTAAGATTCTATGAGTTGTAGAGAGTGATGTCAGACTGGCCATGTGTTTTAACATCCTCGAATTCTACATGAGTGTTAAAGTAGACATCATTAAACTTACAGTAACTAAAATTAATAGGATTATAATTGGGTGACATAAAGTCTTCTAAACAGTGTATTTCACTAGTTATGACTTGTGTTTATTAGCTAGTGATTGGTGCTGGATACACCAAGTTAAGAGACTTAACATACAGGAGGTTAGTGACATGTCTTGGGTAGACATTCTCTTTCGCACCCCATATGGTTTTTCATAAAGCAATTCAAAGTGGTTTAGCTTTTCTTTACTCTTGGGTTTGGTTCGGATCTGCAGTAGTGCTAATGGGAGGGATTGAGTCCATGACAAATTAGCTTCTTGTCCCAATTGTACAATTTGTTGTTTGATCAAATGATTCATTTTTTTTACCTGACCCCTTGATTGTGGGTTATATGGGGTGCGAAGTTCTCAGTCTATGTTCAAGTATTGGCTAACTTGTTGCACGAATTTTACAATAAAATGTGGTCCTCTATTTGAGGAGATTGTGGCCAGGACTCTAAAGCGTGGTATGTTTTCTTGTACCAATACCTTAGTTACTTCTTGAGCTTTAGAAGTCCTGGTGGGGAATGCTTCTGGCCATCCTGAAAAGGTATCTGTTAGCACCAGGAAAAACTTATACCCCCCTTTTCTTGGCAATTCTGTACAATCAATCTGCCATTGCTGCTCCGGCCCATGACCCTTCCTCATCTGGCTAAGCTTTGGTTTGGGAGTATTTTTGGGGTTGGTCTGGAGGCAAAGGTCACATTGTCGAGTTGTAAATGTCTAGTTATGCTAGAGCATCAATACCCCAATGGTTTTCTGGTGTTCTTCCTTTATTAGGGACCATCATAAATAGGAGGGTAGAAGTAATTTTCCTTCTATGGTGGCCCATCCCTCTTGGTTATAGTCTCCTTTTTGCTCATAGATTAATTTTTTTTCTGGTTTGTTGTATCTTGGCTTACCTTTAGGGGAAATTTGCCCGTCTTGCTGCTTCTTTTGCTTCCCTATCTGCCAGCTCGTTTCCTTCTTCCAATTCGGAGTTGATCTTCTGATGTGCCTTAATGTGCATGATCGCTACTTTCTCTGGCAACTGGACTGCTGCTAGAAGTGGCAGTACTTCTGATGCATCTTTAATATTTTTCCCTTGAGACTTCAGCAGTCCTCTCTCTTTCTAAATGGCTCTGTGAGCATGCACTACTCCAAATGCATACTTCGAGTCCGTGTATATGTTTATTTCTTTCCCTCTTGCCAATTCTAGGGCCCGAGTTAGAGCAATTATCTCGGCCTTCTGTGCAGAGGTATTTGTTGGCAGGGGCCCAGATGATATTACTTCCTTGCACGTTGGAACTGCCTAGCCGGCGTGCCGTTTTCCACTGATGATATAACTGCTTCCATCAGTAAACGAGACTTCTGCATTCTCGAGAGGGGTGTCCTTCGAGTCAGGGCAGCTGGAGTAGGTGGCTTCAATGGTCTCCAGGCAGTCATGTTCCACTGGTTCCCCTTGGTTTCTACTGAGGAAGGAGGCTGGATTGACAATGTTAGCCACTACTATCTCTACATCATCTTGCTCCGCTATGATAGCTTGGTATCTCAGGAGCCGTTGTGGGGAAAGCCAATGCCCACCTTTTACCTCTAGCACTGCAGACACTGTGTGAGACACTAGCACAGTTCTTTTCTGGCCTAGGGTGAATTTGTGTGCCTCTTGGATGTTCAGGACGACTGCTGCAACAGCTCTGAGGCACCCAGGCCACCCTTTAGCTGCTGTATCCAATTGCTTAGAGAAGTAAGCCACTGCTCTCCGATATGGGCCCAGGTCCTGTGCTAGTATTCCTAAGGCGATTCCTTGCTTCTCATGGGAGAATAAAAGGAAAGGCTTACTCACGTCCGGCAATCTCAGGGCTGGAGCTGACATGAGGGCTTTTTTCAGCTGGTTGAAAGCTTGCGTAGCTTCCTTTGTCTCTTGGATGTTCCTGCTTTCAGTTGCAATCAGTTCATAGAAGGGCTTAACAAACAGTCCATAGTTATAGATCCATAACCTGCACCACCCTGTCATCCTCAGGAAAGTTCGTAGTTCCTTTACCGTCTGAGGTTTTGGGGTCTGGCATATTGCCTCCTTCCGGCTTTGGCCCAAGGTACGTTGTCTAGCACTGACTTCCTAACCCAGATAAGTTACTTTCTGTTTTACTACTTGGGCTTTTTTCTTTGATACTCGGTACCCTTGGAGCCCCAAAAAGTTCAAGAGGCTTATCGTCCAGGCCGTGCATGCTTCCCTTGTCCGTGTGGCTATCAGGATGTCATCTACGTACTCTAGCAACTTCCCTTCCTCTGGACGGGCTTCTCAGGTCTCTAATTCTTTTGCAAGTTGTTCTCCAAACAAAGTGGGTGAGTTTTTGAATCCTTGTGGGAGTCTGGTCCATGTCAGTTGAGTTCTTGGCCCGCTCTTAGGATTTTCCCATTCAAATGCAAAAATTTTCTGGCTTCGTGGATAGGAAGGCAAAAGAAGGCATCTTTTAAATCTAAAACGGTAAACCAAGTTAGCTCGGGGGTTAAGCAAGTTAATAACGTGTAGGGATTGGCCACCACAGGATACAGATCCTCAGTGACCTTGTTTATGGCCCGCAGATCCTGTACTAACCGGTATGACCCATCAGGTTTACCAACTGGTAGGATAGGGGTATTAACACTTACATAACATAAGTTGGAACAAGGTATTATAGACAATATCATGGTCATCAATGGAAGCAATATTTGATGGAACTTTTTCAGTTCTGAGGGTTCGTAACTTGTGTTTGTCGGTGACAGCAGGGAAGCACAGTGAGGCTGCTTAACAGGGCAGGATGCATACATATACTTTCCTTCGTCTACATTCACTTAACTTTATTTTACTTACTCTTACACATAACAAAACAACCACAACAACAAGGTACCTTTTCTTTTTCAACACACCTATTACACTTGTAGGTGTCCCTGGCTAGTCCCAGTGTTCTTGGATACCCCTCAATCTAGCTGTGTGGTTCCCAACTCTAGATCCTGTCAGACTTCTCTTCAAACTGGCAAAATTTTTACTCAATCTTGGCTGCTCTCAACAACCCAGCAAACTTAATTCTGGGTGCTCTTGGAATGTTAATCCCTCAACCCAGCAGGTTTGACTTAACCCTGGATGCTCTTGGAACATTAATCCCTCAATCCAGCAGGTTTGAATCAACCCTGGATGCTCTTGGAATATTAATCCCTCAATCCAGCAGGTTTGATCTTGGATGTTCTCGGGCATTCTTATCCCTCAATCCAGCAGAATTTTTAGGGGCCCCTCCTACACATTTTACCTTTTATTTTTCCCCAATAGATTATGCCAAGAAAACCCTCTTTTTACCTTTTCATTAATTTTTTTTTCTAATTAATTACCTTTTACTCCCCCCCCGCCCCCCCCCCCCCACTAAGGGGTCCCACTCTTTCTCTGAGACCCAGTCCCAGGGGGGGTTCTCTCACTCTTTTTATTACTCGCTTCGTCTCTTTACTGGCCGCTTTTCTCGCGAAAAAGACGGAAACGCAGCATGGGAGACTGCCGCTCTCGCTTAGCAGGTCTGGGGTAACCAGCCCGCCTCTGTCACGATCCGCTTCTTCCGGGGTGTCGTGATGGTTCTTTTCACCCATCCCAAAAGTGCAACAAAGGCAAACAACAAGGGACTATCAGTTAATCACAACAAATGCACCTTTAGTAGGGGCCAAAACAGTAAACGCGATAGTGGGGATCTGAAAGGAGATAAAAGGTTAGAGAGAGAAGAGGGATATGGGAATAGCTACCAACACAGGCGAGATCCTCAGTGCTCCGGACGATGGGGATCCGTCTGTCGTGTCGGGGGAGTCTTCGAAGTTCTGGCCGACTCGGGGCTCCAATTATAGTCCACAGAGGAGAGAGGGGGGGAACAAGTGTAATAATGAAAGTCCATTGTAATCGCCCCGAGGGAACGGGTGAGTCCACAGAAACCACCAAAGCAAGACGAATCCAATGAAGAATAAGTCCATTTGAATCACTGAAGGGAAACAGGTCATGTCATTAGTGGTCAGACCACCAATTTCCCCTCCTCCCTATAGCAGGGGTCTCAGTCTCAGTCCTTGGGAGGAGGGTTCTCATTCTTTCTTTGTCACAGTGGTAACGAGGCAGATGAGGGGTCTTCAGTGAAGGACCGCGAGAGTCACCCCAAAAGTTCATTGGGCTTAAGAACGGAGATTAGAAGCAGGCCGCGCATCAGGCTGTCCCGTGCTGGCTCCATGTCAGGTCTTTGCCAAGTCCTTGCCAACTCCTTGCCAAGTTCTTACCAGGCCTTGTTGGGAACAGCCAGCATGACGGTTCAGTGGTCCCACCTGTGCTGTGTCCTGTTCTAAGCCGGAACTACAGTGGGGGAAGGGATTCTTTCTTGTGGCAATCGGAAGGCAGAATGGAAAATGAGGGGCTTCTGACGGGCTCTTACACCACCCCGTGACTGACGATTGCCCTCGAAAGATCTTCATCAGCAGGATTCCATGGTGTCGTCGTGGAGTCTTCAGGACTCGTCAAGTGTTGGCAGCAGGTCCCAGGGAAAAGAGAAGAGGAAAAGGGAAAGAAAGAGAAAACGGGAAAACTAAAACAATCACAACATATTAGTAATCACAACAAATTATAATTAAACAATAAGCAAAATACAATTAGTAAATCAATAATAGTTATTTAAATAATAATCAATAGGAATCAATTAAACAATAAATTGATCAAATAATAAACCAGTATCATCAATATTAAACAGTAAAGTAATAAACCTAGTATAATCGATATTACTCAGTACAATTTTATAAACAATAAACAAAAATAATTAAAACAGCGATTAGAACAAATCATAAAAGAAAATGATGTAAAACATATCTTCTAACCTTATCATCTTCTTGTGTCTACTGTCCTGGGAACATCTCTAGTGTAAAGGATGTCGGCCAAGTGGTGTGCATTAATTATAGATGTTAATTTTGTTCATCGTTTCATCATTCTCCAATTTACAATAAGCAAGATTACTGATAAAACAAAACCAATCATAACTAAAATCAGAAGAACAACAATGGGATGACACAATTTCTTCAGGATACCGGTGGCGGTGGGTGACCACCCGAAAAGGGTATCCCACCACTTGTGCTCGGCATCACTTTTCACCCTTTCTACAACACGATGTATTTCTTGCACATGATGATGAACAGTTACCAGAGTTTTCTGTCCATTCCCCTTGATTTTTCCTAGGATCTCTATTAGATCTTGATGAAGTAATAATTGCTTTACCAGAGAAAGGTTCATCCCAATGGCAGTAGGCAGTAGCTTGTGAATCAACGTGAGATTGGATTCTAAAAGTTCATGTGAAGTAACTGGAGCTACAAAAGAAAAATCACATCCTGCAATTTTAGTAAAGTTGCAAGCACAAAAATTGGAATGATTTTTAGTAGCTACTACTGTACTTTCTATAAACACAGTATCCCAAGCGGTTCTGAAGCAGGCACACCCATTGTCTGTAGATACAAGGACTGTTTCAGAAGTCTCGTTAGGATGAATATCAAAATGACAGCTATTTTGTTCTGTCTCCAGACAAATATCTTGAGCTACAATTGCATTACCTTCACAGATAAACCCTAGTTGTTCTCAGATGGTACAGGACTCTAAATTGACAGTTTGCCATTTGTCATCAATTTGACGGGCCCATTCTCTATGTTCAGAAGGATAGAAAGTGGGTCCATCATGATTTAATCCTAGTGCAATGATAGGGAATATCAAATGCACCCAGGCATTTCTTATGGTCAACGCAAATGCTGTGGCTGTGTTTGTGTTAGGGTCATAGGTAAAATTCACTAAATTCCACCAGGATTGGAAATCTCTTTCAAAGTCAGTGGCACTGTCCCAGACTATTTTCCTCATTTCAGTGGGAAAAGTGCCTTCTTCACCTTCTCTTATAATTGAGGCAGCAACTGACTGCATCCATCATTGAGCCTGGATACGGCTAAGAGCTAAGGAAAAGTTGCTTTGTGTGGCATTAAGTGCATCAATGATCAATTTGCTATTATTTACATTTATCTTTTCCCAATTTGCTAGAATGTTTGATAGCAACCACTGATGTGTTCCCAAGGCTGATAAGGACGATTGCAGTGGTTGTTGTATTTTGGTTAAATCTTTAGTTGTGGAAGCCAATTTATTCATTCATACTTCTGAATCAATACTATTTAGGATTCCCAATCCTGTTCCCACAAGACCAGTTATGTCTCTTGGCACGCGGTTTTTAGGAGGCTTCCACTGTCGCAGCCAGGTTGTCCAAGCCTGAAAAGAGGTCTGCAAAAAGGGTGAACAAGCTGGTTGTATTTCTCAGATATTGTTTTGCATCAGCAATTTGACTTGTTTAAGAGACCATAACAGATTAAACAATATCTGTTGTTGGCCAGTTTTCCTGATTCTACATGGTCCAATTTCAAAAATTTTCGGGCTAAGTGTAACCAGTGGTTGGGTGGTAGGTGTCACAACATTAACATCAAGTCCTACTCCAGTATTTGAATCAATACTTTCAACTTAAAAAACAAAAACAAAAACAAAAACAAAACAAAACAAAAAAAAAGTGCTTCAGTATTTTTGGACCAAAACCAAACTACTTCTACAGTTTGTGTTCATGTGAAATTGTGCCAACAATCCTGTATGCTTGGCTGCGTACAAACCTTTTTGTGCTTCAAGAGATCCTTTCACTTTTTCTGCATGCTACCACAATTAGTTCAGACCACGGTCACTCAGCTGCTTTCTGGCCATGGGGTTGCGGTAGGATGCAGAAAAGTATGACCAGTTTTATCATGGATTAGGTGGTCTTCATGTCCCTCGGAGTTCTTCTGAAAAAGTAAACACAACAGAATTCTGCCGCCGAGAGGCAGAAAAGTTAGAATGATGGAATTATCCAGCATGTATTTGTCCAATGCTCTTTCCCTAGAGCACCAGAGGATTCCCATGCATATTTCTTCAGAGGGGGTTTTAGCACAAGTGCTACTAGTCCTATAGTAAGAGAGGTCCACCAGAACAGGTTGGCCAGGGTCATGAGCTGGATTATTAGGATCATTTGGTACAGAGCATAGGAGTCAGTGTAGATGCAGACCAAAGAGGAATTCTGTGCTTCTCGTTGAAAAATACTCCAGACAGCTATCAGCTCCCCACTGTGTGTACTACCTTCTCCCTCTGTAATCATTTGCTCACCAGAGGAAAAGTGGAGGGCTTCTGCCCTAGATTTCCATCCTTTTCCTTCCCCTTTAGCAAAAGCATCAGTAAACCAAGAGTTTGCTGATTGTTCGGGGCAGAAAGGAGGGGTTACTTTGATTACAGAGGCAGGTTTGTCCAAGCTCTCAGTTTCTTGGATTGCTAAAGTTTTTACAGCTCCTTCTGTCATTGAGAAGAAGTTACAGTAATGTTCAACCTGAGCATACCACTTTCTCACTGAGGCCCTCTGGGCCACCCCGTCAGGAGGGGGACTCCCACTAGTGACTGTCTTAATAACCTTGAAGGGGCCTCTCAATACAATTGGTTGTTTTTGTGCAATTTTTTCTACTTCTAGGAAAGCTAAGATAACCATCAACAATCCTTTTTCCCAGGTAGTGTATCTTTTCTCAGCATCTTTGGAACCACGGGAATCAAAACCAACAGGTCTTGTCGGAGCCTCAGGACCCCGCTGCCATATGTGTACTGACAGCCCTGAGGAGGCAAATGCCCATTCCACCTGGAAAGGATCTGTAGGATGGATAGGGCCCAGTGCTTGATGAGCTGTTGCTTCAAAAATCAGCAATTGCAATGCTGACTCCTGAGAAAGACTCCAATCCCATTTCACCCCTTTCCTCAACAAGTCATAAAGGGGAACAAATGGGTCGTTCCAGTGACTAGGAAATCTGTCTGGTCTTTCTACAGGAGATACAGCTGCTATCGTTTTTGGAAGGAGAATTGCTGTAGGTTTGAGTGATTCTGGAAGCCCACAAATTCAAGGGGTCATTATCTTGGGCTTCACAGGTAATTGCATCAGGGATTCAAAGCCAGGAATTCATTTCTTTTTGTGAGTCATTTGCAGGCAAGCAGCTTTGTGCACATTTTCCAAGAGCTGGTCGGGGGTACTAATTCTAGCTATGGGATCTCCCCTTTCCAAGGGGCTTGTTCCCCCGGCCCAAAAAGCTGCACGCTGTGTCAGGGACCATGTGTCACCTTTCTCTCCCGTTGTTAAGAAGACACCATGTCCCCAATACCCACTGGCTTCCTGTTCAGTGAATTGAATTTGATCACCACCAGTGAGGGACACCCGGAAAACATATTCTGTTTCTGATTCATGTGGAGGCTGTCCGTATTCCCTTTTAAGCTTAGCTAGCTCGGTGGCCGTGTTTAGTTGTGATGGTATGCGTTTGGTTGTGATGTGAGGTTCCAGATCATCATCACTGAGATAGTTCTACTCTGTTTTAATCAAGGGTCTCAAGTGATGGCAGCAATGTTCCCCACAATTACTTGCTGCTTCAAGTTCTTGATGAGGATAGATTTGTTTAATGTGAGGAGTTTCCTTCTCCTCAAGCTCTGTAGAGGAATCAGCATGATGTGATTTGTTAATATGTTCCTCTGTTAAGGCAGCTCGCAATGCATAGATCACATTTTTTTGCTTCATAGAACTGTTTTTGCAAAATTTCAACTAGATTTTGAAGGGAGTCTATTATAGCATGTTCCTCACTTCTTTGCTCGAAGCCATTTTCTATAGCTGCCATAAGACAAGCTCCCAAAACTGAGCAGAAGATAGTTTTATTTTTGCCCAGTTTGAATTTTGTTTCATGTTGTAATGAACACACTCTATCAATAACATTTTCTAAGTTCAACCAATTACTCTGTGCCCATTTTTCTCCTTCTGTAGAAGGTTTGGCATTGTGTTTGGCTAGTAGTGCATAAAATTCAGCTTTAATTTCAAGGCTAAGATTGTCACTCATTTTGTGAAGGGACCAAAACCACGACAGGGAGCTACAAACTTAAGTTCCACAAAACTACACAGCCCTCGCTGTGTCGCCCTTCGCTTCCCTGGCTGGGTGAAAGGACAATCATCTGCCTGGGAGGCTCTGCTTAGTTGCTTCAAGTTGTCCCTTCCTTCCCAGACCACATACACACAACAACAACAAAACAACAGTGTCCCGCCCTTTGCACTAAGGGATCCTTTATGAATTGCCAAAGACAGTATGGGTGCCTTTTCAGCTGCAACCCTTCTGTCTAGACAGAAATCCTGTCCGTGACGCCAATTTTAATGTCACGATCCGTTTCTTGCGGGGTGTCGTGATGGTTCTTTTCACCCATCCCAAAAGTGCAACAAAGGCAAACAACAAGGGACTATCAGTTAATCACAACAAATGCACCTTTAGTAGGGGCCAAAACAGTAAACGCGATAGTGGGGATCTGAAAGGAGATAAAAGGTTAGAGAGAGAACAGGGATATGGGAATAGCTACCAACACAGGCGAGATCCTCAGTGCTCCGGACGATGGGGATCCGTCTCTCTTGTCGGGGGAGTCTTCGAAGTTCTGGTCGACTCGGGGCTCCAATTATAGTCCACAGAGGAGAGGGGGGGGGAACAAGTGTAATAATGAAAGTCCATTGTAATCGCCCCGAGGGAACGGGTGAGTCCACAGAAACCACCAAAGCAAGACGAATCCAATGAAGAATAAGTCCATTTGAATCACTGAAGGGAAACAGGTCATGTCATTAGTGGTCAGACCACCAATTTCCCCTCCTCCCTATAGCAGGGGTCTCAGTCTCAGTCCTTGGGAGGAGGGTTCTCATTCTTTCTTTGTCACAGTGGTAACGAGGCAGATGAGGGGTCTTCAATGAAGGACCGCGAGAGTCACCCCAAAAGTTCATTGGGCTTAAGAACGGAGATTAGAAGCAGGCCGCGCATCAGGCTGTCCCGTGCTGGCTCCATGTCAGGTCTTTGCCAAGTCCTTGCCAACTCCTTGCCAAGTTCTTACCAGGCCTTGTTGGGAACAGCCAGCATGACGGTTCAGTGGTTCCACCTGTGCTGTGTCCTGTTCTAAGCCGGAACTACAGTGGGGGAAGGGATTCTTTCTTGTGGCAATCGGAAGGCAGAATGGAAAATGAGGGGCTTCTGACGGGCTCTTACAGCCTCGCATTCACACACATTCATCCCCCCTTTATTCGCCCTGTAATGCAAAGGATCTCCCAGTTGCCGAGCCGTTCGGGCTTTTAGCCGCTCGGCACGAAGCTCGGGTAGCTGGTACATCTGAGGGTGCACCAGAAGAACGGGAGGGACACTCGGGCTGCTGAAATCCTGCTCGTTGATTGAAGGGTCGCAGAAGGGGCAAACAGGGAGACAACGAAGCAGTAGGGAGGCAGATTCCGAGAGCCCCGAAGGGCGGGGTGAGGATTCTTTTACTGCGTAGGGGTAGGAGGGTTTAGCATTCGAGGGTACAATCGGGAGAAGGCTAAAGGGAGGGGAAATATAACATTAACCAGTGGGGAAAAGGGAAAGGAGTGTTCTTGGTGGAAGAACCAAAGGGAAAACGTGGAACAGAGAAGATTCTAGGCTAAGGGGCAGACTTGAACAACAACTGACAGGACAGGGGGAGGGTACAATTCTCTTCCGAAAGGGGGTGGAGAACTCATACAACTGCTGTTTCCCATGGCAACCCTAGACTGCCTTCCCCAACCCCTCCCCCTGCACCAGTGACAGCTTTTAACACTGAAGGGCAGTGCTATTGTATAACAAACACTTAACTCTTAGCCCAGCCGGGCTCGCTGGCTACTTTTGCAAGCTTTTTACCAACTAGCGATGCTTGTAAGCGGTGCTTGTAACTCCTAGCTTGTACCACGCTCCCACTAGCTGCGCTATCAGCTAGCGGCGTTCAAAGCAGCTCCTCAAACCGCGGCTTGTGCCCGCGCGCCCGCTGCGCTATCAGCTGGGCCGCGCCTAAAGCACCTTTGCAAGCCCCGACTGAAACGATACGCGGAAGAAATCAATAGACTCCATAACCTGGGGTAGTTATGAAGTGGGTACGTATGTCAGCGCCCGGCACAAGTGAGATAGCTCTCCAAAACTTGTGCCCCGAGCCTCAGTCTGACCCACACTTTTATTCTTAAAGACGTTCCATATGCAATACATTGCACAACTTTTTCATGCATATTCCACCCCTGGCCCCGCCTGTCCTCGCTTCTCATGCGAAGTAAGTCCACGCCCTTCTGGGCATGCGTGGTTTGCTGTGGTGGTCGTACGGGGGTCTCTTGGTGGTCCTGAGGCTGAAGATTGTGGTCTTCCTCATGATTGAACTTTTGAACTTTTCCTCTCTGCGCGTGCGCTTTTGGTCCTTTGGTGCTTATCTGAGTACGTCTGTCAGTCTTGATAGGCTTGGAGACAGAGGAGCTTCTTTATTTTAATTCAGAAGGAAAGGGTTCTTTCCTTCTTCTGGTATTGTTCTTCATGCAAGAAGCTTCAGAAATTTGCATTTTCCTTTGCCCTTTGTATTAGGCAGAGGTTTCTTAAGCAAAAGGTTGAAAATTCAACACATAACTCTACAAGCTACATTAGAAATGCTTAATTCATTTTGTTAACCTAACTCTAAAAATCTCTATTTCACCTCGAGAGCTGTCACAGAGCAGAAAGCAGCTGAGATGCTGAAAAGCAGCAAAGCTGAACTGCCTGCCTCAGCTTCAGCAATGTGCAATTGACTGAAGGCGAAACACGAAGCAGCAGAGCAGCGGGCTTCTGTGCGCACTGAAGGCAATTGCAAGAATCCAGCAGCTGCTCCTTGCCAAGCACAGGCAGCTGCCTAGGTTCTTGCTTCTTGACCAACTCACAGTTGCCTTTCTTTTCAGCAGCTGCCACCGTGTTCTCTGCATCTCGGAGCCTCTGGGGAGCAACAAGAATTTCCAAGGTGGGATGCATGAAAACCAAAATAAAAACTCAGGAAGTTTGTCCTGGAACACCTTCTATTGGCATGCCAAGAGTGAATTCAAGAGGCAGGAGAGAGGCAGCCACCGTCCTGCAGCTGTCTGCGAGCTTCGCACACAAGCCGGCTTCTTCGCGGCTTCGTTCTTCGCCTATGCAAGCTACCGCGATCTCCGGCTGCCTGAGGCGAAGAAGCGGCAACTTCGCGCACAGATGACTGGAGCGGCAGCGGTGCGCTCCGAAGCGCCGCTTTTGCCGAAAGACGCCGGGAAGCGGCACTTGCTTTCGGCCAGCTGCGGAGCTGCGTATTCTGCCTCTCGAGTCGCCTACATCTTAGCGAAAAGCTTTTCCACTCCAGTTCTCAAGGAGAAAGTGTCCCAGCACTGCTCACTTAGCCCGACCTTGCCAGGAAATAGGATTTGCTGCACATTCCAAGGACACTGCATTTTCCTGGGCAAGCTGCAACCTGCTGGCAGATGGCCGTGCTCTCTGCCCACTCCTGCCCAGTTCTTGGTACTAGCGGGCACGTTGCAGCCTGGCGAAGGCAAGAAACCTCGAGAGCTGTCACAGAGCAGAAGGGCAGCTGAGATGCTGAAAAGCAGCAAAGCTGAACTGCCTGCCTCAACTTCAGCAGTGTGTAATTGACTGAAGGCGAAAAACCAAGCAGCAGAGCAGCGGGCTTCTGTGCGCACTGAAGGCAATTGCAAGAATCCAGCAGCTGCTCCTCGCCAAGCACTGTCAACTGCCTAGGTTCTTGCTTCTTGACCAACTCACAGTTGCCCTTCTTCTCAGCAGCTGCCACCGTGTTCTCTGCATCTCGGAGCCTCTGGGGAGCAACAAGAATTTCCAAGGTGGGATGTAGTAGGACTACGTCAAAACCCAGGAAAATTGTCCTGGAACACCTTCCACTCGCAAGCCAAGATTGAATTCAACAGGCTGGAGAGCAGCAGCCACCGTCCTGCAGCAGTCTGCGAGCTTCGCACACAAGCCGGCTTCTTCGCGGCTTCGTTCTTCGCCTCTTGCAAGCTACCGCGATCTCCGGCTGCCGGAGGCGAAGAAGCGGCAACTTCGCGCACAGATGACTGGAGCGGCAGCGGTGCGCTCCGAAGCGCCGCTTTTGCCGAAAGACGCCGGGAAGCGGCACTTGCTTTCGGCCAGCTGCGGAGCTGCGTATTCTGCCTCTCTAGTCGCCTACATCTTAGCGAAAAGCTTTTCCGCTCCAGTTCTCAAGGAGAAAGTGTACCAGCACTGCTCACTTAGCCCGACCTTGCCAGGAAATAAGATTTGCTGCACATTCCAAGGACACTGCATTTTCCTGGGCAAGCTGCAACCTGCTGGCAGATGGCCGTGCTCTCTGCCCACTCCTGCCCAGCTCTGGGTAGTAGCGGGCACGTTGCAGCATGGCGAAGGCAAGAAACCTGGAGAGCTGTCACAGAGCAGAAGGGCAGCTGAGATGCTGAAAAGCAGCAAAGCTGAACTGCCTGCCTCAACTTCAGCAGTGTGTAATTGACTGAAGGCGAAAAGCCAAGCAGCAGAGCAGCGGGCTTCTGTGCGCACTAAAGGCAATTGCAAGAATCCAGCAGCTGCTCCTAGCCAAGCACAGTCAACTGCCTGTGTTCTTGCTTCTTGACCAACTCACAGTTGCCCTTCTTTTCAGCAGCTGCCACCGTGTTCTCTGCATCTCGGAGCCTCTGGGGAGCAGCAAGAATTTCCAAGGAGGGATGTAGCAGGACTACGTCAAAACCCTGGAAAATTGTCCTGGAACACCTTCCACTCGCATGCCAAGAGTGAATTCAACAGGCTTGGAGAGCGGCAGCAACCGTCCTGCAGCTGTCTGCGAGCTTCGCACACAAGCCGGCTTCTTCGCGGCTTCGTTCTTCGCCTATGCAAGCTACCGCGATCTCCGGCTGCCGGAGGCGAAGAAGCGGCAACTTCGCGCACAGATGACTGGAGCGGCAGCGGTGCGCTCCGAAGCGCCGCTTTTGCCGAAAGACGCCGGGAAGCGGCACTTGCTTTCGGCCAGCTGCGGAGCTCCGTATTCTGCCTCTCTAGTCGCCTACATCTTAGCGAAAAGCTTTTCCGCTCCAGTTCTCAAGGAGAAAGTGTACCAGCACTGCTCACTTAGCCCGACCTTGCCAGGAAATAGGATTTGCTGCACATTCCAAGGACACTGCATTTTCCTGGGCAAGCTGCAACCTGCTGGCAGATGGCCGTGCTCTCTGCCCACTCCTGCCCAGCTCTGGGTAGTAGCGGGCACGTTGCAGCCTGGCGAAGGCAAGAAACCTGGAGAGCTGTCACAGAGCAGAAGGGCAGCTGAGATGCTGAAAAGCAGCAAAGCTGAACTGCCTGCCTCAACTTCAGCAGTGTGTAATTGACTGAAGGCGAAAAACCAAGCAGCAGAGCAGCGGGCTTCTGTGCGCACTGAAGGCAATTGCAAGAATCCAGCAGCTGCTCCTCGCCAAGCACAGTCAACTGCCTGTGTTCTTGCTTCTTGACCAACTCACAGTTGCCCTTCTTCTCAGCAGCTGCCACCGTGTTCTCTGCATCTCGGAGCCTCTGGGGAGCAACAAGAATTTCCAAGGTGGGATGCATGAAAACTAAAAAACTCAGGAAGGTTGTCCTGGAACACCTCCCATTGGCATGCCAAGAGTGAATTCAAGAGGCAGGAGAGCGGCAGCCACCGTCCTGCAGCTGTCTGCGAGCTTCGCACACAAGCCGGCTTCTTCGCGGCTTCGTTCTTCGCCTCTTGCAAGCTACCGCGATCTCCGGCTGCCGGAGGCGAAGAAGCGGCAACTTCGCGCACAGATCACTGGAGCGGCAGCGGTGCGCTCCGAAGCGCCGCTTTTGCCGAAAGACGCCGGGAAGCGGCACTTGCTTTCGGCCAGCTGCGGAGCTGCGTATTCTGCCTCTCGAGTCGCCTACATCTTAGCCAAAAGCTTTTCCGCTCCAGTTCTCAAGGAGAAAGTGTCCCAGCACTGCTCACTTAGCCCGACCTTGCCAGGAAATAAGATTTGCTGCACATTCCAAGGACACTGCATTTTCCTGGGCAAGCTGCAACCTGCTGGCAGATGGCCGTGCTCTCTGCCCACTCCTGCCCAGTTCTTGGTACTAGCGGGCACGTTGCAGCCTGGCGAAGGCAAGAAACCTCTGAAACGATACGCGGAAGAAATCAATAGACTCCATAACCTGGGGTAGTTATGAAGTGGGTACGTATGTCAGCGCCCGGCACAAGTGAGATAGCTCTCCAAAACTTGTGCCCCGAGCCTCAGTGTGACCCACACTTTTATTCTTAAAGACGTTCCATATGCAATACATTGCACAACTTTTTCATGCATATTCCACCCCTGGCCCCGCCTGTCCTCGCTTCTCATGCGAAGTAAGTCCACGCCCTTCTGGGCCTGCGTGGTTTGCTGTGGTGGTCGTACGGGGGTCTCTTGGTGGTCCTGAGGCTGAAGATTGTGGTCTTCCTCATGATTGAACTTTTGAACTTTTCCTCTCTGCGCGTGCGCTTTTGGTCCTTTGGTGCTTATCTGAGTACGTCTGTCAGTCTTGATAGGCTTGGAGACAGAGGAGCTTCTTTATCTGGGTTCTTTCCTTCTTCTGGTATTGTTCTCTATGCAAGAAGCTTCAGAAATTTGCATTTTCCTATGCCCTTTGTACTAGGCAGAGGTTTCTTAAGTAAAAGGTTGAAAATTCAACAGATAACTCTACAAGCTAAATTAGAAATGCTTCATTCATTTTGTTAACCTAACTCTAAAAATCTCTGCTTCAGTCCCCCCTTTTCTTAAAATAGATTAAATTCTTTTACTACAGGGGTCTTGATTTAAATTCTGATCTACTATCATGACCGTCCTCTTTCAGTAAGATTCTATGAGTTGTAGAGAGTGATGTCAGACTGGCCATGTGTTTTAACATCCTCGAATTCTACATGAGTGTTAAAGTAGACATCATTAAACTTACAGTAACTAAAATTAATAGGATTATAATTGGGTGACATAAAGTCTTCTAAACAGTGTATTTCACTAGTTATGACTTGTGTTTATTAGCTAGTGATTGGTGCTGGATACACCAAGTTAAGAGACTTAACATACAGGAGGTTAGTGACATGTCTTGGGTAGACATTCTCTTTCGCACCCCATATGGTTTTTCATAAAGCAATTCAAAGTGGTTTAGCTTTTCTTTACTCTTGGGTTTGGTTCGGATCTGCAGTAGTGCTAATGGGAGGGATTGAGTCCATGACAAATTAGCTTCTTGTCCCAATTGTACAATTTGTTGTTTGATCAAATGATTCATTTTTTTTACCTGACCCCTTGATTGTGGGTTATATGGGGTGCGAAGTTCTCAGTCTATGTTCAAGTATTGGCTAACTTGTTGCACGAATTTTACAATAAAATGTGGTCCTCTATTTGAGGAGATTGTGGCCAGGACTCTAAAGCGTGGTATGTTTTCTTGTACCAATACCTTAGTTACTTCTTGAGCTTTAGAAGTCCTGGTGGGGAATGCTTCTGGCCATCCTGAAAAGGTATCTGTTAGCACCAGGAAAAACTTATACCCCCCTTTTCTTGGCAATTCTGTACAATCAATCTGCCATTGCTGCTCCGGCCCATGACCCTTCCTAATCTGGCTAAGCTTTGGTTTGGGAGTATTTTTGGGGTTGGTCTGGAGGCAAAGGTCACATTGTCGAGTTGTAAATGTCTAGTTATGCTAGAGCATCAATACCCCAATGGTTTTCTGGTGTTCTTCCTTTATTAGGGACCATCATAAATAGGAGGGTAGAAGTAATTTTCCTTCTATGGTGGCCCATCCCTCTTGGTTATAGTCTCCTTTTTGCTCATAGATTAATTTTTTTTCTGGTTTGTTGTATCTTGGCTTACCTTTAGGGCAAATTTGCCCGTCTTGCTGCTTCTTTTGCTTCCCTATCTGCCAGCTCGTTTCCTTCTTCCAATTCGGAGTTGATCTTCTGATGTGCCTTAATGTGCATGATCGCTACTTTCTCTGGCAACTGGACTGCTGCTAGAAGTCGCAGTACTTCTGATGCATCTTTAATATTTTTCCCTTGAGACTTCAGCAGTCCTCTCTCTTTCTAAATGGCTCTGTGAGCATGCACTACTCCAAATGCATACTTCGAGTCCGTGTATATGTTTATTTCTTTCCCTCTTGCCAATTCTAGGGCCCGAGTTAGAGCAATTATCTCGGCCTTCTGTGCAGAGGTATTTGTTGGCAGGGGCCCAGATGATATTACTTCCTTGCACGTTGGAACTGCCTAGCCGGCGTGCCGTTTTCCACTGATGATATAACTGCTTCCATCAGTAAACGAGACTTCTGCATTCTCGAGAGGGGTGTCCTTCGAGTCAGGGCAGCTGGAGTAGGTGGCTTCAATGGTCTCCAGGCAGTCATGTTCCACTGGTTCCCCTTGGTTTCTACTGAGGAAGGAGGCTGGATTGACAATGTTAGCCACTACTATCTCTACATCATCTTGCTCCGCTATGATAGCTTGGTATCTCAGGAGCCGTTGTGGGGAAAGCCAATGCCCACCTTTTACCTCTAGCACTGCAGACACTGTGTGAGACACTAGCACAGTTCTTTTCTGGCCTAGGGTGAATTTGTGTGCCTCTTGGATGTTCAGGACGACTGCTGCAACAGCTCTGAGGCACCCAGGCCACCCTTTAGCTGCTGTATCCAATTGCTTAGAGAAGTAAGCCACTGCTCTCCGATATGGGCCCAGGTCCTGTGCTAGTATTCCTAAGGCGATTCCTTGCTTCTCATGGGAGAATAAAAGGAAAGGCTTACTCACGTCCGGCAATCTCAGGGCTGGAGCTGACATGAGGGCTTTTTTCAGCTGGTTGAAAGCTTGCGTAGCTTCCTTTGTCTCTTGGATGTTCCTGCTTTCAGTTGCAATCAGTTCATAGAAGGGCTTAACAAACAGTCCATAGTTATAGATCCATAACCTGCACCACCCTGTCATCCTCAGGAAAGTTCGTAGTTCCTTTACCGTCTGAGGTTTTGGGGTCTGGCATATTGCCTCCTTCCGGCTTTGGCCCAAGGTACGTTGTCTAGCACTGACTTCCTAACCCAGATAAGTTACTTTCTGTTTTACTACTTGGGCTTTTTTCTTTGATACTCGGTACCCTTGGAGCCCCAAAAAGTTCAAGAGGCTTATCGTCCAGGCCGTGCATGCTTCCCTTGTCCGTGTGGCTATCAGGATGTCATCTACGTACTCTAGCAACTTCCCTTCCTCTGGACGGGCTTCTCAGGTCTCTAATTCTTTTGCAAGTTGTTCTCCAAACAAAGTGGGTGAGTTTTTGAATCCTTGTGGGAGTCTGGTCCATGTCAGTTGAGTTCTTCGTCCGCTCTTAGGATTTTCCCATTCAAATGCAAAAATTTTCTGGCTTCGTGGATAGGAAGGCAAAAGAAGGCATCTTTTAAATCTAAAACGGTAAACCAAGTTAGCTCGGGGGTTAAGCAAGTTAATAACGTGTAGGGATTGGCCACCACAGGATACAGATCCTCAGTGACCTTGTTTATGGCCCGCAGATCCTGTACTAACCGGTATGACCCATCAGGTTTACCAACTGGTAGGATAGGGGTATTAACACTTACATAACATAAGTTGGAACAAGGTATTATAGACAATATCATGGTCATCAATGGAAGCAATATTTGATGGAACTTTTTCAGTTCTGAGGGTTCGTAACTTGTGTTTGTCGGTGACAGCAGGGAAGCACAGTGAGGCTGCTTAACAGGGCAGGATGCATACATATACTTTCCTTCGTCTACATTCACTTAACTTTATTTTACTTACTCTTACACATAACAAAACAACCACAACAACAAGGTACCTTTTCTTTTTCAACACACCTATTACACTTGTAGGTGTCCCTGGCTAGTCCCAGTGTTCTTGGATACCCCTCAATCTAGCTGTGTGGTTCCCAACTCTAGATCCTGTCAGACTTCTCTTCAAACTGGCAAAATTTTTACTCAATCTTGGCTGCTCTCAACAACCCAGCAAACTTAATTCTGGGTGCTCTTGGAATGTTAATCCCTCAACCCAGCAGGTTTGACTTAACCCTGGATGCTCTTGGAACATTAATCCCTCAATCCAGCAGGTTTGAATCAACCCTGGATGCTCTTGGAACATTAATCCCTCAATCCAGCAGGTTTGAATCAACCCTGGATGCTCTTGGAATATTAATCCCTCAATCCAGCAGGTTTGATCTTGGATGTTCTCGGGCATTCTTATCCCTCAATCCAGCAGAATTTTTAGGGGCCCCTCCTACACATTTTACCTTTTATTTTTCCCCAATAGATTATGCCAAGAAAACCCTCTTTTTACCTTTTCATTAATTTTTTTTTCTAATTAATTACCTTTTACTCCCCCCCCGCCCCCCCCCCCCACTAAGGGGTCCCACTCTTTCTCTGAGACCCAGTCCCAGGGGGGGTTCTCTCACTCTTTTTATTACTCGCTTCGTCTCTTTACTGGCCGCTTTTCTCGCGAAAAAGACGGAAACGCAGCATGGGAGACTGCCGCTCTCGCTTAGCAGGTCTGGGGTAACCAGCCCGCCTCTGTCACGATCCGCTTCTTCCGGGGTGTCGTGATGGTTCTTTTCACCCATCCCAAAAGTGCAACAAAGGCAAACAACAAGGGACTATCAGTTAATCACAACAAATGCACCTTTAGTAGGGGCCAAAACAGTAAACGCGATAGTGGGGATCTGAAAGGAGATAAAAGGTTAGAGAGAGAACAGGGATATGGGAATAGCTACCAACACAGGCGAGATCCTCAGTGCTCCGGACGATGGGGATCCGTCTCTCTTGTCGGGGGAGTCTTCGAAGTTCTGGTCGACTCGGGGCTCCAATTATAGTCCACAGAGGAGAGAGGGGGGGAACAAGTGTAATAATGAAAGTCCATTGTAATCGCCCCGAGGGAACAGGTGAGTCCACAGAAACCACCAAAGCAAGACGAATCCAATGAAGAATAAGTCCATTTGAATCACTGAAGGGAAACAGGTCATGTCATTAGTGGTCAGACCACCAATTTCCCCTCCTCCCTATAGCAGGGGTCTCAGTCTCAGTCCTTGGGAGGAGGGTTCTCATTCTTTCTTTGTCACAGTGGTAACGAGGCAGATGAGGGGTCTTCAGTGAAGGACCGCGAGAGTCACCCCAAAAGTTCATTGGGCTTAAGAACGGAGATTAGAAGCAGGCCGCGCATCAGGCTGTCCCGTGCTGGCTCCATGTCAGGTCTTTGCCAAGTCCTTGCCAACTCCTTGCCAAGTTCTTACCAGGCCTTGTTGGGAACAGCCAGCATGACGGTTCAGTGGTCCCACCTGTGCTGTGTCCTGTTCTAAGCCGGAACTACAGTGGGGGAAGGGATTCTTTCTTGTGGCAATCGGAAGGCAGAATGGAAAATGAGGGGCTTCTGACGGGCTCTTACACCACCCCGTGACTGACGATTGCCCTCGAAAGATCTTCATCAGCAGGATTCCATGGTGTCGTCGTGGAGTCTTCAGGACTCGTCAAGTGTTGGCAGCAGGTCCCAGGGAAAAGAGAAGGAGGAAAAGGGAAAGAAAGAGAAAACGGGAAAACTAAAACAATCACAACATATTAGTAATCACAACAAATTATAATTAAACAATAAGCAAAATACAATTAGTAAATCAATAATAGTTATTTAAATAATAATCAATAGGAATCAATTAAACAATAAATTGATCAAATAATAAACCAGTATCATCAATATTAAACAGTAAAGTAATAAACCTAGTATAATCGATATTACTCAGTACAATTTTATAAACAATAAACAAAAATAATTAAAACAGCGATTAGAACAAATCATAAAAGAAAATGATGTAAAACATATCTTCTAACCTTATCATCTTCTTGTGTCTACTGTCCTGGGAACATCTCTAGTGTAAAGGATGTCGGCCAAGTGGTGTGCATTAATTATAGATGTTAATTTTGTTCATCGTTTCATCATTCTCCAATTTACAATAAGCAAGATTACTGATAAAACAAAACCAATCATAACTAAAATCAGAAGAACAACAATGGGATGACACAATTTCTTCAGGATACCGGTGGCGGTGGGTGACCACCCGAAAAGGGTATCCCACCACTTGTGCTCGGCATCACTTTTCACCCTTTCTACAACACGATGTATTTCTTGCACATGATGATGAACAGTTACCAGAGTTTTCTGTCCATTCCCCTTGATTTTTCCTAGGATCTCTATTAGATCTTGATGAAGTAATAATTGCTTTACCAGAGAAAGGTTCATCCCAATGGCAGTAGGCAGTAGCTTGTGAATCAACGTGAGATTGGATTCTAAAAGTTCATGTGAAGTAACTGGAGCTACAAAAGAAAAATCACATCCTGCAATTTTAGTAAAGTTGCAAGCACAAAAATTGGAATGATTTTTAGTAGCTACTACTGTACTTTCTATAAACACAGTATCCCAAGCGGTTCTGAAGCAGGCACACCCATTGTCTGTAGATACAAGGACTGTTTCAGAAGTCTCGTTAGGATGAATATCAAAATGACAGCTATTTTGTTCTGTCTCCAGACAAATATCTTGAGCTACAATTGCATTACCTTCACAGATAAACCCTAGTTGTTCTCAGATGGTACAGGACTCTAAATTGACAGTTTGCCATTTGTCATCAATTTGACGGGCCCATTCTCTATGTTCAGAAGGATAGAAAGTGGGTCCATCATGATTTAATCCTAGTGCAATGATAGGGAATATCAAATGCACCCAGGCATTTCTTATGGTCAACGCAAATGCTGTGGCTGTGTTTGTGTTAGGGTCATAGGTAAAATTCACTAAATTCCACCAGGATTGGAAATCTCTTTCAAAGTCAGTGGCACTGTCCCAGACTATTTTCCTAATTTCAGTGGGAAAAGTGCCTTCTTCACCTTCTCTTATAATTGAGGCAGCAACTGACTGCATCCATCATTGAGCCTGGATACGGCTAAGAGCTAAGGAAACGTTGCTTTGTGTGGCATTAAGTGCATCAATGATCAATTTGCTATTATTTACATTTATCTTTTCCCAATTTGCTAGAATGTTTGATAGCAACCACTGATGTGTTCCCAAGGCTGATAAGGACGATTGCAGTGGTTGTTGTATTTTGGTTAAATCTTTAGTTGTGGAAGCCAATTTATTCATTCATACTTCTGAATCAATACTATTTAGGATTCCCAATCCTGTTCCCACAAGACCAGTTATGTCTCTTGGCACGCGGTTTTTAGGAGGCTTCCACTGTCGCAGCCAGGTTGTCCAAGCCTGAAAAGAGGTCTGCAAAAAGGGTGAACAAGCTGGTTGTATTTCTCAGATATTGTTTTGCATCAGCAATTTGACTTGTTTAAGAGACCATAACAGATTAAACAATATCTGTTGTTGGCCAGTTTTCCTGATTCTACATGGTCCAATTTCAAAAATTTTCGGGCTAAGTGTAACCAGTGGTTGGGTGGTAGGTGTCACAACATTAACATCAAGTCCTACTCCAGTATTTGAATCAATACTTTCAACTTAAAAAACAAAAACAAAACCAAAAACAAAACAAAACAAAAAAAAAAGTGCTTCAGTATTTTTGGACCAAAACCAAACTACTTCTACAGTTTGTGTTCATGTGAAATTGTGCCAACAATCCTGTATGCTTGGCTGCGTACAAACCTTTTTGTGCTTCAAGAGATCCTTTCACTTTTTCTGCATGCTACCACAATTAGTTCAGACCACGGTCACTCAGCTGCTTTCTGGCCATGGGGTTGCGGTAGGATGCAGAAAAGTATTACCAGTTTTATCATGGATTAGGTGGTCTTCATGTCCCTCGGAGTTCTTCTGAGAAAGTAAACACAACAGAATTCTGCCGCCGAGAGGCAGAAAAGTTAGAATGATGGAATTATCCAGCATGTATTTGTCCAATGCTCTTTCCCTAGAGCACCAGAGGATTCCCATGCATATTTCTTCAGAGGGGGTTTTAGCACAAGTGCTACTAGTCCTATAGTAAGAGAGGTCCACCAGAACAGGTTGGCCAGGGTCATGAGCTGGATTATTAGGATCATTTGGTACAGAGCATAGGAGTCAGTGTAGATGCAGACCAAAGAGGAATTCTGTGCTTCTCGTTGAAAAACACTCCAGACAGCTATCAGCTCCCCACTGTGTGTACTACCTTCTCCCTCTGTAATCATTTGCTCACCAGAGGAAAAGTGGAGGGCTTCTGCCCTAGATTTCCATCCTTTTCCTTCCCCTTTAGCAGAAGCATCAGTAAACCAAGAGTTTGCTGATTGTTCGGGGCAGAAAGGAGGGGTTACTTTGATTACAGAGGCAGGTTTGTCCAAGCTCTCCGTTTCTTGGATTGCTAAAGTTTTTACAGCTCCTTCTGTCATTGAGAAGAAGTTACAGTAATGTTCAACCTGAGCATACCACTTTCTCACTGAGGCCCTCTGGGCCACCCCGTCAGGAGGGGGACTCCCACTAGTGACTGTCTTAATAACCTTGAAGGGGCCTCTCAATACAATTGGTTGTTTTTGTGCAATTTTTTCTACTTCTAGGAAAGCTAAGATAACCATCAACAATCCTTTTTCCCAGGTAGTGTATCTTTTCTCAGCATCTTTGGAACCACGGGAATCAAAACCAACAGGTCTTGTCGGAGCCTCAGGACCCCGCTGCCATATGTGTACTGACAGCCCTGAGGAGGCAAATGCCCATTCCACCTGGAAAGGATCTGTAGGATGGATAGGGCCCAGTGCTTGATGAGCTGTTGCTTCAAAAATCAGCAATTGCAATGCTGACTCCTGAGAAAGACTCCAATCCCATTTCACCCCTTTCCTCAACAAGTCATAAAGGGGAACAAATGGGTCGTTCCAGTGACTAGGAAATCTGTCTGGTCTTTCTACAGGAGATACAGCTGCTATCGTTTTTGGAAGGAGAATTGCTGTAGGTTTGAGTGATTCTGGAAGCCCACAAATTCAAGGGGTCATTATCTTGGGCTTCACAGGTAATTGCATCAGGGATTCAAAGCCAGGAATTCATTTCTTTTTGTGAGTCATTTGCAGGCAAGCAGCTTTGTGCACATTTTCCAAGAGCTGGTCGGGGGTACTAATTCTAGCTATGGGATCTCCCCTTTCCAAGGGGCTTGTTCCCCCGGCCCAAAAAGCTGCACGCTGTGTCAGGGACCATGTGTCACCTTTCTCTCCTGTTGTTAAGAAGACACCATGTCCCCAATACCCACTGGCTTCCTGTTCAGTGAATTGAATTGGATCACCACCAGTGAGGGACACCCAGAAAACATATTCTGTTTCTGATTCATGTGGAGGCTGTCCGTATTCCCTTTTAAGCTTAGCTAGCTCGGTGGCCGTGTTTAGTTGTGATGGTATGCGTTTGGTTGTGATGTGAGGTTCCAGATCATCATCACTGAGATAGTTCTACTCTGTTTTAATCAAGGGTCTCAAGTGATGGCAGCAATGTTCCCCACAATTACTTGCTGCTTCAAGTTCTTGATGAGGATAGATTTGTTTAATGTGAGGAGTTTCCTTCTCCTCAAGCTCTGTAGAGGAATCAGCATGATGGGATTTGTTAATATGTTCCTCTGTTAAGGCAGCTCGCAATGCATAGATCACATTTTTTTGCTTCATAGAACTGTTTTTGCAAAATTTCAACTAGATTTTGAAGGGAGTCTATTATAGCATGTTCCTCACTTCTTCGCTCGAAGCCATTTTCTATAGCTGCCATAAGACAAGCTCCCAAAACTGAGCAGAAGATAGTTTTATTTTTGCCCAGTTTGAATTTTGTTTCATGTTGTAATGAACACACTCTATCAATAACATTTTCTAAGTTCAACCAATTACTCTGTGCCCATTTTTCTCCTTCTGTAGAAGGTTTGGCATTGTGTTTGGCTAGTAGTGCATAAAATTCAGCTTTAATTTCAAGGCTAAGATTGTCACTCATTTTGGGAAGGGACCAAAACCACGACAGGGAGCTACAAACTTAAGTTCCACAAAACTACACAGCCCTCGCTGTGTCGCCCTTCGCTTCCCTGGCTGGGTGAAAGGACAATCATCTGCCTGGGAGGCTCTGCTTAGTTGCTTCAAGTTGTCCCTTCCTTCCCAGACCACATACACACAACAACAACAAAACAACAGTGTCCCGCCCTTTGCACTAAGGGATCCTTTATGAATTGCCAAAGACAGTATGGGTGCCTTTTCAGCTGCAACCCTTCTGTCTAGACAGAAATCCTGTCCGTGACGCCAATTTTAATGTCACGATCCGTTTCTTGCGGGGTGTCGTGATGGTTCTTTTCACCCATCCCAAAAGTGCAACAAAGGCAAACAACAAGGGACTATCAGTTAATCACAACAAATGCACCTTTAGTAGGGGCCAAAACAGTAAACGCGATAGTGGGGATCTGAAAGGAGATAAAAGGTTAGAGAGAGAACAGGGCTATGGGAATAGCTACCAACACAGGCGAGATCCTCAGTGGTCCGGACGATGGGGATCCGTCTGTCGTGTCGGGGGAGTCTTCGATGTTCTGGTCGACTCGGGGCTCCAATTATAGTCCACAGAGGAGAGAGGGGGGGAACAAGTGTAATAATGAAAGTCCATTGTAATCGCCCCGAGGGAACGGGTGAGTCCACAGAAACCACCAAAGCAAGACGAATCCAATGAAGAATAAGTCCATTTGAATCACTGAAGGGAAACAGGTCATGTCATTAGTGGTCAGACCACCAATTTCCCCTCCTCCCTATAGCAGGGGTCTCAGTCTCAGTCCTTGGGAGGAGGGTTCTCATTCTTTCTTTGTCACAGTGGTAACGAGGCAGATGAGGGGTCTTCAATGAAGGACCGCGAGAGTCACCCCAAAAGTTCATTGGGCTTAAGAACGGAGATTAGAAGCAGGCCGCGCATCAGGCTGTCCCGTGCTGGCTCCATGTCAGGTCTTTGCCAAGTCCTTGCCAACTCCTTGCCAAGTTCTTACCAGGCCTTGTTGGGAACAGCCAGCATGACGGTTCAGTGGTCCCACCTGTGCTGTGTCCTGTTCTAAGCCGGAACTACAGTGGGGGAAGGGATTCTTTCTTGTGGCAATCGGAAGGCAGAATGGAAAATGAGGGGCTTCTGACAGGCTCTTACACCACCCCGTGACTGACGATTGCCCTCGAAAGATCTTCATCAGCAGGATTCCATGGTGTCGTCGTGGAGTCTTCAGGACTCGTCAAGTGTTGGCAGCAGGTCCCAGGGAAAAGAGAAGAGGAAAAGGGAAAGAAAGAGAAAACGGGAAAACTAAAACAATCACAACATATTAGTAATCACAACAAATTATAATTAAACAATAAGCAAAATACAATTAGTAAATCAATAATAGTTATTTAAATAATAATCAATAGGAATCAATTAAACAATAAATTGATCAAATAATAAACCAGTATCATCAATATTAAACAGTAAAGTAATAAACCTAGTATAATCGATATTACTCAGTACAATTTTATAAACAATAAACAAAAATAATTAAAACAGCGATTAGAACAAATCATAAAAGAAAATGATGTAAAACATATCTTCTAACCTTATCATCTTCTTGTGTCTACTGTCCTGGGAACATCTCTAGTGTAAAGGATGTCGGCCAAGTGGTGTGCATTAATTATAGATGTTAATTTTGTTCATCGTTTCATCATTCTCCAATTTACAATAAGCAAGATTACTGATAAAACAAAACCAATCATAACTAAAATCAGAAGAACAACAATGGGATGACACAATTTCTTCAGGATACCGGTGGCGGTGGGTGACCACCCGAAAAGGGTATCCCACCAATTGTGCTCGGCATCACTTTTCACCCTTTCTACAACACGATGTATTTCTTGCACATGATGATGAACAGTTACCAGAGTTTTCTGTCCATTCCCCTTGATTTTTCCTAGGATCTCTATTAGATCTTGATGAAGTAATAATTGCTTTACCAGAGAAAGGTTCATCCCAATGGCAGTAGGCAGTAGCTTGTGAATCAACGTGAGATTGGATTCTAAAAGTTCATGTGAAGTAACTGGAGCTACAAAAGAAAAATCACATCCTGCAATTTTAGTAAAGTTGCAAGCACAAAAATTGGAATGATTTTTAGTAGCTACTACTGTACTTTCTATAAACACAGTATCCCAAGCGGTTCTGAAGCAGGCACACCCATTGTCTGTAGATACAAGGACTGTTTCAGAAGTCTCGTTAGGATGAATATCAAAATGACAGCTATTTTGTTCTGTCTCCAGACAAATATCTTGAGCTACAATTGCATTACCTTCACAGATAAACCCTAGTTGTTCTCAGATGGTACAGGACTCTAAATTGACAGTTTGCCATTTGTCATCAATTTGACGGGCCCATTCTCTATGTTCAGAAGGATAGAAAGTGGGTCCATCATGATTTAATCCTAGTGCAATGATAGGGAATATCAAATGCACCCAGGCATTTCTTATGGTCAACGCAAATGCTGTGGCTGTGTTTGTGTTAGGGTCATAGGTAAAATTCACTAAATTCCACCAGGATTGGAAATCTCTTTCAAAGTCAGTGGCACTGTCCCAGACTATTTTCCTCATTTCAGTGGGAAAAGTGCCTTCTTCACCTTCTCTTATAATTGAGGCAGCAACTGACTGCATCCATCATTGAGCCTGGATACGGCTAAGAGCTAAGGAAACGTTGCTTTGTGTGGCATTAAGTGCATCAATGATCAGTTTGCTATTATTTACATTTATCTTTTCCCAATTTGCTAGAATGTTTGATAGCAACCACTGATGTGTTCCCAAGGCTGATAAGGACGATTGCAGTGGTTGTTGTATTTTGGTTAAATCTTTAGTTGTGGAAGCCAATTTATTCATTCATACTTCTGAATCAATACTATTTAGGATTCCCAATCCTGTTCCCACAAGACCAGTTATGTCTCTTGGCACGCGGTTTTTAGGAGGCTTCCACTGTCGCAGCCAGGTTGTCCAAGCCTGAAAAGAGGTCTGCAAAAAGGGTGAACAAGCTGGTTGTATTTCTCAGATATTGTTTTGCATCAGCAATTTGACTTGTTTAAGAGACCATAACAGATTAAACAATATCTGTTGTTGGCCAGTTTTCCTGATTCTACATGGTCCAATTTCAAAAATTTTCGGGCTAAGTGTAACCAGTGGTTGGGTGGTAGGTGTCACAACATTAACATCAAGTCCTACTCCAGTATTTGAATCAATACTTTCAACTTAAAAAACAAAAACAAAAACAAAACCAAAACAAAACAAAAAAAAAAGTGCTTCAGTATTTTTGGACCAAAACCAAACTACTTCTACAGTTTGTGTTCATGTGAAATTGTGCCAACAATCCTGTATGCTTGGCTGCGTACAAACCTTTTTGCGCTTCAAGAGATCCTTTCACTTTTTCTGCATGCTACCACAATTAGTTCAGACCACGGTCACTCAGCTGCTTTCTGGCCATGGGGTTGCGGTAGGATGCAGAAAAGTATTACCAGTTTTATCATGGATTAGGTGGTCTTCATGTCCCTCGGAGTTCTTCTGAAAAAGTAAACACAACAGAATTCTGCCGCCGAGAGGCAGAAAAGTTAGAATGATGGAATTATCCAGCATGTATTTGTCCAATGCTCTTTCCCTAGAGCACCAGAGGATTCCCATGCATATTTCTTCAGAGGGGGTTTTAGCACAAGTGCTACTAGTCCTATAGTAAGAGAGGTCCACCAGAACAGGTTGGCCAGGGTCATGAGCTGGATTATTAGGATCATTTGGTACAGAGCATAGGAGTCAGTGTAGATGCAGACCAAAGAGGAATTCTGTGCTTCTCGTTGAAAAACACTCCAGACAGCTATCAGCTCCCCACTGTGTGCTGAGAAGGTGCTCCCCACCTTCTCCCTCTGTAATCATTTGCTCACCAGAGGAAAAGTGGAGGGCTTCTGCCCTAGATTTCCATCCTTTTCCTTCCCCTTTAGCAAAAGCATCAGTAAACCAAGAGTTTGCTGATTGTTCGGGGCAGAAAGGAGGGGTTACTTTGATTACAGAGGCAGGTTTGTCCAAGCTCTCCGTTTCTTGGATTGCTAAAGTTTTTACAGCTCCTTCTGTCATTGAGAAGAAGTTACAGTAATGTTCAACCTGAGCATACCACTTTCTCACTGAGGCCCTCTGGGCCACCCCGTCAGGAGGGGGACTCCCACTAGTGACTGTCTTAATAACCTTGAAGGGGCCTCTCAATACAATTGGTTGTTTTTGTGCAATTTTTTTCTACTTCTAGGAAAGCTAAGATAACCATCAACAATCCTTTTTCCCAGGTAGTGTATCTTTTCTCAGCATCTTTGGAACCACGGGAATCAAAACCAACAGGTCTTGTCGGAGCCTCAGGACCCCGCTGCCATATGTGTACTGACAGCCCTGAGGAGGCAAATGCCCATTCCACCTGGAAAGGATCTGTAGGATGGATAGGGCCCAGTGCTTGATGAGCTGTTGCTTCAAAAATCAGCAATTGCAATGCTGACTCCTGAGAAAGACTCCAATCCCATTTCACCCCTTTCCTCAACAAGTCATAAAGGGGAACAAATGGGTCGTTCCAGTGACTAGGAAATCTGTCTGGTCTTTCTACAGGAGATACAGCTGCTATCGTTTTTGGAAGGAGAATTGCTGTAGGTTTGAGTGATTCTGGAAGCCCACAAATTCAAGGGGTCATTATCTTGGGCTTCACAGGTAATTGCATCAGGGATTCAAAGCCAGGAATTCATTTCTTTTTGTGAGTCATTTGCAGGCAAGCAGCTTTGTGCACATTTTCCAAGAGCTGGTCGGGGGTACTAATTCTAGCTATGGGATCTCCCCTTTCCAAGGGGCTTGTTCCCCCGGCCCAAAAAGCTGCACGCTGTGTCAGGGACCATGTGTCACCTTTCTCTCCTGTTGTTAAGAAGACACCATGTCCCCAATACCCACTGGCTTCCTGTTCAGTGAATTGAATTGGATCACCACCAGTGAGGGACACCCGGAAAACATATTCTGTTTCTGATTCATGTGGAGGCTGTCCGTATTCCCTTTTAAGCTTAGCTAGCTCGGTGGCCGTGTTTAGTTGTGATGGTATGCGTTTGGTTGTGATGTGAGGTTCCAGATCATCATCACTGAGATAGTTCTACTCTGTTTTAATCAAGGGTCTCAAGTGATGGCAGCAATGTTCCCCACAATTACTTGCTGCTTCAAGTTCTTGATGAGGATAGATTTGTTTAATGTGAGGAGTTTCCTTCTCCTCAAGCTCTGTAGAGGAATCAGCATGATGGGATTTGTTAATATGTTCCTCTGTTAAGGCAGCTCGCAATGCATAGATCACATTTTTTTGCTTCATAGAACTGTTTTTGCAAAATTTCAACTAGATTTTGAAGGGAGTCTATTATAGCATGTTCCTCACTTCTTCGCTCGAAGCCATTTTCTATAGCTGCCATAAGACAAGCTCCCAAAACTGAGCAGAAGATAGTTTTATTTTTGCCCAGTTTGAATTTTGTTTCATGTTGTAATGAACACACTCTATCAATAACATTTTCTAAGTTCAACCAATTACTCTGTGCCCATTTTTCTCCTTCTGTAGAAGGTTTGGCATTGTGTTTGGCTAGTAGTGCATAAAATTCAGCTTTAATTTCAAGGCTAAGATTGTCACTCATTTTGTGAAGGGACCAAAACCACGACAGGGAGCTACAAACTTAAGTTCCACAAAACTACACAGCCCTCGCTGTGTCGCCCTTCGCTTCCCTGGCTGGGTGAAAGGACAATCATCTGCCTGGGAGGCTCTGCTTAGTTGCTTCAAGTTGTCCCTTCCTTCCCAGACCACATACACACAACAACAACAAAACAACAGTGTCCCGCCCTTTGCACTAAGGGATCCTTTATGAATTGCCAAAGACAGTATGGGTGCCTTTTCAGCTGCAACCCTTCTGTCTAGACAGAAATCCTGTCCGTGACGCCAATTTTAATGTCACGATCCGTTTCTTGCGGGGTGTCGTGATGGTTCTTTTCACCCATCCCAAAAGTGCAACAAAGGCAAACAACAAGGGACTATCAGTTAATCACAACAAATGCACCTTTAGTAGGGGCCAAAACAGTAAACGCGATAGTGGGGATCTGAAAGGAGATAAAAGGTTAGAGAGAGAAGAGGGATATGGGAATAGCTACCAACACAGGCGAGATCCTCAGTGGTCCGGACGATGGGGATCCGTCTCTCTTGTCGGGGGAGTCTTCGAAGTTCTGGTCGACTCGGGGCTCCAATTATAGTCCACAGAGGAGAGAGGGGGGGAACAAGTGTAATAATGAAAGTCCATTGTAATCGCCCCGAGGGAACGGGTGAGTCCACAGAAACCACCAAAGCAAGACGAATCCAATGAAGAATAAGTCCATTTGAATCACTGAAGGGAAACAGGTCATGTCATTAGTGGTCAGACCACCAATTTCCCCTCCTCCCTATAGCAGGGGTCTCAGTCTCAGTCCTTGGGAGGAGGGTTCTCATTCTTTCTTTGTCACAGTGGTAACGAGGCAGATGAGGGGTCTTCAGTGAAGGACCGCGAGAGTCACCCCAAAAGTTCATTGGGCTTAAGAACGGAGATTAGAAGCAGGCCGCGCATCAGGCTGTCCCGTGCTGGCTCCATGTCAGGTCTTTGCCAAGTCCTTGCCAACTCCTTGCCAAGTTCTTACCAGGCCTTGTTGGGAACAGCCAGCATGACGGTTCAGTGGTTCCACCTGTGCTGTGTCCTGTTCTAAGCCGGAACTACAGTGGGGGAAGGGATTCTTTCTTGTGGCAATCGGAAGGCAGAATGAAAAATGAGGGGCTTCTGACGGGCTCTTACACCACCCCGTGACTGACGATTGCCCTCGAAAGATCTTCATCAACAGGATTCCATGGTGTCGTCGTGGAGTCTTCAGGACTCGTCAAGTGTTGGCAGCAGGTCCCAGGGAAAAGAGAAGAGGAAAAAGGAAAGAAAGAGAAAACAGGAAAACTAAAACAATCACAACATATTAGTAATCACAACAAATTATAATTAAACAATAAGCAAAATACAATTAGTAAATCAATAATAGTTATTTAAATAATAATCAATAGGAATCAATTAAACAATAAATTGATCAAATAATAAACCAGTATCATCAATATTAAACAGTAAAGTAATAAACCTAGTATAATCGATATTACTCAGTACAATTTTATAAACAATAAACAAAAATAATTAAAACAGCGATTAGAACAAATCATAAAAGAAAATGATGTAAAACATATCTTCTAACCTTATCATCTTCTTGTGTCTACTGTCCTGGGAACATCTCTAGTGTAAAGGATGTCGGCCAAGTGGTGTGCATTAATTATAGATGTTAATTTTGTTCATCGTTTCATCATTCTCCAATTTACAATAAGCAAGATTACTGATAAAACAAAACCAATCATAACTAAAATCAGAAGAACAACAATGGGATGACACAATTTCTTCAGGATACCGGTGGCGGTGGGTGACCACCCGAAAAGGGTATCCCACCACTTGTGCTCGGCATCACTTTTCACCCTTTCTACAACACGATGTATTTCTTGCACATGATGATGAACAGTTACCAGAGTTTTCTGTCCATTCCCCTTGATTTTTCCTAGGATCTCTATTAGATCTTGATGAAGTAATAATTGCTTTACCAGAGAAAGGTTCATCCCAATGGCAGTAGGCAGTAGCTTGTGAATCAACGTGAGATTGGATTCTAAAAGTTCATGTGAAGTAACTGGAGCTACAAAAGAAAAATCACATCCTGCAATTTTAGTAAAGTTGCAAGCACAAAAATTGGAATGATTTTTAGTAGCTACTACTGTACTTTCTATAAACACAGTATCCCAAGCGGTTCTGAAGCAGGCACACCCATTGTCTGTAGATACAAGGACTGTTTCAGAAGTCTCGTTAGGATGAATATCAAAATGACAGCTATTTTGTTCTGTCTCCAGACAAATATCTTGAGCTACAATTGCATTACCTTCACAGATAAACCCTAGTTGTTCTCAGATGGTACAGGACTCTAAATTGACAGTTTGCCATTTGTCATCAATTTGACGGGCCCATTCTCTATGTTCAGAAGGATAGAAAGTGGGTCCATCATGATTTAATCCTAGTGCAATGATAGGGAATATCAAATGCACCCAGGCATTTCTTATGGTCAACGCAAATGCTGTGGCTGTGTTTGTGTTAGGGTCATAGGTAAAATTCACTAAATTCCACCAGGATTGGAAATCTCTTTCAAAGTCAGTGGCACTGTCCCAGACTATTTTCCTCATTTCAGTGGGAAAAGTGCCTTCTTCACCTTCTCTTATAATTGAGGCAGCAACTGACTGCATCCATCATTGAGCCTGGATACGGCTAAGAGCTAAGGAAACGTTGCTTTGTGTGGCATTAAGTGCATCAATGATCAGTTTGCTATTATTTACATTTATCTTTTCCCAATTTGCTAGAATGTTTGATAGCAACCACTGATGTGTTCCCAAGGCTGATAAGGACGATTGCAGTGGTTGTTGTATTTTGGTTAAATCTTTAGTTGTGGAAGCCAATTTATTCATTCATACTTCTGAATCAATACTATTTAGGATTCCCAATCCTGTTCCCACAAGACCAGTTATGTCTCTTGGCAGCCGGTTTTTAGGAGGCTTCCACTGTCGCAGCCAGGTTGTCCAAGCCTGAAAAGAGGTCTGCAAAAAGGGTGAACAAGCTGGTTGTATTTCTCAGATATTGTTTTGCATCAGCAATTTGACTTGTTTAAGAGACCATAACAGATTAAACAATATCTGTTGTTGGCCAGTTTTCCTGATTCTACATGGTCCAATTTCAAAAATTTTCGGGCTAAGTGTAACCAGTGGTTGGGTGGTAGGTGTCACAACATTAACATCAAGTCCTACTCCAGTATTTGAATCAATACTTTCAACTTAAAAAACAAAAACAAAAACAAAACCAAAACAAAACAAAAAAAAAGTGCTTCAGTATTTTTGGACCAAAACCAAACTACTTCTACAGTTTGTGTTCATGTGAAATTGTGCCAACAATCCTGTATGCTTGGCTGCGTACAAACCTTTTTGTGCTTCAAGAGATCCTTTCACTTTTTCTGCATGCTACCACAATTAGTTCAGACCACGGTCACTCAGCTGCTTTCTGGCCATGGGGTTGCGGTAGGATGCAGAAAAGTATTACCAGTTTTATCATGGATTAGGTGGTCTTCATGTCCCTCGGAGTTCTTCTGAAAAAGTAAACACAACAGAATTCTGCCGCCGAGAGGCAGAAAAGTTAGAATGATGGAATTATCCAGCATGTATTTGTCCAATGCTCTTTCCCTAGAGCACCAGAGGATTCCCATGCATATTTCTTCAGAGGGGGTTTTAGCACAAGTGCTACTAGTCCTATAGTAAGAGAGGTCCACCAGAACAGGTTGGCCAGGGTCATGAGCTGGATTATTAGGATCATTTGGTACAGAGCATAGGAGTCAGTGTAGATGCAGACCAAAGAGGAATTCTGTGCTTCTCGTTGAAAAACACTCCAGACAGCTATCAGCTCCCCACTGTGTGTACTACCTTCTCCCTCTGTAATCATTTGCTCACCAGAGGAAAAGTGGAGGGCTTCTGCCCTAGATTTCCATCCTTTTCCTTCCCCTTTAGCAAAAGCATCAGTAAACCAAGAGTTTGCTGATTGTTCGGGGCAGAAAGGAGGGGTTACTTTGATTACAGAGGCAGGTTTGTCCAAGCTCTCCGTTTCTTGGATTGCTAAAGTTTTTACAGCTCCTTCTGTCATTGAGAAGAAGTTACAGTAATGTTCAACCTGAGCATACCACTTTCTCACTGAGGCCCTCTGGGCCACCCCGTCAGGAGGGGGACTCCCACTAGTGACTGTCTTAATAACCTTGAAGGGGCCTCTCAATACAATTGGTTGTTTTTGTGCAATTTTTTTCTACTTCTAGGAAAGCTAAGATAACCATCAACAATCCTTTTTCCCAGGTAGTGTATCTTTTCTCAGCATCTTTGGAACCACGGGAATCAAAACCAACAGGTCTTGTCGGAGCCTCAGGACCCCGCTGCCATATGTGTACTGACAGCCCTGAGGAGGCAAATGCCCATTCCACCTGGAAAGGATCTGTAGGATGGATAGGGCCCAGTGCTTGATGAGCTGTTGCTTCAAAAATCAGCAATTGCAATGCTGACTCCTGAGAAAGACTCCAATCCCATTTCACCCCTTTCCTCAACAAGTCATAAAGGGGAACAAATGGGTCGTTCCAGTGACTAGGAAATCTGTCTGGTCTTTCTACAGGAGATACAGCTGCTATCGTTTTTGGAAGGAGAATTGCTGTAGGTTTGAGTGATTCTGGAAGCCCACAAATTCAAGGGGTCATTATCTTGGGCTTCACAGGTAATTGCATCAGGGATTCAAAGCCAGGAATTCATTTCTTTTTGTGAGTCATTTGCAGGCAAGCAGCTTTGTGCACATTTTCCAAGAGCTGGTCGGGGGTACTAATTCTAGCTATGGGATCTCCCCTTTCCAAGGGGCTTGTTCCCCCGGCCCAAAAAGCTGCACGCTGTGTCAGGGACCATGTGTCACCTTTCTCTCCTGTTGTTAAGAAGACACCATGTCCCCAATACCCACTGGCTTCCTGTTCAGTGAATTGAATTGGATCACCACCAGTGAGGGACACCCGGAAAACATATTCTGTTTCTGATTCATGTGGAGGCTGTCCGTATTCCCTTTTAAGCTTAGCTAGCTCGGTGGCCGTGTTTAGTTGTGATGGTATGCGTTTGGTTGTGATGTGAGGTTCCAGATCATCATCACTGAGATAGTTCTACTCTGTTTTAATCAAGGGTCTCAAGTGATGGCAGCAATGTTCCCCACAATTACTTGCTGCTTCAAGTTCTTGATGAGGATAGATTTGTTTAATGTGAGGAGTTTCCTTCTCCTCAAGCTCTGTAGAGGAATCAGCATGATGTGATTTGTTAATATGTTCCTCTGTTAAGGCAGCTCGCAATGCATAGATCACATTTTTTTGCTTCATAGAACTGTTTTTGCAAAATTTCAACTAGATTTTGAAGGGAGTCTATTATAGCACGTTCCTCACTTCTTCGCTCGAAGCCATTTTCTATAGCTGCCATAAGACAAGCTCCCAAAACTGAGCAGAAGATAGTTTTATTTTTGCCCAGTTTGAATTTTGTTTCATGTTGTAATGAACACACTCTATCAATAACATTTTCTAAGTTCAACCAATTACTCTGTGCCCATTTTTCTCCTTCTGTAGAAGGTTTGGCATTGTGTTTGGCTAGTAGTGCATAAAATTCAGCTTTAATTTCAAGGCTAAGATTGTCACTCATTTTGTGAAGGGACCAAAACCACGACAGGGAGCTACAAACTTAAGTTCCACAAAACTACACAGCCCTCACTGTGTCGCCCTTCGCTTCCCTGGCTGGGTGAAAGGACAATCATCTGCCTGGGAGGCTCTGCTTAGTTGCTTCAAGTTGTCCCTTCCTTCCCAGACCACATACACACAACAACAACAAAACAACAGTGTCCCGCCCTTTGCACTAAGGGATCCTTTATGAATTGCCAAAGACAGTATGGGTGCCTTTTCAGCTGCAACCCTTCTGTCTAGACAGAAATCCTGTCCGTGACGCCAATTTTAATGTCACGATCCGTTTCTTGCGGGGTGTCGTGATGGTTCTTTTCACCCATCCCAAAAGTGCAACAAAGGCAAACAACAAGGGACTATCAGTTAATCACAACAAATGCACCTTTAGTAGGGGCCAAAACAGTAAACGCGATAGTGGGGATCTGAAAGGAGATAAAAGGTTAGAGAGAGAACAGGGATATGGGAATAGCTACCAACACAGGCGAGATCCTCAGTGCTCCGGACGATGGGGATCCGTCTCTCTTGTCGGGGGAGTCTTCGAAGTTCTGGTCGACTCGGGGCTCCAATTATAGTCCACAGAGGAGAGAGGGGGGGAACAAGTGTAATAATGAAAGTCCATTGTAATCGCCCCGAGGGAACAGGTGAGTCCACAGAAACCACCAAAGCAAGACGAATCCAATGAAGAATAAGTCCATTTGAATCACTGAAGGGAAACAGGTCATGTCATTAGTGGTCAGACCACCAATTTCCCCTCCTCCCTATAGCAGGGGTCTCAGTCTCAGTCCTTGGGAGGAGGGTTCTCATTCTTTCTTTGTCACAGTGGTAACGAGGCAGATGAGGGGTCTTCAGTGAAGGACCGCGAGAGTCACCCCAAAAGTTCATTGGGCTTAAGAACGGAGATTAGAAGCAGGCCGCGCATCAGGCTGTCCCGTGCTGGCTCCATGTCAGGTCTTTGCCAAGTCCTTGCCAACTCCTTGCCAAGTTCTTACCAGGCCTTGTTGGGAACAGCCAGCATGACGGTTCAGTGGTCCCACCTGTGCTGTGTCCTGTTCTAAGCCGGAACTACAGTGGGGGAAGGGATTCTTTCTTGTGGCAATCGGAAGGCAGAATGGAAAATGAGGGGCTTCTGACGGGCTCTTACACCACCCCGTGACTGACGATTGCCCTCGAAAGATCTTCATCAGCAGGATTCCATGGTGTCGTCGTGGAGTCTTCAGGACTCGTCAAGTGTTGGCAGCAGGTCCCAGGGAAAAGAGAAGGAGGAAAAGGGAAAGAAAGAGAAAACGGGAAAACTAAAACAATCACAACATATTAGTAATCACAACAAATTATAATTAAACAATAAGCAAAATACAATTAGTAAATCAATAATAGTTATTTAAATAATAATCAATAGGAATCAATTAAACAATAAATTGATCAAATAATAAACCAGTATCATCAATATTAAACAGTAAAGTAATAAACCTAGTATAATCGATATTACTCAGTACAATTTTATAAACAATAAACAAAAATAATTAAAACAGCGATTAGAACAAATCATAAAAGAAAATGATGTAAAACATATCTTCTAACCTTATCATCTTCTTGTGTCTACTGTCCTGGGAACATCTCTAGTGTAAAGGATGTCGGCCAAGTGGTGTGCATTAATTATAGATGTTAATTTTGTTCATCGTTTCATCATTCTCCAATTTACAATAAGCAAGATTACTGATAAAACAAAACCAATCATAACTAAAATCAGAAGAACAACAATGGGATGACACAATTTCTTCAGGATACCGGTGGCGGTGGGTGACCACCCGAAAAGGGTATCCCACCACTTGTGCTCGGCATCACTTTTCACCCTTTCTACAACACGATGTATTTCTTGCACATGATGATGAACAGTTACCAGAGTTTTCTGTCCATTCCCCTTGATTTTTCCTAGGATCTCTATTAGATCTTGATGAAGTAATAATTGCTTTACCAGAGAAAGGTTCATCCCAATGGCAGTAGGCAGTAGCTTGTGAATCAACGTGAGATTGGATTCTAAAAGTTCATGTGAAGTAACTGGAGCTACAAAAGAAAAATCACATCCTGCAATTTTAGTAAAGTTGCAAGCACAAAAATTGGAATGATTTTTAGTAGCTACTACTGTACTTTCTATAAACACAGTATCCCAAGCGGTTCTGAAGCAGGCACACCCATTGTCTGTAGATACAAGGACTGTTTCAGAAGTCTCGTTAGGATGAATATCAAAATGACAGCTATTTTGTTCTGTCTCCAGACAAATATCTTGAGCTACAATTGCATTACCTTCACAGATAAACCCTAGTTGTTCTCAGATGGTACAGGACTCTAAATTGACAGTTTGCCATTTGTCATCAATTTGACGGGCCCATTCTCTATGTTCAGAAGGATAGAAAGTGGGTCCATCATGATTTAATCCTAGTGCAATGATAGGGAATATCAAATGCACCGAGGCATTTCTTATGGTCAACGCAAATGCTGTGGCTGTGTTTGTGTTAGGGTCATAGGTAAAATTCACTAAATTCCACCAGGATTGGAAATCTCTTTCAAAGTCAGTGGCACTGTCCCAGACTATTTTCCTCATTTCAGTGGGAAAAGTGCCTTCTTCACCTTCTCTTATAATTGAGGCAGCAACTGACTGCATCCATCATTGAGCCTGGATACGGCTAAGAGCTAAGGAAACGTTGCTTTGTGTGGCATTAAGTGCATCAATGATCAATTTGCTATTATTTACATTTATCTTTTCCCAATTTGCTAGAATGTTTGATAGCAACCACTGATGTGTTCCCAAGGCTGATAAGGACGATTGCAGTGGTTGTTGTATTTTGGTTAAATCTTTAGTTGTGGAAGCCAATTTATTCATTCATACTTCTGAATCAATACTATTTAGGATTCCCAATCCTGTTCCCACAAGACCAGTTATGTCTCTTGGCACGCGGTTTTTAGGAGGCTTCCACTGTCGCAGCCAGGTTGTCCAAGCCTGAAAAGAGGTCTGCAAAAAGGGTGAACAAGCTGGTTGTATTTCTCAGATATTGTTTTGCATCAGCAATTTGACTTGTTTAAGAGACCATAACAGATTAAACAATATCTGTTGTTGGCCAGTTTTCCTGATTCTACATGGTCCAATTTCAAAAATTTTCGGGCTAAGTGTAACCAGTGGTTGGGTGGTAGGTGTCACAACATTAACATCAAGTCCTACTCCAGTATTTGAATCAATACTTTCAACTTAAAAAACAAAAACAAAAACAAAACCAAAACAAAACAAAAAAAAAAGTGCTTCAGTATTTTTGGACCAAAACCAAACTACTTCTACAGTTTGTGTTCATGTGAAATTGTGCCAACAATCCTGTATGCTTGGCTGCGTACAAACCTTTTTGCGCTTCAAGAGATCCTTTCACTTTTTCTGCATGCTACCACAATTAGTTCAGACCACGGTCACTCAGCTGCTTTCTGGCCATGGGGTTGCGGTAGGATGCAGAAAAGTATTACCAGTTTTATCATGGATTAGGTGGTCTTCATGTCCCTCGGAGTTCTTCTGAAAAAGTAAACACAACAGAATTCTGCCGCCGAGAGGCAGAAAAGTTAGAATGATGGAATTATCCAGCATGTATTTGTCCAATGCTCTTTCCCTAGAGCACCAGAGGATTCCCATGCATATTTCTTCAGAGGGGGTTTTAGCACAAGTGCTACTAGTCCTATAGTAAGAGAGGTCCACCAGAACAGGTTGGCCAGGGTCATGAGCTGGATTATTAGGATCATTTGGTACAGAGCATAGGAGTCAGTGTAGATGCAGACCAAAGAGGAATTCTGTGCTTCTCGTTGAAAAACACTCCAGACAGCTATCAGCTCCCCACTGTGTGCTGAGAAGGTGCTCCCCACCTTCTCCCTCTGTAATCATTTGCTCACCAGAGGAAAAGTGGAGGGCTTCTGCCCTAGATTTCCATCCTTTTCCTTCCCCTTTAGCAAAAGCATCAGTAAACCAAGAGTTTGCTGATTGTTCGGGGCAGAAAGGAGGGGTTACTTTGATTACAGAGGCAGGTTTGTCCAAGCTCTCCGTTTCTTGGATTGCTAAAGTTTTTACAGCTCCTTCTGTCATTGAGAAGAAGTTACAGTAATGTTCAACCTGAGCATACCACTTTCTCACTGAGGCCCTCTGGGCCACCCCGTCAGGAGGGGGACTCCCACTAGTGACTGTCTTAATAACCTTGAAGGGGCCTCTCAATACAATTGGTTGTTTTTGTGCAATTTTTTTCTACTTCTAGGAAAGCTAAGATAACCATCAACAATCCTTTTTCCCAGGTAGTGTATCTTTTCTCAGCATCTTTGGAACCACGGGAATCAAAACCAACAGGTCTTGTCGGAGCCTCAGGACCCCGCTGCCATATGTGTACTGACAGCCCTGAGGAGGCAAATGCCCATTCCACCTGGAAAGGATCTGTAGGATGGATAGGGCCCAGTGCTTGATGAGCTGTTGCTTCAAAAATCAGCAATTGCAATGCTGACTCCTGAGAAAGACTCCAATCCCATTTCACCCCTTTCCTCAACAAGTCATAAAGGGGAACAAATGGGTCGTTCCAGTGACTAGGAAATCTGTCTGGTCTTTCTACAGGAGATACAGCTGCTATCGTTTTTGGAAGGAGAATTGCTGTAGGTTTGAGTGATTCTGGAAGCCCACAAATTCAAGGGGTCATTATCTTGGGCTTCACAGGTAATTGCATCAGGGATTCAAAGCCAGGAATTCATTTCTTTTTGTGAGTCATTTGCAGGCAAGCAGCTTTGTGCACATTTTCCAAGAGCTGGTCGGGGGTACTAATTCTAGCTATGGGATCTCCCCTTTCCAAGGGGCTTGTTCCCCCGGCCCAAAAAGCTGCACGCTGTGTCAGGGACCATGTGTCACCTTTCTCTCCTGTTGTTAAGAAGACACCATGTCCCCAATACCCACTGGCTTCCTGTTCAGTGAATTGAATTGGATCACCACCAGTGAGGGACACCCGGAAAACATATTCTGTTTCTGATTCATGTGGAGGCTGTCCGTATTCCCTTTTAAGCTTAGCTAGCTCGGTGGCCGTGTTTAGTTGTGATGGTATGCGTTTGGTTGTGATGTGAGGTTCCAGATCATCATCACTGAGATAGTTCTACTCTGTTTTAATCAAGGGTCTCAAGTGATGGCAGCAATGTTCCCCACAATTACTTGCTGCTTCAAGTTCTTGATGAGGATAGATTTGTTTAATGTGAGGAGTTTCCTTCTCCTCAAGCTCTGTAGAGGAATCAGCATGATGTGATTTGTTAATATGTTCCTCTGTTAAGGCAGCTCGCAATGCATAGATCACATTTTTTTGCTTCATAGAACTGTTTTTGCAAAATTTCAACTAGATTTTGAAGGGAGTCTATTATAGCATGTTCCTCACTTCTTCGCTCGAAGCCATTTTCTATAGCTGCCATAAGACAAGCTCCCAAAACTGAGCAGAAGATAGTTTTATTTTTGCCCAGTTTGAATTTTGTTTCATGTTGTAATGAACACACTCTATCAATAACATTTTCTAAGTTCAACCAATTACTCTGTGCCCATTTTTCTCCTTCTGTAGAAGGTTTGGCATTGTGTTTGGCTAGTAGTGCATAAAATTCAGCTTTAATTTCAAGGCTAAGATTGTCACTCATTTTGTGAAGGGACCAAAACCACGACAGGGAGCTACAAACTTAAGTTCCACAAAACTACACAGCCCTCGCTGTGTCGCCCTTCGCTTCCCTGGCTGGGTGAAAGGACAATCATCTGCCTGGGAGGCTCTGCTTAGTTGCTTCAAGTTGTCCCTTCCTTCCCAGACCACATACACACAACAACAACAAAACAACAGTGTCCCGCCCTTTGCACTAAGGGATCCTTTATGAATTGCCAAAGACAGTATGGGTGCCTTTTCAGCTGCAACCCTTCTGTCTAGACAGAAATCCTGTCCGTGACGCCAATTTTAATGTCACGATCCGTTTCTTGCGGGGTGTCGTGATGGTTCTTTTCACCCATCCCAAAAGTGCAACAAAGGCAAACAACAAGGGACTATCAGTTAATCACAACAAATGCACCTTTAGTAGGGGCCAAAACAGTAAACGCGATAGTGGGGATCTGAAAGGAGATAAAAGGTTAGAGAGAGAAGAGGGATATGGGAATAGCTACCAACACAGGCGAGATCCTCAGTGGTCCGGACGATGGGGATCCGTCTCTCTTGTCGGGGGAGTCTTCGAAGTTCTGGTCGACTCGGGGCTCCAATTATAGTCCACAGAGGAGAGAGGGGGGGAACAAGTGTAATAATGAAAGTCCATTGTAATCGCCCCGAGGGAACGGGTGAGTCCACAGAAACCACCAAAGCAAGACGAATCCAATGAAGAATAAGTCCATTTGAATCACTGAAGGGAAACAGGTCATGTCATTAGTGGTCAGACCACCAATTTCCCCTCCTCCCTATAGCAGGGGTCTCAGTCTCAGTCCTTGGGAGGAGGGTTCTCATTCTTTCTTTGTCACAGTGGTAACGAGGCAGATGAGGGGTCTTCAGTGAAGGACCGCGAGAGTCACCCCAAAAGTTCATTGGGCTTAAGAACGGAGATTAGAAGCAGGCCGCGCATCAGGCTGTCCCGTGCTGGCTCCATGTCAGGTCTTTGCCAAGTCCTTGCCAACTCCTTGCCAAGTTCTTACCAGGCCTTGTTGGGAACAGCCAGCATGACGGTTCAGTGGTTCCACCTGTGCTGTGTCCTGTTCTAAGCCGGAACTACAGTGGGGGAAGGGATTCTTTCTTGTGGCAATCGGAAGGCAGAATGAAAAATGAGGGGCTTCTGACGGGCTCTTACACCACCCCGTGACTGACGATTGCCCTCGAAAGATCTTCATCAACAGGATTCCATGGTGTCGTCGTGGAGTCTTCAGGACTCGTCAAGTGTTGGCAGCAGGTCCCAGGGAAAAGAGAAGAGGAAAAGGGAAAGAAAGAGAAAACAGGAAAACTAAAACAATCACAACATATTAGTAATCACAACAAATTATAATTAAACAATAAGCAAAATACAATTAGTAAATCAATAATAGTTATTTAAATAATAATCAATAGGAATCAATTAAACAATAAATTGATCAAATAATAAACCAGTATCATCAATATTAAACAGTAAAGTAATAAACCTAGTATAATCGATATTACTCAGTACAATTTTATAAACAATAAACAAAAATAATTAAAACAGCGATTAGAACAAATCATAAAAGAAAATGATGTAAAACATATCTTCTAACCTTATCATCTTCTTGTGTCTACTGTCCTGGGAACATCTCTAGTGTAAAGGATGTCGGCCAAGTGGTGTGCATTAATTATAGATGTTAATTTTGTTCATCGTTTCATCATTCTCCAATTTACAATAAGCAAGATTACTGATAAAACAAAACCAATCATAACTAAAATCAGAAGAACAACAATGGGATGACACAATTTCTTCAGGATACCGGTGGCGGTGGGTGACCACCCGAAAAGGGTATCCCACCACTTGTGCTCGGCATCACTTTTCACCCTTTCTACAACACGATGTATTTCTTGCACATGATGATGAACAGTTACCAGAGTTTTCTGTCCATTCCCCTTGATTTTTCCTAGGATCTCTATTAGATCTTGATGAAGTAATAATTGCTTTACCAGAGAAAGGTTCATCCCAATGGCAGTAGGCAGTAGCTTGTGAATCAACGTGAGATTGGATTCTAAAAGTTCATGTGAAGTAACTGGAGCTACAAAAGAAAAATCACATCCTGCAATTTTAGTAAAGTTGCAAGCACAAAAATTGGAATGATTTTTAGTAGCTACTACTGTACTTTCTATAAACACAGTATCCCAAGCGGTTCTGAAGCAGGCACACCCATTGTCTGTAGATACAAGGACTGTTTCAGAAGTCTCGTTAGGATGAATATCAAAATGACAGCTATTTTGTTCTGTCTCCAGACAAATATCTTGAGCTACAATTGCATTACCTTCACAGATAAACCCTAGTTGTTCTCAGATGGTACAGGACTCTAAATTGACAGTTTGCCATTTGTCATCAATTTGACGGGCCCATTCTCTATGTTCAGAAGGATAGAAAGTGGGTCCATCATGATTTAATCCTAGTGCAATGATAGGGAATATCAAATGCACCCAGGCATTTCTTATGGTCAACGCAAATGCTGTGGCTGTGTTTGTGTTAGGGTCATAGGTAAAATTCACTAAATTCCACCAGGATTGGAAATCTCTTTCAAAGTCAGTGGCACTGTCCCAGACTATTTTCCTCATTTCAGTGGGAAAAGTGCCTTCTTCACCTTCTCTTATAATTGAGGCAGCAACTGACTGCATCCATCATTGAGCCTGGATACGGCTAAGAGCTAAGGAAACGTTGCTTTGTGTGGCATTAAGTGCATCAATGATCAATTTGCTATTATTTACATTTATCTTTTCCCAATTTGCTAGAATGTTTGATAGCAACCACTGATGTGTTCCCAAGGCTGATAAGGACGATTGCAGTGGTTGTTGTATTTTGGTTAAATCTTTAGTTGTGGAAGCCAATTTATTCATTCATACTTCTGAATCAATACTATTTAGGATTCCCAATCCTGTTCCCACAAGACCAGTTATGTCTCTTGGCAGCCGGTTTTTAGGAGGCTTCCACTGTCGCAGCCAGGTTGTCCAAGCCTGAAAAGAGGTCTGCAAAAAGGGTGAACAAGCTGGTTGTATTTCTCAGATATTGTTTTGCATCAGCAATTTGACTTGTTTAAGAGACCATAACAGATTAAACAATATCTGTTGTTGGCCAGTTTTCCTGATTCTACATGGTCCAATTTCAAAAATTTTCGGGCTAAGTGTAACCAGTGGTTGGGTGGTAGGTGTCACAACATTAACATCAAGTCCTACTCCAGTATTTGAATCAATACTTTCAACTTAAAAAACAAAAACAAAAACAAAAACAAAACAAAACAAAAAAAAAGTGCTTCAGTATTTTTGGACCAAAACCAAACTACTTCTACAGTTTGTGTTCATGTGAAATTGTGCCAACAATCCTGTATGCTTGGCTGCGTACAAACCTTTTTGTGCTTCAAGAGATCCTTTCACTTTTTCTGCATGCTACCACAATTAGTTCAGACCACGGTCACTCAGCTGCTTTCTGGCCATGGGGTTGCGGTAGGATGCAGAAAAGTATTACCAGTTTTATCATGGATTAGGTGGTCTTCATGTCCCTCGGAGTTCTTCTGAAAAAGTAAACACAACAGAATTCTGCCGCCGAGAGGCAGAAAAGTTAGAATGATGGAATTATCCAGCATGTATTTGTCCAATGCTCTTTCCCTAGAGCACCAGAGGATTCCCATGCATATTTCTTCAGAGGGGGTTTTAGCACAAGTGCTACTAGTCCTATAGTAAGAGAGGTCCACCAGAACAGGTTGGCCAGGGTCATGAGCTGGATTATTAGGATCATTTGGTACAGAGCATAGGAGTCAGTGTAGATGCAGACCAAAGAGGAATTCTGTGCTTCTCGTTGAAAAATACTCCAGACAGCTATCAGCTCCCCACTGTGTGTACTACCTTCTCCCTCTGTAATCATTTGCTCACCAGAGGAAAAGTGGAGGGCTTCTGCCCTAGATTTCCATCCTTTTCCTTCCCCTTTAGCAAAAGCATCAGTAAACCAAGAGTTTGCTGATTGTTCGGGGCAGAAAGGAGGGGTTACTTTGATTACAGAGGCAGGTTTGTCCAAGCTCTCCGTTTCTTGGATTGCTAAAGTTTTTACAGCTCCTTCTGTCATTGAGAAGAAGTTACAGTAATGTTCAACCTGAGCATACCACTTTCTCACTGAGGCCCTCTGGGCCACCCCGTCAGGAGGGGGACTCCCACTAGTGACTGTCTTAATAACCTTGAAGGGGCCTCTCAATACAATTGGTTGTTTTTGTGCAATTTTTTCTACTTCTAGGAAAGCTAAGATAACCATCAACAATCCTTTTTCCCAGGTAGTGTATCTTTTCTCAGCATCTTTGGAACCACGGGAATCAAAACCAACAGGTCTTGTCGGAGCCTCAGGACCCCGCTGCCATATGTGTACTGACAGCCCTGAGGAGGCAAATGCCCATTCCACCTGGAAAGGATCTGTAGGATGGATAGGGCCCAGTGCTTGATGAGCTGTTGCTTCAAAAATCAGCAATTGCAATGCTGACTCCTGAGAAAGACTCCAATCCCATTTCACCCCTTTCCTCAACAAGTCATAAAGGGGAACAAATGGGTCGTTCCAGTGACTAGGAAATCTGTCTGGTCTTTCTACAGGAGATACAGCTGCTATCGTTTTTGGAAGGAGAATTGCTGTAGGTTTGAGTGATTCTGGAAGCCCACAAATTCAAGGGGTCATTATCTTGGGCTTCACAGGTAATTGCATCAGGGATTCAAAGCCAGGAATTCATTTCTTTTTGTGAGTCATTTGCAGGCAAGCAGCTTTGTGCACATTTTCCAAGAGCTGGTCGGGGGTACTAATTCTAGCTATGGGATCTCCCCTTTCCAAGGGGCTTGTTCCCCCGGCCCAAAAAGCTGCACGCTGTGTCAGGGACCATGTGTCACCTTTCTCTCCCGTTGTTAAGAAGACACCATGTCCCCAATACCCACTGGCTTCCTGTTCAGTGAATTGAATTTGATCACCACCAGTGAGGGACACCCGGAAAACATATTCTGTTTCTGATTCATGTGGAGGCTGTCCGTATTCCCTTTTAAGCTTAGCTAGCTCGGTGGCCGTGTTTAGTTGTGATGGTATGCGTTTGGTTGTGATGTGAGGTTCCAGATCATCATCACTGAGATAGTTCTACTCTGTTTTAATCAAGGGTCTCAAGTGATGGCAGCAATGTTCCCCACAATTACTTGCTGCTTCAAGTTCTTGATGAGGATAGATTTGTTTAATGTGAGGAGTTTCCTTCTCCTCAAGCTCTGTAGAGGAATCAGCATGATGGGATTTGTTAATATGTTCCTCTGTTAAGGCAGCTCGCAATGCATAGATCACATTTTTTTGCTTCATAGAACTGTTTTTGCAAAATTTCAACTAGATTTTGAAGGGAGTCTATTATAGCATGTTCCTCACTTCTTTGCTCGAAGCCATTTTCTATAGCTGCCATAAGACAAGCTCCCAAAACTGAGCAGAAGATAGTTTTATTTTTGCCCAGTTTGAATTTTGTTTCATGTTGTAATGAACACACTCTATCAATAACATTTTCTAAGTTCAACCAATTACTCTGTGCCCATTTTTCTCCTTCTGTAGAAGGTTTGGCATTGTGTTTGGCTAGTAGTGCATAAAATTCAGCTTTAATTTCAAGGCTAAGATTGTCACTCATTTTGTGAAGGGACCAAAACCACGACAGGGAGCTACAAACTTAAGTTCCACAAAACTACACAGCCCTCGCTGTGTCGCCCTTCGCTTCCCTGGCTGGGTGAAAGGACAATCATCTGCCTGGGAGGCTCTGCTTAGTTGCTTCAAGTTGTCCCTTCCTTCCCAGACCACATACACACAACAACAACAAAACAACAGTGTCCCGCCCTTTGCACTAAGGGATCCTTTATGAATTGCCAAAGACAGTATGGGTGCCTTTTCAGCTGCAACCCTTCTGTCTAGACAGAAATCCTGTCCGTGACGCCAATTTTAATGTCACGATCCGTTTCTTGCGGGGTGTCGTGATGGTTCTTTTCACCCATCCCAAAAGTGCAACAAAGGCAAACAACAAGGGACTATCAGTTAATCACAACAAATGCACCTTTAGTAGGGGCCAAAACAGTAAACGCGATAGTGGGGATCTGAAAGGAGATAAAAGGTTAGAGAGAGAACAGGGATATGGGAATAGCTACCAACACAGGCGAGATCCTCAGTGCTCCGGACGATGGGGATCCGTCTCTCTTGTCGGGGGAGTCTTCGAAGTTCTGGTCGACTCGGGGCTCCAATTATAGTCCACAGAGGAGAGGGGGGGGGAACAAGTGTAATAATGAAAGTCCATTGTAATCGCCCCGAGGGAACGGGTGAGTCCACAGAAACCACCAAAGCAAGACGAATCCAATGAAGAATAAGTCCATTTGAATCACTGAAGGGAAACAGGTCATGTCATTAGTGGTCAGACCACCAATTTCCCCTCCTCCCTATAGCAGGGGTCTCAGTCTCAGTCCTTGGGAGGAGGGTTCTCATTCTTTCTTTGTCACAGTGGTAACGAGGCAGATGAGGGGTCTTCAATGAAGGACCGCGAGAGTCACCCCAAAAGTTCATTGGGCTTAAGAACGGAGATTAGAAGCAGGCCGCGCATCAGGCTGTCCCGTGCTGGCTCCATGTCAGGTCTTTGCCAAGTCCTTGCCAACTCCTTGCCAAGTTCTTACCAGGCCTTGTTGGGAACAGCCAGCATGACGGTTCAGTGGTTCCACCTGTGCTGTGTCCTGTTCTAAGCCGGAACTACAGTGGGGGAAGGGATTCTTTCTTGTGGCAATCGGAAGGCAGAATGGAAAATGAGGGGCTTCTGACGGGCTCTTACAGCCTCGCATTCACACACATTCATCCCCCCTTTATTCGCCCTGTAATGCAAAGGATCTCCCAGTTGCCGAGCCGTTCGGGCTTTTAGCCGCTCGGCACGAAGCTCGGGTAGCTGGTACATCTGAGGGTGCACCAGAAGAACGGGAGGGACACTCGGGCTGCTGAAATCCTGCTCGTTGATTGAAGGGTCGCAGAAGGGGCAAACAGGGAGACAACGAAGCAGTAGGGAGGCAGATTCCGAGAGCCCCGAAGGGCGGGGTGAGGATTCTTTTACTGCGTAGGGGTAGGAGGGTTTAGCATTCGAGGGTACAATCGGGAGAAGGCTAAAGGGAGGGGAAATATAACATTAACCAGTGGGGAAAAGGGAAAGGAGTGTTCTTGGTGGAAGAACCAAAGGGAAAACGTGGAACAGAGAAGATTCTAGGCTAAGGGGCAGACTTGAACAACAACTGACAGGACAGGGGGAGGGTACAATTCTCTTCCGAAAGGGGGTGGAGAACTCATACAACTGCTGTTTCCCATGGCAACCCTAGACTGCCTTCCCCAACCCCTCCCCCTGCACCAGTGACAGCTTTTAACACTGAAGGGCAGTGCTATTGTATAACAAACACTTAACTCTTAGCCCAGCCGGGCTCGCTGGCTACTTTTGCAAGCTTTTTACCAACTAGCGATGCTTGTAAGCGGTGCTTGTAACTCCTAGCTTGTACCACGCTCCCACTAGCTGCGCTATCAGCTAGCGGCGTTCAAAGCAGCTCCTCAAACCGCGGCTTGTGCCCGCGCGCCCGCTGCGCTATCAGCTGGGCCGCGCCTAAAGCACCTTTGCAAGCCCCGACTGAAACGATACGCGGAAGAAATCAATAGACTCCATAACCTGGGGTAGTTATGAAGTGGGTACGTATGTCAGCGCCCGGCACAAGTGAGATAGCTCTCCAAAACTTGTGCCCCGAGCCTCAGTCTGACCCACACTTTTATTCTTAAAGACGTTCCACATGCAATACATTGCACAACTTTTTCATGCATATTCCACCCCTGGCCCCGCCTGTCCTCGCTTCTCATGCGAAGTAAGTCCACGCCCTTCTGGGCATGCGTGGTTTGCTGTGGTGGTCGTACGGGGGTCCTGAGGCTGAAGATTGTGGTCTTCCTCATGATTGAACTTTTGAACTTTTCCTCTCTGCGCGTGCGCTTTTGGTCCTTTGGTGCTTATCTGAGTACGTCTGTCAGTCTTGATAGGCTTGGAGACAGAGGAGCTTCTTTATTTTAATTCAGAAGGAAAGGGTTCTTTCCTTCTTCTGGTATTGTTCTTCATGCAAGAAGCTTCAGAAATTTGCATTTTCCTTTGCCCTTTGTATTAGGCAGAGGTTTCTTAAGCAAAAGGTTGAAAATTCAACACATAACTCTACAAGCTACATTAGAAATGCTTAATTCATTTTGTTAACCTAACTCTAAAAATCTCTATTTCACCTCGAGAGCTGTCACAGAGCAGAAAGCAGCTGAGATGCTGAAAAGCAGCAAAGCTGAACTGCCTGCCTCAGCTTCAGCAATGTGCAATTGACTGAAGGCGAAACACGAAGCAGCAGAGCAGCGGGCTTCTGTGCGCACTGAAGGCAATTGCAAGAATCCAGCAGCTGCTCCTTGCCAAGCACAGGCAGCTGCCTAGGTTCTTGCTTCTTGACCAACTCACAGTTGCCTTTCTTTTCAGCAGCTGCCACCGTGTTCTCTGCATCTCGGAGCCTCTGGGGAGCAACAAGAATTTCCAAGGTGGGATGCATGAAAACCAAAATAAAAACTCAGGAAGTTTGTCCTGGAACACCTTCTATTGGCATGCCAAGAGTGAATTCAAGAGGCAGGAGAGAGGCAGCCACCGTCCTGCAGCTGTCTGCGAGCTTCGCACACAAGCCGGCTTCTTCGCGGCTTCGTTCTTCGCCTATGCAAGCTACCGCGATCTCCGGCTGCCTGAGGCGAAGAAGCGGCAACTTCGCGCACAGATGACTGGAGCGGCAGCGGTGCGCTCCGAAGCGCCGCTTTTGCCGAAAGACGCCGGGAAGCGGCACTTGCTTTCGGCCAGCTGCGGAGCTGCGTATTCTGCCTCTCGAGTCGCCTACATCTTAGCGAAAAGCTTTTCCACTCCAGTTCTCAAGGAGAAAGTGTCCCAGCACTGCTCACTTAGCCCGACCTTGCCAGGAAATAGGATTTGCTGCACATTCCAAGGACACTGCATTTTCCTGGGCAAGCTGCAACCTGCTGGCAGATGGCCGTGCTCTCTGCCCACTCCTGCCCAGTTCTTGGTACTAGCGGGCACGTTGCAGCCTGGCGAAGGCAAGAAACCTCGAGAGCTGTCACAGAGCAGAAGGGCAGCTGAGATGCTGAAAAGCAGCAAAGCTGAACTGCCTGCCTCAACTTCAGCAGTGTGTAATTGACTGAAGGCGAAAAACCAAGCAGCAGAGCAGCGGGCTTCTGTGCGCACTGAAGGCAATTGCAAGAATCCAGCAGCTGCTCCTCGCCAAGCACTGTCAACTGCCTAGGTTCTTGCTTCTTGACCAACTCACAGTTGCCCTTCTTCTCAGCAGCTGCCACCGTGTTCTCTGCATCTCGGAGCCTCTGGGGAGCAACAAGAATTTCCAAGGTGGGATGTAGTAGGACTACGTCAAAACCCAGGAAAATTGTCCTGGAACACCTTCCACTCGCAAGCCAAGATTGAATTCAACAGGCTGGAGAGCAGCAGCCACCGTCCTGCAGCAGTCTGCGAGCTTCGCACACAAGCCGGCTTCTTCGCGGCTTCGTTCTTCGCCTCTTGCAAGCTACCGCGATCTCCGGCTGCCGGAGGCGAAGAAGCGGCAACTTCGCGCACAGATGACTGGAGCGGCAGCGGTGCGCTCCGAAGCGCCGCTTTTGCCGAAAGACGCCGGGAAGCGGCACTTGCTTTCGGCCAGCTGCGGAGCTGCGTATTCTGCCTCTCTAGTCGCCTACATCTTAGCGAAAAGCTTTTCCGCTCCAGTTCTCAAGGAGAAAGTGTACCAGCACTGCTCACTTAGCCCGACCTTGCCAGGAAATAAGATTTGCTGCACATTCCAAGGACACTGCATTTTCCTGGGCAAGCTGCAACCTGCTGGCAGATGGCCGTGCTCTCTGCCCACTCCTGCCCAGCTCTGGGTAGTAGCGGGCACGTTGCAGCATGGCGAAGGCAAGAAACCTGGAGAGCTGTCACAGAGCAGAAGGGCAGCTGAGATGCTGAAAAGCAGCAAAGCTGAACTGCCTGCCTCAACTTCAGCAGTGTGTAATTGACTGAAGGCGAAAAGCCAAGCAGCAGAGCAGCGGGCTTCTGTGCGCACTAAAGGCAATTGCAAGAATCCAGCAGCTGCTCCTAGCCAAGCACAGTCAACTGCCTGTGTTCTTGCTTCTTGACCAACTCACAGTTGCCCTTCTTTTCAGCAGCTGCCACCGTGTTCTCTGCATCTCGGAGCCTCTGGGGAGCAGCAAGAATTTCCAAGGTGGGATGCATGAAAACTAAAAAACTCAGGAAGGTTGTCCTGGAACACCTCCCATTGGCATGCCAAGAGTGAATTCAAGAGGCAGGAGAGCGGCAGCCACCGTCCTGCAGCTGTCTGCGAGCTTCGCACACAAGCCGGCTTCTTCGCGGCTTCGTTCTTCGCCTCTTGCAAGCTACCGCGATCTCCGGCTGCCGGAGGCGAAGAAGCGGCAACTTCGCGCACAGATGACTGGAGCGGCAGCGGTGCGCTCCGAAGCGCCGCTTTTGCCGAAAGACGCCGGGAAGCGGCACTTGCTTTCGGCCAGCTGCGGAGCTGCGTATTCTGCCTCTCGAGTCGCCTACATCTTAGCCAAAAGCTTTTCCGCTCCAGTTCTCAAGGAGAAAGTGTCCCAGCACTGCTCACTTAGCCCGACCTTGCCAGGAAATAAGATTTGCTGCACATTCCAAGGACACTGCATTTTCCTGGGCAAGCTGCAACCTGCTGGCAGATGGCCGTGCTCTCTGCCCACTCCTGCCCAGTTCTTGGTACTAGCGGGCACGTTGCAGCCTGGCGAAGGCAAGAAACCTCTGAAACGATACGCGGAAGAAATCAATAGACTCCATAACCTGGGGTAGTTATGAAGTGGGTACGTATGTCAGCGCCCGGCACAAGTGAGATAGCTCTCCAAAACTTGTGCCCCGAGCCTCAGTGTGACCCACACTTTTATTCTTAAAGACGTTCCATATGCAATACATTGCACAACTTTTTCATGCATATTCCACCCCTGGCCCCGCCTGTCCTCGCTTCTCATGCGAAGTAAGTCCACGCCCTTCTGGGCCTGCGTGGTTTGCTGTGGTGGTCGTACGGGGGTCTCTTGGTGGTCCTGAGGCTGAAGATTGTGGTCTTCCTCATGATTGAACTTTTGAACTTTTCCTCTCTGCGCGTGCGCTTTTGGTCCTTTGGTGCTTATCTGAGTACGTCTGTCAGTCTTGATAGGCTTGGAGACAGAGGAGCTTCTTTATCTGGGTTCTTTCCTTCTTCTGGTATTGTTCTCTATGCAAGAAGCTTCAGAAATTTGCATTTTCCTATGCCCTTTGTACTAGGCAGAGGTTTCTTAAGTAAAAGGTTGAAAATTCAACAGATAACTCTACAAGCTAAATTAGAAATGCTTCATTCATTTTGTTAACCTAACTCTAAAAATCTCTGCTTCAGTCCCCCCTTTTCTTAAAATAGATTAAATTCTTTTACTACAGGGGTCTTGATTTAAATTCTGATCTACTATCATGACCGTCCTCTTTCAGTAAGATTCTATGAGTTGTAGAGAGTGATGTCAGACTGGCCATGTGTTTTAACATCCTCGAATTCTACATGAGTGTTAAAGTAGACATCATTAAACTTACAGTAACTAAAATTAATAGGATTATAATTGGGTGACATAAAGTCTTCTAAACAGTGTATTTCACTAGTTATGACTTGTGTTTATTAGCTAGTGATTGGTGCTGGATACACCAAGTTAAGAGACTTAACATACAGGAGGTTAGTGACATGTCTTGGGTAGACATTCTCTTTCGCACCCCATATGGTTTTTCATAAAGCAATTCAAAGTGGTTTAGCTTTTCTTTACTCTTGGGTTTGGTTCGGATCTGCAGTAGTGCTAATGGGAGGGATTGAGTCCATGACAAATTAGCTTCTTGTCCCAATTGTACAATTTGTTGTTTGATCAAATGATTCATTTTTTTTACCTGACCCCTTGATTGTGGGTTATATGGGGTGCGAAGTTCTCAGTCTATGTTCAAGTATTGGCTAACTTGTTGCACGAATTTTACAATAAAATGTGGTCCTCTATTTGAGGAGATTGTGGCCAGGACTCTAAAGCGTGGTATGTTTTCTTGTACCAATACCTTAGTTACTTCTTGAGCTTTAGAAGTCCTGGTGGGGAATGCTTCTGGCCATCCTGAAAAGGTATCTGTTAGCACCAGGAAAAACTTATACCCCCCTTTTCTTGGCAATTCTGTACAATCAATCTGCCATTGCTGCTCCGGCCCATGACCCTTCCTAATCTGGCTAAGCTTTGGTTTGGGAGTATTTTTGGGGTTGGTCTGGAGGCAAAGGTCACATTGTCGAGTTGTAAATGTCTAGTTATGCTAGAGCATCAATACCCCAATGGTTTTCTGGTGTTCTTCCTTTATTAGGGACCATCATAAATAGGAGGGTAGAAGTAATTTTCCTTCTATGGTGGCCCATCCCTCTTGGTTATAGTCTCCTTTTTGCTCATAGATTAATTTTTTTTCTGGTTTGTTGTATCTTGGCTTACCTTTAGGGGAAATTTGCCCGTCTTGCTGCTTCTTTTGCTTCCCTATCTGCCAGCTCGTTTCCTTCTTCCAATTCGGAGTTGATCTTCTGATGTGCCTTAATGTGCATGATCGCTACTTTCTCTGGCAACTGGACTGCTGCTAGAAGTGGCAGTACTTCTGATGCATCTTTAATATTTTTCCCTTGAGACTTCAGCAGTCCTCTCTCTTTCTAAATGGCTCTGTGAGCATGCACTACTCCAAATGCATACTTCGAGTCCGTGTATATGTTTATTTCTTTCCCTCTTGCCAATTCTAGGGCCCGAGTTAGAGCAATTATCTCGGCCTTCTGTGCAGAGGTATTTGTTGGCAGGGGCCCAGATGATATTACTTCCTTGCACGTTGGAACTGCCTAGCCGGCGTGCCGTTTTCCACTGATGATATAACTGCTTCCATCAGTAAACGAGACTTCTGCATTCTCGAGAGGGGTGTCCTTCGAGTCAGGGCAGCTGGAGTAGGTGGCTTCAATGGTCTCCAGGCAGTCATGTTCCACTGGTTCCCCTTGGTTTCTACTGAGGAAGGAGGCTGGATTGACAATGTTAGCCACTACTATCTCTACATCATCTTGCTCCGCTATGATAGCTTGGTATCTCAGGAGCCGTTGTGGGGAAAGCCAATGCCCACCTTTTACCTCTAGCACTGCAGACACTGTGTGAGACACTAGCACAGTTCTTTTCTGGCCTAGGGTGAATTTGTGTGCCTCTTGGATGTTCAGGACGACTGCTGCAACAGCTCTGAGGCACCCAGGCCACCCTTTAGCTGCTGTATCCAATTGCTTAGAGAAGTAAGCCACTGCTCTCCGATATGGGCCCAGGTCCTGTGCTAGTATTCCTAAGGCGATTCCTTGCTTCTCATGGGAGAATAAAAGGAAAGGCTTACTCACGTCCGGCAATCTCAGGGCTGGAGCTGACATGAGGGCTTTTTTCAGCTGGTTGAAAGCTTGCGTAGCTTCCTTTGTCTCTTGGATGTTCCTGCTTTCAGTTGCAATCAGTTCATAGAAGGGCTTAACAAACAGTCCATAGTTATAGATCCATAACCTGCACCACCCTGTCATCCTCAGGAAAGTTCGTAGTTCCTTTACCGTCTGAGGTTTTGGGGTCTGGCATATTGCCTCCTTCCGGCTTTGGCCCAAGGTACGTTGTCTAGCACTGACTTCGTAACCCAGATAAGTTACTTTCTGTTTTACTACTTGGGCTTTTTTCTTTGATACTCGGTACCCTTGGAGCCCCAAAAAGTTCAAGAGGCTTATCGTCCAGGCCGTGCATGCTTCCCTTGTCCGTGTGGCTATCAGGATGTCATCTACGTACTCTAGCAACTTCCCTTCCTCTGGAGGGGCTTCTCAGGTCTCTAATTCTTTTGCAAGTTGTTCTCCAAACAAAGTGGGTGAGTTTTTGAATCCTTGTGGGAGTCTGGTCCATGTCAGTTGAGTTCTTGGCCCGCTCTTAGGATTTTCCCATTCAAATGCAAAAATTTTCTGGCTTCGTGGATAGGAAGGCAAAAGAAGGCATCTTTTAAATCTAAAACGGTAAACCAAGTTAGCTCGGGGGTTAAGCAAGTTAATAACGTGTAGGGATTGGCCACCACAGGATACAGATCCTCAGTGACCTTGTTTATGGCCCGCAGATCCTGTACTAACCGGTATGACCCATCAGGTTTACCAACTGGTAGGATAGGGGTATTAACACTTACATAACATAAGTTGGAACAAGGTATTATAGACAATATCATGGTCATCAATGGAAGCAATATTTGATGGAACTTTTTCAGTTCTGAGGGTTCGTAACTTGTGTTTGTCGGTGACAGCAGGGAAGCACAGTGAGGCTGCTTAACAGGGCAGGATGCATACATATACTTTCCTTCGTCTACATTCACTTAACTTTATTTTACTTACTCTTACACATAACAAAACAACCACAACAACAAGGTACCTTTTCTTTTTCAACACACCTATTACACTTGTAGGTGTCCCTGGCTAGTCCCAGTGTTCTTGGATACCCCTCAATCTAGCTGTGTGGTTCCCAACTCTAGATCCTGTCAGACTTCTCTTCAAACTGGCAAAATTTTTACTCAATCTTGGCTGCTCTCAACAACCCAGCAAACTTAATTCTGGGTGCTCTTGGAATGTTAATCCCTCAACCCAGCAGGTTTGACTTAACCCTGGATGCTCTTGGAACATTAATCCCTCAATCCAGCAGGTTTGAATCAACCCTGGATGCTCTTGGAATATTAATCCCTCAATCCAGCAGGTTTGATCTTGGATGTTCTCGGGCATTCTTATCCCTCAATCCAGCAGAATTTTTAGGGGCCCCTCCTACACATTTTACCTTTTATTTTTCCCCAATAGATTATGCCAAGA